>NC_091745.1:67666267-68001267 GCF_043380555.1 Nothobranchius furzeri
ATGATGCTGCTGTGTTAGCTTGGCACAGACTTGGCAACCCCATGGGCTTGTTGATTGTAAGTCCCTCTTTCGTTTTTTTAAAGGTTTATATAAATTGTAAACTCCCCTAAAATAAATAAAACATCAAATGAAGAGAATCAAGCATGAATCTAAAAATAAGGAGAATCTCAAGAAATGCTATGAAAAATTAATGCAAGCAGCAAGAACAAAAATGGAAAAATAGAATTAGACAAAAATACTTTAATATTGAACAAAAGGCTGCAGCAAAACTGACAAAAGATGTGCAGAAAAACAAGCTGGAACAGAGGAGAAACCCAGGGTCTGCAGCAGGAGTTTCTGACAAAAAACAGAAGAACCAGAAGAATATTTAACTGCTGGGAGGGTGATTACTGAGAGTAGGCTGAGAAAAGCAGATGTACAAAGCACTTAGTGACCGAGGAGCTGAAGGGAAACAATGAAAGCCACTTAGAAAACACAGAAGGCAAAAAATAAATAAACAGAAATAAAATCAATCCTCAAACAAAAGCTACAAGTCACACGGTGAGGCTGAATGTCTGGATGTGTGCTTGGATCATTGATCTGACAGAGAAAGGAAGGAAGAGTTGTGATTGATCAAATCATTCAGATCAGATCATAAGAGGCCGTTTCCGACAGCTTCAATAGGTCTTTTCTAGAGTAAATATGAGACGTTCGTGTACCATCACCTGATTTTCCTGCACCTGAACTCTCGAATGGACGTTTATCCGAAATGAGTTACTGCATTAAATCATGATGTTAAATGTCAACATTTTTAAACCTTAAAGAAAAGCTTAAAGCATCTCATGAGCAGCCTGTCGATCTATAAGGATGTTTATAGTATCAGTGAAATCTGCCTAAATCAGTCTCTTCTTTATTTGTCGCAGCAATTTGGACTGGTTTGATATTATTTCTGTATCTCACTATAAAATGTTTAAATGCACTCAGACATTATTGTTGTGATCAATCATCTCTCTTTTCTCTTTAATGAAACTCATTAAGAAGCCTGGAGGATGTGTCAATAAATGTAAACAAACAAGATGGCCGAAGGAGCAGGTGCATCTCATTCAGAGAATCTCTCATTTATGGTGATGCTATAATATTAAGACAATGGATTTAATCATAAAAGTCCCCTAGTCCAATAGAAAATATGTCATCTTGTCTTTCTATACAGTCTACTGAAATTTCAAAAATCTTGTTTGTGGATTATTTTAATAACAACCATCAAGGTAATTTTCAAGATTGTAGAACAAGGTGGAAATTCTTTAAAATATTACACCATATATCATTTTTAAAGCAATGATTATCAAGTCTAGTCCTCACCCATCCTGTATATGCTGTATATATATATATATATATATATATATATACAGGATGCAGACAGATTTCACAGCATCTGTCTGCATTCCTTCCTTCGTGGGGGTTGTCGTTAGCAGCTCGAGGCTGCCTTGACATCAGATTTGGATAACAAGACTTTGTTTGGGTCAGGCAGAGATAATTTTCCTCTCTGCCTTGAAGTCTGTATTGATCACTCAAGTCCTCCAGTGAAGCCAATTTAGGTACTAATCATCCCCACACCGTCCGGTGACCCTCTCCGAGATGACATCCATTTTGCGAACTAATACCGGTAACGCAGCAAGGACATTGTCCAGCTTACGATTTACCTCGAGTAACGTCCCAGTCTGTGAGGTCACCACCCGGGCGGTGCTTTCCGTGGGTGCGGGTCGCACTCCAATCGCTCCCGTCTCCCCAAATTTCCAGAAAACCAGATATCCTCCCACTCCAATCAGAAGAAATCCAGTGATCATCAAGCCAAATATCCACATGTCTTTGACATCCTCAATGGACAACTGAGAGAGGCAAACGATCCTCCAGACCTTCCAGGAATCGAGTGCATATCCCGCTGCGTGTGTCCCTTGAGGGCAAGTGGGAGCCCCTCCTCCGTTCTCATCGTAGAAAAGATTTTATCAATCGCGTTGAATGACCAATTAATTAAATCCATTTCCAAACAATAGGGATTTCTAGAAGAAATGCAGAGAAGTGCTCTGTAGGCAGACAGGACAAAGAGCCTTGGGAAAAAAAGATAAGGGAGCAAAAGCAGAAGTGTCTGTTCTCTGCGAGTGCCAGATGAAGAAGAATAGCTTACAGTCAGTTGTGATGGAAGCCATCTTTCATCTCCCACTGTCTGTTAAAGTGGACAGAACGGGAACTTTCTGGAAGTGAGTTTTGAATTCAGCCATGCTGGTGGAACATGTTTAAACCAATCTGCATTAGAACAGGGGCACGGTTCTTGTGAAAAACAAAGAACTGATAATAGAAACTTGGAGGAGGTAGAGGATAAGTCATACAGAATAAATAGCATGTCCTAAACAGAAAAAAAATTCTAACATCCGTCTGGATTGATGCTGGAAGACAAAGCAGAGTAGAAATGACAAAACCTATGCAGAATAACATAGACAACATTTTTTATCCATCAATCCATCCATCCATTTTCATCCATCCAACTCACTGCCGGCAATGCGGACCAAGCTCTGACACTGGTCATACAGCGACCTAACAGCCCGTATCAGAGGGCCTGCTACCCCATACTCCCGGAGTACCCCCCACAGGGCCCCCCGAAGGAAGTGGTCAAACGCCTTCTCCAAATTCACAAAACACACGTAGACTGGTTGGGCAAATTCCCACGCACCCTCCAGGATCCCCCTAAGGGTATAGAGCTGGTCCAGTGTTCCACGGCCAGGATGAAAACCGCATTGCTCCTCCTGAATTTAAGGTTCAACAATCCGACGGACCCTCCTCTCCAGAACCCCTGAATAGACCTTACCAGGAAGGCTCAGGAGTAAGATCCCCCTGTAGCTGGAACACACCCTGCGGTCCCCCTTTTTAAATAAGGAGACCACCACCCCGGTCTGCCAGTCCAGTGGGACTGCCCCCGATGTCCACGCGATATTGCAGAGCCGCGTCAGCCAACACAGCCCCACAACATCCAGAGCCTTAAGGAACTCCGGGCAGATCTCATCCACCCCTGGAGCCTTGCCACAGAGGAGCTTTTAAACCACCTCAGTGACCTCAGCACCAGAGATTTGAGAGGCCAGCCCAAAGTCCCCAGACTCTGCTTCCTCATTGGAAGACATGTCGTTGGGATTGAAGAGGTCTTTGAAGTATTCTGCCCACCGATCCACAAAGTCCTGAGTAGAGGTCAGCAGCACATCGTCCCCACTATAGATAGTGTTGGTAGCGCACTGCTTTCACCCCCTGAAGCGCCGGATGTTGGACCAGAATTTCCTCGAAGCCATACGGAAGTCTTTCTCCATGGTCTCACCGAACTCCTCCCATGCCCGGGTTTTTTCCTTGGCGACCAACCGAGCCGCATTCCGCTTGGACTGCCGGTACCTGTCAGCTGCCTCTGGAGTCCCACAGGCCAAAAAGACCTGATAGGACTCTTTCTTCAGCTTGACAGCATCCCTAACTGCCAGTGTCCACCAGCGGGTTTGGGGGTTGCCACCACAACAGGCACCGATGATCCTGCAACCACAGCTCTGGTCGGCCGCCTCAACAATGGAGGCACGGAACAGGGTCCATTCAGACTCAATGTCCCCCGCCTCTCCCGGAACATTTTGGAAGATCTGTCGGAGGTGGGAATTGAAGCTCCTTCTGACAGGAGACTCTCGAGCAACTAGTATGCCCATCCCTGCTCGGCGCCTCTCAGTGGGAGCAACTCCAGAGTGGCAGAAAGTCCAACCCCTCTCAAGGAAACTGGTTCCAGAGCCAGAGCCATGCACTGAGGTGAGTCTGACTATATCTAGTCGGAACCTCTCAACCTCACACACCAACTCAGGCTCCTTCCCACCAGAGAGGTGACATTCCATGTGCCAAGAGCCAGCTTCTGTTGCCGAGGATCAGACCGCCAAGGTCCCCGCCCTTGACTACCACCCGTCACACACTGCACCCGACCCCTTTGGCCCCTCCCACGAGTGGTGAGCCCATGGGAAGGGGGACCCACATTTCCTCTTCAGGCTGTGCCCGGCCGGGCTCCATAGGTGAAAGCCCGGCCACCAGGCACTCGCCAATGTGCCCCACCTCCAGGCCTGGCTCTAGAGGGGGGCCCCGGTGACCCACGTCCAGGCGAGGGAACACGGTTTCCATTTATATAATTCATCATAAGAGGTCTTTGGGCTGCTCTTTGCCTGATCCCTCACCTAGGACCTGTTTGCCATGGGTGACCCTACCAAAGGCAGAAAGCCTCAGACAACTTAGCTCCAAGGATCATTGAGACACTCAAACCCCTCCACCACGGTAAGGTGGCAGCCCAGGGAGGTAACCCTGTGAGGCTAAATGTATTTAATGCATTTCTAACCTTACATGGGTATTTAAATCCTAAGGAGGTATTTTCTGCAGTAAGTCACACAATGCGAGCAAAGTCCCTGGAGCAGGGGTCCCCAGTTCTAGTCCTTGAGAGCTCCAATCCAGCATGCTTTAGTTGTTTTCCTGCTCCAGCACCTCTGATTCATGGTTGAATCACGTGTTCAGCAGCTCATAGGTTCATAAAGTTTTGTAAAATACATTTAATCACCTCCTAATTGAAATCATGCTGAATATTGGCCCTGCAGGGCTAGGATTGAGCTCTCCTGCTTTAAAGATTTTTCTGCTTCAACACACCTAATTCTAATCAGCTGGTGTTAATAGGCTTTTGCTGAACATTGTAGCTTTACAAGCTACTGAAAAAGTGATTCATCCATTGAATCAGAGCTGCAGGAAAGCAGGGAAACAACTAAAGCATGCACAATACCGACCCTCCAGGATTCATTTTTGGATTCTCGGGAGAATCAGACACCATTGAGCCTTTCTGGGAGCAGCAGTGGTGTCAGACCAGGAGAGGCTGACAGACAATGTGGATTCTGAGGAATGTAAAGCGATGAACCCTTTCTTCCTGGTATAGTCTAATAAACGCAGGAGGTGATTTAGCAGGCTGTTTTTGATGAGTTGACGGAGTTCTGTCACCCTGCATGCAGATCAAAGGTCTGCGAGTTTGAGATTCTGATTTCTACAGTCAAATCCTTGCAAATGATTAACAACCTGTTAATGTAATGATGGAACTATGAAGGGCTGGACGGTGTCCATATAAAACAAGCAGCATATCGGATTCGGCTCGCAGCCGTACGGTGAGTCGGTGCTGACTGTAAGAGTGGGAGAAAGTCTGAGTCTTAATGATTGTGGATGGTTTATAAAGTAGTCCTGATTTTAGTTACAGACAGTGAAGCTTAGGTCAGGCAGGCTGGATTATTAACTAAAGGCAGAGCTGCAATTTAAAAGGTGCATTCTCACATGAATTCCATAATTTCATCTAGATTTTCCAGTACAAAGAAAGCCTCAATTGGAGAAGATTAAACATGTTGTCTGCTAGGATTGAGTGACAGATGACCAAGGCGCTGTCTGCAAAAACAAGGTTGTTGTTCAAGTCTGTTGTTGTGAGTAAGGTGAGTCAAATGGAAAGGCTGTTAATTTAAGGCAGGGGTCTGTAACCTGCAGCTCTGGAGCTACGAGAAGATCTTTGGACTTTCCACAGTGGATCTTACTAACTTTAGCTGGGAATAGTAAGGAAGAAAAAAAACTTTCTTAAATATAGATATCATTAAAAAATGCAGGTTTAAGCTGCTTTTTATTTTACTAAATCCTCTATTTTTAGATCTATTCTTATTTTTTAAGGGTGGCTGGCTCTCCTTTAGAGATAGGGTGAGAAGCTCAGTCATCTGGGAGGGGCTCAGAGTAGACCCGCTGCTCTTCCACATCGAGGGAAGCCAGTTGAGGTGGCTCAGGCATCTGGTAAGGATGCCTCCTGGATGCCTCCCTGGTGAGGTTTTCCGGGCACGACCAACTGGGAGAAGGCCTAAAGGAAGACCCAGGACACGCTGGAGAGACCAGGTCTCACAGCTGGCCAGGGAATGCCTTAGGATTCCCCCGGAGGAGCTGGTCCAAGTGGCTGGGGAGAGGGAAGTCTGGGCCTCCCTGGCTGCTGCCCCCACGACCCGACCCCAATAAGCGGTCAAAAATGGATGGATGGATGTTTTTTAAATACTTTTCCACACACAACATTACATAGATAAACAAATCTTTACTTTTTTTATTTTTTACAAAAGTTTCATTGTTTGTTGGTTTTTCAAACCTAACAAGAGAAAGAAAATGGAGATTTTTAAAATATGACAACATATCTCTAAGAGTAGAAATTTACAGGAGGAAAATAAAACGGTTTCTGAATTCAATCTCGAAAAAAATAACTGATTTTCTGGCTTCTTCCTCTTCCATTTAAGTTTATGAAAAATGATCTTGTTTCCAAAGGTTCTGTAACAGTTGGTGAATGGGTAAGTGGAAAGGTTGGAGACTGCTGGTATGCAGTGTTGAGCAGTACAACATATGTGGGATCCAGGGCCTAAGGCAAAGCAGATTAGAAAATAACTCTTTTAGCCCCGTTGACTTGCATAAATTTTTTTGTTCTTCCAGGGATCTATAAGCCGACCGGAAAGGGAGAAGACTAAGGCTCCCTATCGGCTCCGATAGGAGGGGCTCAAAGTAGAGCCACTGCTCCTCCAGCAGCAGCTCTCGCTTGGATGTGAGAGATGGTTCTATGCTGGTTGTGATCTCCAATCAGGGTCTTTTTGAAACGGCTTGTTTTAAGCACATTGACCTAAAGTGGATACATGACTTTTTTGTTCATGCTTGAATTGTCTATAGTGGCAGTAAAGACCCACATGAAAGCACTAAAATATGCGAAAGTTGACTTTTGCACTATCTCACTATATTTAGCCCAAACAAGTCACAGCTGTTTTATTTAGACCACAAATAGTTAAGAATCCTCTGTTTCAGTTTTAAAGTCACTGTAACTGGGTGCTATTGTCCCTTTTCTCTAGCCGTCCCTCTAGCCCTTAAGGAAGTGCATTTTTACATGTGTCATATCCAATAACTCAAGTGTCGAGACTCTCTACTATGGATGCACGAGGTGATTTGACTGTGATTTGATGCATTTCTGAGCTTTTATTTTGGTTGATTTAATTGGTTTGTGTGGTGGAGTCTATTTGCCTCAGCTGCAGGTGCTGAGGTCCTGATTTACAACCTCTCTGAAGATGTCATGAGCACACTCAGAAAGAGAGAGAGAAAGATAAATAAGTTGAGATCTCAAAGTGGAAGGATAAAAGGGAAAATTGGTTTCCGTGACAACTAATCAGACCTAATTAGTCTTGGGCTTGCTGTCATCATGTTTTGTTTGATGTGTTCTGGTTTTACTGCTTTTCTCCCCTGTTTTGTGTGTATAAGGAACAAAAAGCTGTTTAATTCAGCTGTTTTTCTTTAATCACAGTTTATTCTATTAAAACTAAAAATGGATGTGTGAACTGTTGGTGGCACACAAAACTGCATCAGTCACATGAGGTGATAGTGGGAAAAAAGGCACAAATAATATAACAAAAAACAGCCGTGCACTTTTAACGAATTGTGTTGACATGTTCTCTGTGAGGTGAAATGTCCAATTCTTTGTTCTCACCCACAATATGACACGCTTAGAGAACTAGCCGGTTAAATTAGTTACTGTAAAAACAACAAGCTCAGGCAGAAGGAATAGAACAAACGGGTTTTCTGATCAGTGCTTATTTCATTAAAATGTTTTTATATTATTGCAACAAAAGAAATAGGTCTAAAACAAATTATGTTGAATAGTAGAAACAAGTCAGTTTTTTTTCTAAACAGGATTGACCAACTGAATTTGAATATTCCTTCCATTCTAATATTTCATGCTTTTGCTAGGATTCCCTCTGAGTTGTTATGCTAATTGTTCTCAGTGTCTGCATGCTTTCCCATATTCCATAACCATTCACTCCCACCTCCATCTGCCTCTTATCTCTGGCTACAGAGCATCTGGATCTACCTTAGGGTCTATTGGATCACTGAGTCATCATAGTCACAAGTTAAGTTAGCGTTGAAAAAGTAAAATGCAATTCATGTTTTGCTGTAGCGCTACACTTTAGAAATGCTTGCACTGCTACTTTATAGTGCATGCAGAATATGTGCTTGGAAAATGCACAATTGCACATTAATAAGTTGATAAAGCTATGAGCTATGTCGGATTGCAAAATTCATGTGGTAGAGCTAATAAAAATGCTTTTAATGCAGAACCGGAACAAAGAAAAACATGACTGACCAACTTGTAAGTAGACAGGTGAGCTGTCCTTAATTCCCAAACAATAAATTAATCAGAATATAAAACAAAAGGCTATAAATCTCGCTTACTGCCCTCTGGTGGATGTTCTAGGTAGAAAGAGTCCATTTTATTTATTTTTTATTACTGCTTGATTACTATTTCACCACATAGTGAAATAAATCAGATGAATAAAAAAGCTGTTATATAAATATTAGCTAATAAATGGTCCAATTTAGGCCTGGGATGATAAAAATTTAGCTGGACGATATTTTGTCCAACAAATTATTGATACGATAAACAATATTATTGTTGACATTAACGAGACCAAAATAACCACTTATGTAATGTTAATATATCATAATAATGTGAGTACACCCTTCAAAATGCAACAATAAATGACTAATCTGACATATTTTCACCAGTAATGAAACGTCTGAGCTCCGTTTGTTTACGTGGAGGTCGTAGAGATCTACGTTATTGGTCGTAGACAATTTCTTTTTTTTATATTCCGACCAGACACGAAGTCAGAGGTGAAAGAGAAAGGAAAAGACAAGGGGGGAGGGGGGTCCACAAAAATAAATAATAATGAACAAGAGTCTGCTTCTAGACCTGCAGAAAGAGAAAGAAGATAAAAAATAAATAAATAATAATAAAATAAAAATAAATTAAAAAAATGGGATACACAACAATACAACAAGAACAAGCTATCACTGTGTCAACTTGAAGAAATATATAATCATCGTTTAACTGAACAATCACACGATAATAAATCATAGTGCATTTAGTGGCAACGACAGCCTTAAGACCTGTGTTGAACATGCCCAAGCCCATACTTATGAGAGCACCATGTGAGCACCTGTGTGTGTACACGCGCTTGTTTATGTAAGGTTCCTCTATAAAAGCATCCAATAGAGAGTGTGAGGGACCACAGATCTGCCCCCCAAAGATGTGTAGGAGACGGAGGGAGCTCCAAGTCTCAGAGATCCAGGCTCTGCCCCAGAATACAGAAACCCCAAGGAGACTGCAACCAGAAAGGCCCCTGCCCCCCTCGAGAAGCGCAGAGGATCGCCCCAGGGGGGCACACCCAGCAGCCGGCAGAGTCCCAGGAGATATCAGCGACAAGCCCACAGGCCAGCCCGCAGCCTCCCACCCCCTAGCCGGACGAGCCCGGGACCCAGCGACCTGGGACCCAGGGGCGACCACCCCCGCCGGGGACCCAGCAGAGCCCAGGGACCCAGACCCCACCAGGCAGCCACCGGGATTGATCAGGCAGACGCCAAAGATCTTAAACCCCCTGACCCGGGAGCCACGAACATTCAGGCAGACCAAGGCACCGTACTCCACACCAGGTGTGGCAGGGGGAGGGGAGACGAAGATCTATATCATCAAAAGAAGTCCCAGGAGAAGGGAGGAGTCAAAGGCCCCACCTGACATATACAGTCATACACAAACACAGTCATACACTCCCTCCCTCATACTCACACACACATACAACCAAAGACTTACAAAAATTCACGCCGGGCACCACTTTTATTCCTGTAAGGGATGCATTCGTCCTTGTTCTTATTTTTTTATCCTTTTGATTCTTGTTCTGGTTCTACTCCAGCTGCAGCTTCCCCTAGAAACATGAGTCACTCACCTAAACAGCGCTAAGGGGATGTGGTTGACATGCAGGTCACGTGTCTGACAAAGACCAATATATCGAGGCTGCAAAAATTATTGAGTTCATTTTCATCTATCTACCGATTAATTGATTTATCATCCCAGCCCTCGTTCAATTTTTAACTAGATTTTTTTTAATACGGATGTTTGATATGTGCTATTTTTATTGACATTTACCGATATAGTCTAAATCTTTTTTACACTACTGATATAAATCAATATATATAGACTGTAATTGATACACAGAACAACATGTTCCCGAGCCATCTGAGTACATTTTTGGGGTCAAATAATTTTAAAAATTCTCTTGAAATGTTCAAATAAATGATAAATGAAACCTCACCATGCAAGCCATTGGCTTTGCAGTACTTCTGGTATTTGACAGGATGTTGCTCGCATAACTGTTCCTACATGAGCCGGCCCATGAATAAGGTGGATAGCAAACAGGAATAATTGCCATGTTTAAAATACCTCATATTCTGTAAAAAAAGTAGTAAAAAACCTGCTTTATGATCCAGATGTTCTCTCTAATTAACCAGGGATCTATTCTAAAGGACTCAACCTTGAGGTGTTTCTCCTCTCGCTGCTGCGGTAAGAGCTGTCCTTATTCACCCACAGTGGCTTCATTGTGCAGCAGTGTCAGTCATTAGTGACCAATGGGCCTTTGGTGTTTACTAATGTGTGTTGTGATTGTCATCAGCAGCATCAAGGAGGGGCTGAGGGCCAGTAATCCTGGTGACTCATGAGTGGGATGGAGGTAAACCTTGCTCTGGTTTGGAATATTATTATAAAACAGAAATATTGTTGACGCCAAGAAGAAAACATCAACGTGGAAGCTGTGACTAAATTCATGTCCACTGGGGTGGTGACTGGGAAGAGATTAACTCCTTTGGTTCTGTTCAGTGTCTAAATGCTTTAAATTTTAAAAATAAGTTGCAAATGAAGCAACAATGACATCTTCCCTTCTGAAACAAACAGCATATGTTGTGTATTGAAACCTTTCCACAC
Source organism: Nothobranchius furzeri (assembly GCF_043380555.1). Classification (NCBI taxonomy): domain Eukaryota; kingdom Metazoa; phylum Chordata; class Actinopteri; order Cyprinodontiformes; family Nothobranchiidae; genus Nothobranchius; species Nothobranchius furzeri. The sequence goes on from NC_091745.1 coordinate 67,677,141, forward strand.
TAGGGCTAACTCCACTTTACTCCCTCCATGCAGTCATCCCCAGCCCGACCCAGCCTGGCTGGGTTGATTACACACATTCTTAGAAATCCGGACGTGACTGAGAATATAGGCGGTCTCCAAAATTGGTGCACCAAACTGAAGCAAAGGTATAAGAGATGTCATGAGCGCATCTCAGAGCACCTGAGCAGGGGTGTCCACAATGTCTCCTTTAAATTAAACAAAGGCAGCCATGAGCGGTGTTGCTTTTGGAGACTCTGACTCTATTGCATTCAGACTGCTGTGTCTGTCCTGGTGCAGCTTTGGCCTGGCAACACTGTGTGTGTGTGTGTGTGTGTGTGTGTGTGTGTGTGTGTGCGCGCGCGCGTGCGTGCTCAGACAGAGATGGCTTCAGTCAAAGGAGATGTTTCCTCCTCATAAATAATGATAATGGCTGATTTTATCTGTCATTCGAAAGGTCCCCGTAATGGTAGGCGTTCAATTGAGCCGGCCAATCTGTCGGCAGTGGATGTTGGACCAGTTCAGCTCAAAGCACACCACCTTGAGCAGAGGGCATAAAAAACGACCAGTTGCGCGTGGAATAAATCCAGGCTATGCGGATGTGAAAACTTTCTACCATATCTAGGCAGAACGGTGTAGTGGTACTGTGGAAGCCCTATTGGATGCTGGTATGCTGGTCCAGCATGCAATGATAGCCCAGCTTGGGATACTGTTAAATGGATTCTGGACTAGCATGCTAGACCAGCATTCCATCCTGGACAAGCATGCTGTACCAGAGTCCAATTAACATAATTGCACGCTGGACTAGCATACTAGCATCCAAAACACAACATGTGCTGTGGGTTAGTGTCAGGTTAAATCTTGCTGTTAGCTTGCTGTCATAGTTTGGTGAGACTTAACGAAGTAAAATATCTCAATTCACTCATTCACTTCACACATACATTTCACTGTAATATTGAGTTGTTGGTAATTAAAACGTAGCTTGAGATATTTTTAGAGTTCACTAATTGCTTCTAATTCACTGTTAGCATTGTTAGCTCAACATTGGCCTTTAGCCTGCTTCACCCGATCATAGAGTAAAACAGAAAATGCCTTGGCTTCTTAGTGGTACAAGAAGTAACTTCTGGGTGGCTTGTGTTCAGCAGCTTTGGTTCTTTAAGCAACTCTAGAGCTTTTTGCCCACCAGTGTTGATTTACAAATGCTGGCGCAGTAGTTAGCTTGCCAGAGACATGTAATCTCACATACTCATCGATATAAACAGTAAATACGTCCCTCTTCTTTTCATTTTGAAAGGAGAAAATCAGTGTGTGTGTGTGTGTGTGTGTGTGTGTGTGCCCCCCCCCCCCCCCCCCCCCAAATTCTCCAATCATCCAACTTTGACATTCAGGCAAAATTTGAGTGACTTTGAAGAGCTGAAGGTGAATAAATGTCTCCTCCAGTGACTTTAATTACTCAGGACATAGGCCCTAATTATTGCTTTCACTTAGCAGCATAAAGCTGCTGGGTCTGCTGCATGGTCTGCTGATGTAAACTGCGAGGCTCCCTGGGTCGCCGTGGTAATTACGGGTTTCTGTGCCGACACTGACAGCTAAAGGCAGAAGGGGTGAGGCTTAATTAAAGGCCTAACCAGGAAACTGTCTAGTCAAAATAAAGAGTAGGATGAATTACCTCATGCTGAGGAAATAAGAAATAAGAAAAAATTAAAACGTTAACATTAAAATGACACAAGAACATGTTGTTTTATGTTATTTTAAATGGAAACCTCATGTCAGAGTTTCATATGTACCCTGTAATTTTTTTTTGCAAGAAACATTTGTTGAAAATAAATAAAGATATTTAACATTTGTCACTAGAATTATGCCAAGCACACAATGTATGTATTTAAGGTAATTTTGGACATTTCTTTGAAAAAGAAACAGATGTTCTCTACTCAAATGTCTTTATTTTTTTAGATATCTTTTTATCTATTTGTTTGTTTGTCTTTTAACCATGTTTAAATTTCCTGTTTAAGTGATATTGCCTTCAAACGGGCTTCAGTGATTCTTCAGCCATAAACAACCTCGCATTGGACAGCACTCTGCTACCCTCTGCTGACCAATATCTACACTTAACAGTTTTCTGGTTCATTTGGGAACACTAGGGGAGGTCTCGACCTGTTTCACAACAACAGCTGTTTACCGCTAGCTCACATAAAGGCTGGCAGTTAGCTTTTTCAGTTTGCTGGCAGTCAATAAAAAGCACAAAAAGAAGAAACAGAAGAATTTTGCTTTTTTATGGCATTGTGGTGGAGTCTGGATGCGAAAGTAAGAAAGTAATGTTTTGGAGGCAAAAAAAACAGCTACAACAAGAGTTAACATTGTCATGACCTACACTAGTTTGAGGGAGCTAAAGGAGGCTGCAAAATCTCAGACTGATAGTGACCTGGCTTTGTTGCTACCTGTCTTGTAAGAAATAACACTGTTTGTCCAACAGATCTTTGTACTTTTTGATTTATTTAGTATCAGTTGGCTCGAATTAGCATTAGCTCATTGTTAGCGCTAGCTACAGTAGGGTTGTTTATGATAGCTGTAAGTCCACTTTCAACCAGTAGGAGGCAGAAGCAGGAAACTTAATTTAGTGTTGCTTTAAGGGCCCACCCTGTAACCAAATAGGGTTTGTGCCAAGCCCCCACAATGCCTGTGAAAAATTGAAGCAATCCCGGAAGTGAAATAAATTGCAGTTCCACCCTCATCCGCTGGGGTCTGGTGTCAGAAGCGAGCAAATCCTCATTGATGCCCATGTTAAAAATACCAATTTCACAGCAAAAATAAAAATGTTTACAGCCTGGTACCAAAACATGTTTTTTGTTTAAATGGTCTAGTTTACACTCATGACAACTCTGAGGGGGGTGAATTTTTTTCTCACTCTTCTGTTTAAGTGTATTAAAAGCCTAAAATTCTGTATAATTAATGAGCATCAGACCCACGTGACAGCAGAGCTTACTCCGGGGAAAGGCCTCACTCTGAGCCTCGGCCTCGCCTGAAAACTGTTCGGTCATTTTCAGTCTCTCAACTTAGACTATTAGTTGTAGCGTTAGTGCAGTTTTTTTTTTTTTTTGGATATTATTTGTACAATTGTTGGACAAAATGACTTGCTGTGGCATTAATTGCACTAATAGAGCGTCTTCATTTTTTTCGGTAAGTAAAATTATATTTATGTATTTTAGGTCACTGCCGAGCTGAGCTTAGATTTTAACATGTACTGTTTAACCATGAAATTTAAAGGTAATAGGGTAAAACCCAGTGCATTTAACATAATGCTGCACTTTAAAAAATGGGTTGAAATATAACATGCTGGTGGAGCTGGGTTCCGACTATCGGCTTGTGGAGCTCTCGGGAGACCTCCGGTTCTCGCCTCCCCACAGCTCGGCGCATCTCTGTCTGATCGCGGCTTCTGTCTGCTGCGCGGGCTGCCGGCTTGTGGAGTTCTGAATGGAAACCGATGTTTTCCACCCGGTTCTCCGCACCCCGCAGCTTGGCACATCTCTGTCTGATTGCGGCTTCTGTCTGCTGCACGGGCTGCCGGCTTGTGGAGCTGTGGGATGGAAACCTTTCCACCCGGTTCTCCCCAGCGGCAACTCTGCGCATCTCAGATCGCAGCTGCGCTTGTCTGCTGTGCGGCTGCCGGCTTGTGGAGCTCTCGGGAGACCTCTGTGTTCCACCCGGTTTTACCCAGCGGTCAGCCCGGCGTATCTCTGACTCAGAAGCTCTAGTGTTGTGCACAGTTAACTCCTGTTGTAGCTAGGTTGCTACCTCAGTTAGCTTAGCTCCCACCTCCGCGTTAGCTTCAGGTTAGCTTGTAGCTAGTTCGACCGGGTGTCGTCAGTTGATCCCAGCCTTACAGCCCCACCCTCAGCTCCACCTCTCTTCCCTTTTGTGGAATTGTCTGGGCTTGACGGAACCTGTGACACGGTCAAAATGGCGGTGGTGGCCACCTCCCATTTTTCTTCAAAAATGAGTTATTGGAGTCTATGGAAACCCATTGTCCAATATTTATATGTCGATGGCTAAGAATGTCGCAATTGAGTCCTTGGGAAAGACACAGCAGCCTCGCTTCCGTCAGTGGAGCTTAAATTTGTGTCTGAAATAAATAAAGTACCTAATCTAAAAAAATATGTTTCAAACACCACAATGACTTTAAATTTTCACTTCATTAGAATTGTTGAGTCCAAAAACAGGCTAAAGAATAAAAAACTAAGTTCACTGAAGGTCCTTTAAGAACTCACAAGCTCCCACACATTTTTTGTTTGTTTTGTTTTGAAGCACATCATAAAGCACCAAAACCCCTTATCTGCCACTTTTAGGAAGACTGTGTTTTCTGTCTTTTCACAGAGATTGTTGCTTACTTCAGAGAGCTCAAGGACAGAGAAAAAAACATTGTTTTAAAGGAGATGGGTGTCCTGATAGAAGATAAATACATTTCTGAAAAGAAACCCTGGTGTCAAACAGCAAAAAGCTGATGTTCCTCATAAAAATGCAGAGAAGAGTAGCAGGAAATGAAAATGTGCAAGTCAAGCAGAAACAAAGAGGTGTTGTTCCATTGAGAGGTCAGTTCAATAGCACTTTGGCAATGAAACCAGAGGTATTCAATCTCACTCACAAAATATTTGAACATACTAAACAGTTATGCACTTTCCCTGTGTTTTCTAATATCCACGTGAACCTAAAAGCCACTTTTCACAATAAAAGCTTCAGAACTCGTTTCTTAGCCGAGACGAACATCGATTCCTCAGACAGAGACCAGTTTGGGTTCACTGGTCTATTAGAGCAGCAGCCCTCCGCGGGGGTAGAATATATTGAGCATGTTCAAACACAAGCCTTCGCTCTGATTTGATGCTGCTCTCACATCATCTGTCTCATGATCTTGAGACTGTCCTCTTTCTAATAAAAAGCTGCTCCTTCCTGTATGACCACGATCACATCAAAGCTCCTTCTTTATGCAGCACTGAAAGGTCCGGGACCCAAAAGGGGAAAGGAAACAAACATAATCTTGTGACTAAACTAAAATCTCTTCTTTAATTAGTGAAATTTCATAGACAGACAAGGTGGACCTTCCTATGTCTTAGATTTCAGATTGGAATAAAAGAGCAGCATTGACTGACTCTTCCCTGTGCTGCCATGGCAACCCTGACAGCTGTATAGTAGATTACAGCAGCTCCTCTCTGTTCCAGATCCTTAAGTAACAAAAAACTGTAGAGAATAATATGTGTAACCGTTATTTTAGAATAGCTCTTATTTTGAAAATATTTGTTTTCAGTCTTCTATACTGAAATTCTGATACTTGATGCAAGATACCCGTGTCGGGGGGGAAGGGAACAGAGGGCATGAATGCATGAAAAATAAGAATCACAAAGTTCATGCACCAAGTGGAAAATCGGATGGTGTGTCTGCATAAAAACCTACTGAGAAAACTGCTGACTGTTAGCATTCCTGCTTATTTTTATGCATTTTTCTGAGACAAACTCGAACCACAGCTGTTCTCAGAGACATCCGTGGTTCACTGGCGCATAAAAACATGGATGATGTCAGAAAACAATCTAAAATCAGTCGCTGGTTGTCTTTGTTCAAAGCTAAATTGCATTTGTAAAAGTCTCAGATGTTCTGTGAGCAGATCCTTTTGTGCATTTTGTCTGAAACTAAAGCAGGAAAAAAAAACATTCATACATCGATTCAGAGACACAAACTCTTCAGCAAAGCGAAAGATCACACAGAAACGTGTAACCAGCATATTTTAGGGATGATTAAACTCTGATCACTCGTGGAGGTTTGGTAAAAACTGTTGTAGCGTGATGAAGGCTCTCTGATTTGTGCCAAAGGTCTCATTTGCCCAGCTGGGTCAAACAGTACTTTTTGAATCCACAGATTAACCCAAGGAGCCACGATGTCTGCTCAAGATCATAACATCATATCTGCTGTTATGTCCCAGAAGAAGGACACTGCAAGTCACGATGATAATAATTAGATTAATAATTAATAAACTCATTGATTTTATTACTGTTTAATAAAATCATCATAACATGATCACTTTATTCAATATAAAGGTATTTTAATTACATGAAATGGATGATTATGCTTTGGGTATAATAATGATTAATTATAATGATTATAAAGATGTGTTCAGCAAAGAAGACCTTCACCCTATCCAGCTAACAGAGTTCAGATGAACAATAACTGCATCACGTGTTTTGACGCATGTTCGAGCTTTCTTCCGGAGAGAGTGGTAGGGGTTCTGAGAGCTATGGTAAAACTAACCATCACAGATTCACGTTCAGTTCTTGAACCAACACCAGGAGGAAAGGGAATGCCCGTCCCTAAGCCTCCACCTGCTGTTCGGTCACGCCGACCAGAATAGCTAAGAATAAACGGAGACTCTATCAGAGTCATTGATTTCTTAAGTTAAGTTAAAGGCGAGAACGTTCATGTGCCAAACGCTTCGTAAGCCGTGTACCCAGGACATCTCTGGACCAGACGATCGGACACTTGCGTCTCCTCTACCAGCCGAAATGTCATCTTGGATGAAACCCATCCTCCTGATGTCCGGATCCGAAAGGGGGTCCCGTTTGGGTGAGGTAGAACACGACAGATGACGTTTGATGCTGTTTCTCTCAAAATAACTCAGTTATCCGCAAAACATAATTTTCACCCAGAACACATTCATTCTCTCTGAAAGAAACCTTCTGAGAACTTCATTCACGCATCCAAACTCACCATTCTCAAATTAGTTTTCCATCCAACACAGGTTTGTTTTAAAACAGGTTAAATATCGAAGCTGTTAAGGATTGTCATTAAAATTGCCATCCATGAATTGTCATTGTATAATTGTCGTTTCAAATCTCTCGTTTAAAAATTGTTAGTAATAAATGTCTTCATTTTTAAACTTGCCTCATTATTGAAACAAAACACAGAAAAGGGTTGCATTTCCATTTATCGAATGAAAAGAATCTTACTGAGTCTTCTGTTTAATAAATAAACTTTTGCTATTAATTTAAGTATCTTAAATTAAGTATTAATCCGTAGATTAATCATAGACCAAGCTCGTTGGTGTATGATCTTCTATCGCTTATATTAATATTTTATATTGATATATGATAGAAGCTTCATATATTAACTAGTTTGTATCATCCTAGTTTTAGCATTGAATAGCAGTGTTAGAGCTGTGTGTGCGAGGTTTTTACCCCATTACACTGTGCTTTGAAACGAGCTTGAAAAAGTGCAAAAAAATGATGAAACAAAAAAATCAAACCAAGTTTATTTTCACAATCACATTAAACCAACAGAAAAAGAAGAAATTATTCAAATACTAAATAGATATGACTATCTTTTCAGCATGCACATGACAAGAAATTCGTTTTTTTTTTTGGGTGGGGTGGGGGGGTTATGCATATTTACACATAAAACAGTTGAAAACAAGCGCTTCAAAAACTAAAGCTGGTGTGAAATAAAACCCCATTCCCCTGTGGTCTGTGGTTAAAGTAAAGAGGTGATGCTGGAGTTTGTAGATCTGCTACTGAGTCTTTGGTCTCCAGCAAATCAAACTGTGATGCACTGGGAGGGAAGAGCTGAACTCAGTAGGTCTTCTTCCAGGATCGGAGGTACATGTGAAACGGAAGGAGTGGATTTCTTTTCTGCACGCTTTTATGGAAAACGTCAAAATCAGCTTTCCTAATTCTCTGGAGATAATCTTCTAACACCACCTGCAACACACAACAAACAGGTGGAGAAGTTGGTTAAAACAGCATCTGCTTGGACTGAGTGGGATTCATCCGGGACATGTCAACACAAGAAGACAGGTGTGATTTTGCATGACCTCATATAGAAAAGAAATACAGAGAGGAGGAGACTGCTCCACTGAAGATGTTAAGAATTAAAATGAAAAGTTAACTTCCCCTGGTAGTCAACTCCACCAGTTATACCACCATGGCTTCTAAAGCTTCTCAGCTTTGAACGTTTAACACAGACACACACACTGGTCTTTGGTAGTTTATACGTCTCCATCAGCAACTTTGTGCTCAGACGCTTGCATATTGATGGAGACGTTTTCCCTTTCTACTTCTCCGTTGGTGTCAGTGTTGTAAAGCAATTCTCCACCAGAACAGCAGAGGGCGTAGCGGTTTTCTGGGGTACCCTGCCATCACGTCTCTAGTGTGTTTATGTATTTCAGAGACGCTTTAATACGGACACATTTGTCCTCCACCTCTTCACGTTGCCTCTCATTTCCTGACATGAATAAAAAGTTTGCTGCATATCTTTGTACTCCTTCAGTCACGGGTGTCTTAACTGTCTCATCATTGGACCTTTTCTGTGAGAAGTCCTTCAATATGCTCCATTTCTGTCACTAGATATGTTTAATTCTCATTTTATTTTTTGAAGGGGAATGGCGATGTTGTTGACAGAGTTAAAGGAAGCGGGATTCCTAACCAATCACAGGCTTTCGGTCTCCTTTGCTTTTGACAAATATTTTAAAAAGTGAAGTCTACTTCGACTGTCCTTGTGAGCCCGTTGGAGCCCGTTGGAGAGCCCTTGCAATGATAATGCTGCTGCATGTCTCCGTACTACCAAGTTAAAATTAAAGTCCAACTAGTTGTCACACACACTGGTGTGTGTGTGTGTGTGTGTGTGTGTGTGTGTGTGTGTGTGTGTGTGTGTGTGTGTGTGTGTGAGAGATTAGTTCTTTGCATTTGACTCATCCCTAGGGGGAGCGGTTAGCTGCAGACACAGCCGCGCTTGGGAACCATTTGGTGGTTTAACCCCCAATCCAACCCCTTAATGATGAGTGTTAAGTGAGGAGGCGTTGGGTCCCATTTTTTCAAAGTCCGGTATGACCGGACCGGGATTTGAACCCCAATGTCCCAGAGTGGACACTCATTCCACTAGACCACTGACAAAGATGGAATGGTACAAACCAAATCAGCCCCTATCGCTCCCTGTGGCCAGAATATTTCACTTGCTATTAAAGACTGGTGTACCGTTCTGTTGGGAAACAAATGGAGCTGACATACCTGGCGCTGCCGTCTGGTTCCAGCACATTTCCTGCATATTTTAGATCACGAGCACAGCTGATTTGTTTAATTTAGCAATTAATCCCTCCTGTAGACACTGATGAAGGCTGGGAGACGTTTCAGCTACTAGATCAATATGTTATTAAGACAAACGCAGAGCGAGGAGGTAGGTTTTGCTTTTGGTTCTACAAATGGACACTAGGTGGTGATAAAAGCAAGCCAAAACCGCCTAGTTCCCCTTTAATATCAAATCAAATTCATGAGAATAAAAGCAGACCAGTGAGTTAAGAATTTTGTAAGGTAAAGATGTAAAGATATAGATAAAACTACTTCTGCTGCATCTTAAACCCCCAAAATACACCAGCCTGCCAAGATAGATTTCAGATTAAGTTTACAAAAGGACTTCCATCAGTGCAATGCTACTTAACCCTCCCACTGTCCTAATGGGTGTGACCCCGCAAGGAAAGTTGACCATTAAGCAGGGTTGATGGTTTATCCCTTGGGTCCATGTGGCAGGGGTGATGTGTGAGCACCATCTCAACCCCTGCCACATGGACCTCAAGGGATAAACCATCAATCCTGCTCAACGGTCAACTTTCCTCGCGGGGTCACCCATAAAGACAGTGGGAGGGTTAAAGGTGCATTATGTAAGAATGAAGTAAAAACGTCATCCTGTGATAAAATTTGGTTACTGCAACCACTTTACACAACTCTGGAGCTTTTTGCCGGCTGTCGTCAAATTACAATTGTCGGCGCTGCAGCATTAGCTTGCAGGACACACGGCAACCCCACACTCACTGATGCTAAACAGTAGTTACGTCCCTTCTTCCTTTGTTTTGAAAGGAGCAAAACTGCAGCCAGCTGGATATGAACTATGTTTCAGAATAACCTTCCTTCTAAAATGACTGAAACATTACGTATTTGGGATTTTCTCACTGTAAAATCTGCACTTTATTCTTACTCACATAGGGCCTTTAACATTAACACATAGGGCCAAGAAGCTGCAAAGTGTATAAACATTTCATTGAGTGGATTTTTTCCCAGCATCTTCTTGGACACTTCAATTTATTTTATTTGATTTTAAATAACTTGCTTTCAATCACTGGAACCAAAAAATGTAGGATTAATAATCTCCTTATGATACCTTTAATTAAGAGTCATCTCTAGTTAATCTCAACAATCTATCTGGCTGAAGCTCATAGATGAACAGCGGTGATCAATGCAAATCTCCTGCATCACCCAATTCACAGTATTAATTTCACCAAGTGAGCAGTAAATAAATGTTGCACATAGCATTTTTCTCCATCTCCTGCAAAGTTTCTCTGATTAGGAGGGTGCTTTTCTGTTTTCCATTCATGTTTGTCAGTAGAAAAAAAAAACTAGTGGTAAATCAGAGACAGTAAGTGTGTTTTTTCAAATGCTTTGCAGCAAGTCTGCAGGCTTTTCTGCTTTGACACAAACATCAAAATTCCAGCTAAATAAAGACAGTGAACTATTACCACAACACATGCATCCCTACAGCAGAGGCTGGCGTTTGGTTCACGTTTAAAATATTTAGCAAACTGACAGTTTGTAAGAAAATGTGTAACCAAAAAGCATCGGACAGAACCTTTATCCTGCAGCTCTGGTGTGTAACCACATCTCTAAAGGCATTACTAGTCAGGCATAAATCAGCCTTCATGTGTTGAGAACGAAAAGGGTGAGTTGGTGTGACTCATGTCCCTCAGGACTCACCAGTACGGCTCGGTCTTTTTTAAAAAAAATTTCTTTGTCCAAACCTGCAATCTATGTGAATAACATTTTCTGCAGGGTGAAAATACGTCTGCTCTCCCACGGATGCGTGCTACTGTGGTGCATTGTGAAGGTCCGCTGCATCGTGGTAAAAATAATTTAAATTCCATAATCAGGAAGGTGTCATGATTGCAGGAGGACCAAGGTGCTTTACAGTCTTATCAGTGCAGGATCATGATTGTGGACTCTAAAACATATGAAGTCATGCAGCAGACATATTCTGGATTACACTTATTTTTCTATACTCTATATACTCCAGGTATAGGAATTAGATATTCTGATTCAACGCCATTTTTACATTTCAGGTTAGGTCTAATGTTAAGGTTTAAGACCCAGCATTCCCTGAGGAATTTTAGTCAAGTATTGTGAAAAATTTCCTGCACAACCTCAGTTCTAGATGCATGTGTAGATGTATTCTAGAATTTTAATTAAAATTGTCCAGATGTTTTGCTAAAACAGACAATTTACAACACACCTGTAACTAAAAAAAGATAATTTTAGTCCGTTTACATTCTGTTGTTTTAAATAGGGCTGGACAATTCAATAACGATATTGTCACGGCTGCCAGCCTGGAGAGTGAAAAGCAGGAGCCAGGATCAGCCAGCCCGTTTGTTTTAAAGGTTAACTTGGTTTGGTACAATTTTATTGACTTCGGTTTTCAACACCTTCAGTTCGGTAAAGCTTTTAACATAAGTTTTTACCAGGTGTTTTAGTCAGTAGATTGTTTTCAGACTTTTATCAGCTTCAGGTTTTTAAGAACACCAGGTGTTTTTATAGCTGATAATTTATGTGATGTTAACCTTTTAGAGAGTTCTGTTTGTTTTTGCATTATCTTTATAATGCGCACCATCTGTTTGCCCGTTTTTAGAACTGCCCGTTTTTAGAACCTTTTATTACAAATAAAACCATTTTAAACTCCACCGTCATCTTTCTTATGTTACCCCCTCCTTCGCATTTTAACATCTCCTGTCGGGGACGTAACAGATATATATCGATCGATAGGCATGTGGTTACATAAGAAAAAAATGGATCAATAAAAACTTTTTCTTTCTCATCATTGCCCATCAAGTAGCTTCATACTAGAGTCATTATTACAAACCTAATCTGACAGCAATGTGACTTAAACAAGACGTTGCAGCAAGGAGAGGTGGAACAAAAGGTCCCAGAAAGGTTACAGCAGTTCAACAGTGTTGCAATATTTCCATTTCTACAAGTCTGACAAAAAACAAACAATAGCTGGCGATAAAAACCAAGTCTGGTAATGCAACCAACTTGTTTTTATCATAAAGCAATGACATAGAATGGCCAGGGCTGCACTTAAAATGTATTTTCTATACTTTCTATAAAATTTGCAATAATTATTGATATCGATCGATAAGAATTTTTTATTGTCCAGTCCTAGTTTTAACGTTGCATTGAGCTACTTTCATGATTTTCATCCATGTGTGTGACACGTCACGTGATCAGGAAGCAGAAAATCCATGAATCTGAGTCATTTTGGGACACCACTATGAGAAAAGTGAGGCGCAAAACGGAAAAGCTTCTGCAGCTCACACTTCGACAGCGGATTGTGAAAGAACGGGAAAAGCCAGAAACAAGCAGATTCTTCCTGATGTGAGAAGTGCGTCTATTCTTTCTTTTGGTAGTTTTGGTGTTTACATGGTCATATAGCACAATATTCTGTGACTCTTCAAAAACAGTAAAAATGCTCAAAAACGCCGTCAGTCAGGGGCTTTTGTTCAGAAAACGTCAACAGTTATAATTGTTCTATGTTTGATGCAAAACATGTTTATGAAGTTCTTTGCATAAAACCCCTCTCACGTAAAGTGATTTCAGCTGTTTCATTCTTGATTGTTTTAATATCTTCCAGAATGAGTGATTCTGGCACTTTAAGAAAACAAGCTGTTTTTGTAACGCCCACCTCTCCTGTGTTTGGCTGCTATAAGCTGAGAGGCTCCCATTTCCAGCAAGGGCATTGAGTCAAGCCGCTGCTACTCCAACAGAAGCTCTCTTTTGTATGTGAGGTAGTTTTATTTTAATTTCCCTCATTGTGACATCACAAACAGTGACTTTTTGAAACAGCTTGTTTTAGGCACATAATTCCTAAAACCAAACATTGACAGAAAATGGATGGATGTATTTTTTTTACATTTGGAGTGTTTATAACGGCAGTAGAGACCCACGTGGCAGCACAAAAAGATGCAAAAGGTAGGTTTTGCATAATATGTCCCCTGTAAGATGAGAGGAAACTGCTACTGGTTGTAAAAGGGACTTACTGTGAGAAGGAAGGCCGATGAGGCAGCAGCTGGAACATTGTGACTAAATGACCGTGCCTGAAGGAGAGAAAGCCAAAATTAAACCAAATCTTCATTTTGTTCCATGTTGCAATTTTGTGACAAAGAAAAATTATTTAAACAAATAACAAATGGTTTTAAAAACAAACTTTTTAAAACCATTTTTTTGTTTTTGACAAATTCTTATCCGTGTTTGACCCGACCATTTCCTGGGAAATTATCTCATTTATTCTATTTATTATTTTTTTGTCAAGCTGCTAAAGCTAACCTTTGCATACTTCTAGAATAATAACAGAAACTAAATGTTCTGTCAAAATGGTTAATAGCACATACTTTTGTTCCACAAATTCTACAGACAGCTGAGTTTCACAGTAATAAAAAAAGTACACTCTTGCATCAACAAGGTGATATTTAAGGAGCCATTAGCTTAAAATGTGTCATATCTTGGCAAGGTGCACAGCAAGCCGTTTTACACTTAAATGCACCCATTTAATATTTACCAAAGCTTCATCAAAACTAAATAAAAAAATACTAATAATGGAAACGCAAAAAAGGAAATCAGTGAGAAAAGAGTGAGTAATGCCATATTACACAGGAACTGTGCCAAAAATAAGTGCATAAAAAAACAAATAAATCCAACACAAATACAGAATCAAAATTTACCAAGAAATTTGTTAATAAGTACAAATCAGGCCAAAACAAAGGGGCAACAGTGCTTTTTTTTTAACAACCATGTGTAAAACACAGAGGAGCCACTGTAATGGTTTGGGGCACTATTTCAACAGTGATGTTGTGAAACTTGCCTAAATTAATAAAAGTATATGCTAGAGATGTTTTGCAGTTTAGTCTTTTAAATGGAACAAGGTAGATTTCTGGTGTGATTCGTATCTATGATATATTAAATATGTATAATATATTAATAATAGTATTAAATATATATAATAGTATAAGAATGATCCAAGATAGATTATCAATGCAATAAAAAATATTTTAAAAAGTTTACATTATGGATTTGCCTCCTGCAGAAAGTTAACATAGCTGAAGATATGAGAGATTATCTTAACAGCAGTGTTAATTTCGACAAGAAATTTTACTTTAGTTTTAGCCTTTTGACTGAAATTGTATTTTTATTTATACTTGCATGTTTCCAGTCATAGCTGCAGCATTTCTACTTGCAGCGAATTGCAAAAAAATACTTTCACACTGAATTTTCTTTGTGAGAAACTTTGCTTTTTTTGTGAGGGTGAAATTTGTCACAGCAGAAACAGATTAAGTTTGGAATGACCTTGTTTCATTAAGTGTTCTCTAAACAGCATCAGCTGACACAGCAGCAGGACTCTGCAGGATGCAGGTCAATATACTGGAGCGTTGTAAAGTGCATTGTGCTTGTTCTGTTGTGATGAGTGTAAAAGTCTCTAGTGTAAAGTCTGCAGGATATTTTATTAATACAGACAGGAATAAAAATTAAAATCTTATCATCTGCTCCATATAGGGTGCAGAAATGAGGCTGGTTCCCATTAGCTAATGAATTAGTAAAGTGTTGCTGTTTTTGCATACATGCTTATTCTGTATACTTTGATCTTAGTTTTAAATATATTTAAGCAAAACTAGAGATTAACAACAGTTTGCAATTATTAAGTTTTCAATTTTCTTGTTTTTATCGAGAAAAAAAGCTGATTGATTGCAAGAATGGTAAATAAAAATACATAAAATTCCCCTACTGTGACTGTTTTTGTGTATAACACTAATTTTGTAATGGTTGTTTGTTAAAAACCAAATTATAGTGCTAGAGCTTAAAAAGCTGTCCTTTATAGAGTCCTTCTTTTCTAATGTTGATGTAATTACACCTTAAAGGAGTATGTAAGAACTCTACAGTGTTCTACAAACAAAAGAGGCACGTTGTCACTGATTGGACTCTGTGAGTTTGTGAGGTTACCGTGTCTCTGGCGAGCTAACGCTGCAGCAAAGGCATTTGTAACCCCTTCTTTCCACCGGAGCAGTCAGCAGCACGTTACTGCAGCAGCACGCCTTGCTCGCGTCGGCTGCTGCTTGGCCCTTCCCACGAGACGCGAAGCAGCAGGGGAGCAGCTGTCACCGACCAAGCACGAAGTCACACGAGTGACTTCGTCAGTAAACACAACAACAAGGAGAAAACTACAACATGGCTCCAAACGGTTTGTGTTTTATGTTCTGTCTGTTTTATAATCGCCAATACAGACCTGAAAAACAAAGGAGACCGCTAGGTAGATGATAACTTCTCACGGGGCAGCACAGTTAGTAACTTTTTTTAAAGTAAAGAAACCAGAAGGCAGTACGTTTCTTTATTCTGAAAATCTCGGGAGCTTCGCACCATTTCCGCGTCCGATTTCCTGTCTTTCCTTCCCCAAAAATGTCGAACTTGACCCGTTTGAGGCGTCGCGCGTAGAAAATAGAACCGGCGCGTAAGGGCTGCGACATGCTGCTGCTGAGACGCGGCCGACTCGCGCTGCTGACGGCTCCGGTGGAAAAGGTTCTGTTGACCACAGCGGTTCCTATCAGCAGCTATGACGTGCTGCTGCAGTAACATTCTGCTGATTCAACACTGCCCAGGGGAAAGCTCCAGAGTTGTTTAAAGACAGCAAACAGGAGCGACCCAGAAGTTATTTCTTTTCAGGTTGGTTGGACAGACTAGTGGGTCTCGAAAGGAGACTGGCTGGTAAGACACACTCGGGGCAAAGTTCAGGTAAAACAGGAAACGATAACTGAATGGGGGGCCGAAGTCAGGCACTTCCGTATATACCGTATTTTCCGGACTATAAGCCGCTACTTTTCCCCCAAGCTTTGAACCATGCGGCTTATAATGAGGTGCGGCTTTACTGAAGATTTTCCTTCACCTGTCAGGGGGCGCTTTTAGCAGAAAGTGAAACAGGTGGAAGTCAAAAGTGGAAATCGAAGAAAGTGCTCATTTTACCGTAATTTCCGGACTTTATGGGGCACCTCAATATAAGCCGCATCGGACTAAAAGCCGCAGATATCTACTGAATTGAAAACGTCAGTGTCTCTCTCCGTGTTGCTGTCATCATCCCGGGGTGAAGCGGTGAAAACACGCTGAGCCGTTTTACTGTGAAAAAAATCCTCCGGGGCACTTTCCGTAGCACTCCTTTCCAGCATCCATCCTTTTAAAGCCATGCACCTCATTATAAGCCGCGTTCAAAGCGTGGGAAAAAGTAGCAGCTTAAAGTTCGGAAAATACTGTAATTTAGCACATGCAAGCAGCCGGCACAACAAAGAATTTTTTTCAAATCCATACCCCCATCATGGTAACTACACGCATGATGTTCATATGATGCCGCATTTAAGTTGAAGGCCATCGATCTGGCAGTAAAGGAGGGAAACAGTGCTGCCGCACATAAGCTTGGCATGAATGAATCCATGGTTCGGCGCTGGACACGACAGCGGGAAGAACTCATTCAAGCCAGCTTCTCCCCGGGATGATGACAGCAACACAGACAGCGACACTGACATCGCCACAGAAAAGGTATGTGACGAAGCTCTTCTGAGGCTGTTCAACTCCGACACTGAAGAAGATGACTTCAGTGGTTTCAGTGTGCAGGAGGAGGATGAATAAACTAATCAATAACTTTTCAGTTTTGTTTGATACTGATCAGTTCAGTTACGTTCAGTTAAACTATGTTTTCAATTCAGTAGATATCTGCGGCTTTTAGCCCAGTGCGGCTTATAAAAGTACAGTTCCATGTGTTTTTAAAAACTTAGTAGGTGCGGCTTATATTGAGGTGCACTCTATAGTCCGGAAATTACGGTATGTAGGTTGGATTAGGTGACGTGAGCAGGAAAGTCTGGTGTGGTGCATGCTGGGCAGTGGAGTTCAGGAGAACATCAGGTGTGACGTGGTGCCCGTGGAGTCGGGTCATGACATGTGGCAAATGCTCTCTACCATAAAACACCCAAGACTGCTAACACCAGCTTGTCATCTAGAACCTTCTGGGGCTGATCCATAACTGGCAACAGTAATGAACTGATGGAACGGCAGCGAGAAAGGGATTTTATTGCTTAAGAAAATGGCTGCAGTTACCTAAATTGACCACAGGATGTCATTCTTACATTTTGCACCTTTAAGAAATTACTCAAAATAAAGACAGATCCTCTCAGTTGCATATTTGGTCTTTGGAGATTTTAAGATTTCTTTTGTTTGTGTTTTCCAAGTTGTCCTTGAAAATGGCTGCCGTATGAAATGAAGGGTCACTACTCTCTAGCAAAAATCAATTAAAATGGAAGAAACATGTAAAAATATTCCCAAGAGCACTGGTGAATGGTGTAATTCTCATAACTGAAATCACTTTATAAAGTATTTGTCCTCTTTAAGAGGACAGTTCTCCAGTCAGTTAATCCTGCAGTAGTTTAACCAAATGAACCAGACATCTCATTAAGAGCTCAGGAAACGATGACGAGTCACTAAACTAGTTTAATGCCTGTAATTCTAGATAATTAGTGTAGTTCACCACAGGGAAAGAAACATAAAATAGTAAAAACACTTAAATGCATGTTGGACAAGAAAACCTTACTTTATATTCTACTGTCCTAGTTATCCCGTCTAATCAGACCTGATTTCGCTTCTGGCAACATTCCTAACTGGTGAACAGGGACCAAACAGAATATAAACACTGATGAGGGTTTGAGCAGCTGCTTAATGAAAAAGCCGACAAAGAAGCAATGATGCACGTAAATAGAGACTTAAAACTAATCTCCAAGCAAATTAGCTGCTAACTCCCAGGAGATACATTAGTGAGTTACTGGTAACACGTAAGACATTTGCGAGACGTTTTTAATTACCCAGTGGTGCAGGTGCAGGTCGTGCATCACAGCATGCCAAAGTTTCAACCATCAGTGACGCTCATTTACATTTAACAAATAGAAAACCTTTCTGTTCCTGCTGTTTGAGTGGCTTAAAAGGGATTCAAGGGTCTAAAAAAAACCAAACTGCTTCTGATGGGGATGTTACTGCACTAATTTTTTGAATGGAGTGATGATTTTAGCTGTGGAAAGGCGTCACAGACCACATGCTGAATGAGTGCTGTGACATTATGAATCTGGCGTTTGGTCCAAATCTACTCCTGCACTAGCCAGTCTTTTTGACTTATTCATTCATATTTGACCGACAATTTTCTTTGACCTAGAAAATTACAAAAAGGTAATTTAACTATCTGAGACCAGGAGCTTGAGTCGGAAAAGGGTAGAATGTCTTCTCTAGGTCGGGGACGAGGTCCTGCCTCAAATGGAGGAATTTAAGTATCTCAGGTTCTTGTTAGCAGGTGAGGGAAAGATGGAGCGTGAGATCGACGGGCTGATTGGTGCTGCGTCTGCAGTGATGAGGGCATTGTACCAGTCTGTCGTGGTGAAGAGGGAGCCGATCCAGAAGGCGAAGCTCTCGATTTACCGATCGATCTACGTTCCAACCCTCACCTATTGGGTAGTGACCAAAAGAATAAAAAGCTTTTGTATACTTATTTTGTGTTTGTCTTCGCTATCCATTTTCTTCTTTTCCTACACAGTTTAGTAAAAAAAAAAAGTTTTTTACCTGACATGTTTCAGCTAGCTGAAACAGAAAGAAAGCTAAAGAATCAGTGCTCTGTGCATCCGGGAGGGGCTCGGAGTAGAATCGCTGCTCTTTCACATCGAGAGGAGACAGTTGAGGTGGCTGGTAGCCTGGTCAGCCATGCCAATGCCTCCATATGAGAAGCAAAGGGCCTGGTAAGGCTCCCATTCTAATAACCCCACCCCCTGAGAATTCGAACCATGCTACTCAGCGCTGAGCAGCATACGTCACACACCGGGACGCTCAAATTCTCAAAAAAAAAAAAACAAAGACGGCGTCTGAAGCGGAGTTCGCTGTGGCTCTTTTCTTTGTTCTAAACAACTTGGACGTGTCTTTAAAACCACAACTAGAAGAAGCGCTAAAAGCCTTTCTTCTAAATAAAGATGTTTGCGCCGTCGCCAGACGCCATCTTTGACTACGGCTAAAAAACTACAGCGTTGCACGATACGGTCGTCATGTCCGCCTTTTTTCTGGTTATTTTTGAGCTGGCTAATCCCACTGCATAGATGAATGGATGAATAGATTGACCATATATAATGATATATATCAACATCTCTGTCACTGATGAATTATTTTACGTTTGGCTGCGTTTTAGTTTCCAGCTGCTTCTGAAATCAGAACCATTTTAACCTGGACTGTAATCCACGCCTTGTTCTGTCTTCTGCCTTTCAGAATAATGCTCTAATCTCCCTGCACTTCCTTATTAATAAACTATTCCACCAACCATTCTGTATCCTCCGGCATTCATAGCAACGACTGTGTGGCTGACCCTCTGGGTCATCCTTTTAGCGTCTCTTGGCTCATAAACATGAATAAATCAGCACCTTTGTTCAGTTGACCCTAATAATGCGTTTGAAGCCTGAGTCGGTCCATGACACAGGAGAGGAAACCTCAAAAAGCTAATGATGCCTCTGGGAATTAGGAGTCCTGCTGAACCACCTCCAGCTGAAGGATCTCAGCTTAAAATGCTTCTTATTATCAAACCTAATCTTTTCACTAATAGGGA
This sequence comes from Nothobranchius furzeri, assembly GCF_043380555.1. NCBI lineage: Eukaryota > Metazoa > Chordata > Actinopteri > Cyprinodontiformes > Nothobranchiidae > Nothobranchius > Nothobranchius furzeri. The sequence goes on from NC_091745.1 coordinate 67,696,860, forward strand.
CACTGAAAACAGTTTGCCACAAACAGCCAATTAATATTTTTAAAGTCTACTCAGACTCAAGAATGATCAAACTGCTCTCTATTTTCTTCTGTGGTTTACATGGTTAACTCGCTCAGTTTGATGAGCAGAATCCCACGTCCTCTTTATAAATCACTTTCCCACAAACCCAATCAGCCACATTTCTCAAGCCTTATCTCACAAACACTTGCATGAAAATTTTTATTCTCGAAAGCTTGCATTGGACTCGCTGTGCTTTGGACCAAAGAATCGAGTGAATAATTTCACGTCTGCGATTCGCCTCAGCCGAGTTCTGTCGGGTTGCAACAGCTTCATGTGGGAGCCTGTGGTTTAGAAGTCACGTGAACAGAATCGCATTCACACGTGCCGATTTACCACCTCTTTAATGGTGATGGGCGAGTGCATACGTACATGCTGCAGGTGGACATGAGCCTGACTGGCGATGTCGTACACAACATCTCGGACCTTCTGCTCCCGGCTGCCACGGATAAAGTCTTCCTGCGACACTCCGTGCTGAAAACAAATAAAAACAAAGCCCACAGAGATGCTTGTGTTTTGAGGTTACAGATGACGTGTCATTTTAGTGATAAACACATCGCTGCAGTTCAGCTGTGACCAATTTAGCTCCAGGGATGCAACCACCTCTAATCTGTGGGAAAGGAAAGTAAAGCAGCTTGAGGTTGGAACACCAGGAATGAATTCTGCCACAGGAGTGACAGGCTAACAGCTAGTATGAACAAAGGCCACCTCTAAGTGGACTGTTGATATCTTAAAGGTCTTGTTCATTAATAAACAAACAAACAAAAACAAAAAAAACGTGATACTTGTTTTTATGTTAAAATAAAATTGGGTCACTCTGAGCAGCAGTCAGAAAAGGTGTCACAGAGAAAAGTAGCTCCGCCCATCTTGGCTTGTGACTGCGGAAGGCTATATGGATTTGGTAGTCAGGAGTGCGTAGCCCGTCTGTTCTAGTAGAAGCTAACCATTAGCATTAGCAACTCCACAACATGGTAGAACTCCTCCAGGCTTGTGCTATTTGTGGGGATAAAACATCAGCGATGCTAAGAAAACAGTGTCAGTGGTAGCATTGCATTGCTGTTAGCCAACCAGAGGCGAGATGTCCAAATATCAGGAAATAAGACTCCAAATCTTGCTGTCTGAAGCTACTTTCTTCTCTGGCTGATTCCCATAGGGAGCCTAAGTCTCCTCCCTTTTCGCTTGGCTCATGGGTCCCCGGAAGAACAAAAAAATGGATGCTAGTCAAAGGGGCTAAAAATGCTATTTTCTAATCCGCTTTGCCATAGACCCTGGATCGCTAGCGTAGCTGCTACTTACCAAATGGCCAGATTTATGGTGTTTTTTTCCTCCTGAAGGAAGGATTTTAAGCTTGCTGAACTTACAGCCATTTTGCCTCTGTTTTTCTCAGTGTCTGGTTTGATGATGTCACTTTCATGATGTTTATTTGTAGTCCTGGACTTATTTTTGCACAACAAGACCTAAAATACCCCCCCCCCCCCCCCCATTCAAAAATAAGCGCGTTCTTGGTATCAACATTTGTCTTTAAAATTCACAGGGTTTTTTCTTTGTTCAAATTTGCATGGTGGCTGCCTCCAGCTATTTTTGTATCGTCCCAGCCTGATTTCACCCTGCCCCCAGCTATATGGATGTTATTTTAACTGCGGTTGCAGCGTTGCACCACTGTAGGGGCGCTGCATCAGCAACGGTGCACCGAAAAGCACTAAAACTGCTGCAGAAAAAGATCAAAAACCACTTTTCTCACTAGCTGGTACATATCTATGGTTGGTCCTATTGTAAGGTGACCATACGTCCTCTTTGCCGGACATGTCCACTTTTCACTCTCTGTCTGGTTTATCATCCAGGAGCAGGGATCCAGTTATGGGGGGCTAGATATCTTTCAGGGAAAGATCCAGTTTCTGCCTATATTACAATATTTATGGACTCTCAGCGTAGCGCGATTCTGTTGAGCGGAGAGGACGCAGAGCGCTGATCGTTGGTGCGCCCGCTGCGTCCGAAGCACGATTCATTCTCAAGGTGGTGCAACAAAACATTATTATTAACACATGATCGTTCATACTTGTTTATATCCTCTGGTACTCTGTCTTTTAATCGTTCCTGACGCGCTCCGCTCATCGTGTGCTGTGGTGATTTCACCTCACTGACGCAGCATCGAAACACGCTCTCCGCTTTGCGGTCAGGAGATCCCTTTGATCTGCTCAAAAGTAACTAATGAGGTAAAAAAAGTAAGAATCCAGGCAGCAGTTTTTCTGGAGAGTTTAGAGGAGATGCAGGAAGATGAGAGACAGACAGAACAGGAAAATAGTTCAATAAAAACAAGAAAACAAAGCTTGAAAGCCAAATGTAGGTAGATTTATCTCCACTACACATTTTTACCTGTATAAAACAACAAGCTGTACACGTGTAACATTTATACATTTGATACAATTCAGATCACCTTCAAAACTCAGTCACACACCCAGGGCCGTTTCAAGGCATTTTGGGGGGCCAAGGCAAAATGGAACACCCCCTAACCCTAACCCGTACATAATACACGTGCCACCATTACATTGTTAGCAGCAGAAATTAAATGTTATTACCATTTCCAACACAAATGCATGTTAATGAAATGCATTATATTTTACTGGATATATTTATGTGTAATTTTGACTAAGATGAGTGTTATTAATACAAACCTAAAATGTTACTGAAATGTAGGTTAAATATTTTAAAATATTTTTAACTATAAATATCAAATGAAGAAAAGAGAACTAAACACCAATCTAGTGCATATTATTGAGCTTTTTATAATATTTTGCCTTTAAAAAGTGAGGCAGTTGAATGCACAGAGTATGCATGTGCTGGCGCATGGTCAGGATGGTACCACCTCTGCCTCAATTTGAGCCAGGAAAAACCCTGAGCATCATATGTGAAATCCATGGCACATAAAAAGCAGAATTAGAAAAAAGCGTTTTTAGCCCCATTGACTTGCATTCATTTTTTCGTTCTTCCAGGGACCCATGATGCAGAAGTAGATGGGCGTGACTTAGGCTCCCTATGTCCTCCAACAGGCACAACAAAAGTTTTTACCCCAGAAAAAAAACTTACAAGGCATTCATTGCTACTAGAGTCAACTGCAAATGTATTGATTAAACAAGTCTTCCACACCTTTAAAGAATCATTTAGCAGCAGATGTATGTTAGGAAAATGGAAAGGGCTGCTGTTAAAGGGGAACACGTGCATTTAGCATCCCCTAGTGCTCATATGTAGAACCAAAAGCAAAATCTCCTCGCCGTGTGTTCTTCTTTTAACACTTTCATCTAACAGCTGAAATGTCTCCCCAGCCTTCCTTAGTGTCTACATGAGGGATTTGTCACTAAATTAAACAAATCAGCTGCGTTTGTGATCCAAAACATGTAGGAAACGTGCTGGAACCAGACTGCAGCGCCAGATAGGTCAGCTCATTTTTTTCTCGGTCCCAACCGTATATTTATGTCGGCGGTCCCAAAACAGCGGCCACCAGTCTGAAGTTGCAAGTGGAATATTCTGGCCACAGGGGGTGATAGGGGCTGGGTGGCCTTTCGTTAACCCTGTAAAGGGTCATTTTAGCACATACTGGCTCAAAAAAATCAATTTAAAAATGTGAAAAAGTTGCAAAGTATGGCTTTAAGCCAAGGGGATAAGTCAACACTACTTTATGTTTTATGTAACAGCCTGTGGCTTTTTTTCCCCTCCATCATCCGAGCTAACGTCAGAACTCAGAACGGCTGACCTAAAAGTGGTGTTCCACAGAAATGTTAGGAACAAGAAAGATTTATCGTTGACAAGATTAAAATCCAGATTAAAATGCGCAAATAGAAGATTCAGCACCAGCGGGATGATAACGCTGATAATATCTTTTAAAATGTAAATTTAAACCATTCTATAATTTTGAGTTACATTTCCACAACTCGCACATCCGCCATAATCTCGTCCCAAATCTCAGCGCACACCTCCGAGTGAAGTGATGCAATCTGGTTCCTCAATCCGACACGAGACCAAAAGAACAGCTCAATTTCCTCTCCAAGATGAATTCGTCATGCTCCTCTAAGGTCCAGTAAATTTGCTTGGTGTGTCGAGCCGGCTCTTGGCTCCCCATCACTGAGAAACCGTGGCAAAAAAAAAAAACTGGCACAGATAACGATGGGGGTGTTGAGGAGAAATAGTGTTTCAGCAAACAAAATGAGGAAAATTAATTTCTGTTCCAGGCAGCAAAAAAATGAGAAAACACTTCTGTCTTTGCACAGAACCACCTGAAAAATCTACCAAATGTATAGTAAAATGCATCTTTACAGGAACCACCTTAAAAGCTTCTAATCAAGTGTTTCATTACTCCCCCGTAATCCACAGATGTATGAGTTTGTGCTGATGATTTAGGCTGTGCTTTACCTCAACATCAAACAGAATGAAGGCATTCAGCCAATGACTCTCCGACTGGGAGCAAAGTTCTCGTGAAGCGCTCATATGTCTCATTTCACACCTGCAGCACATCAGCAACGTCCAAGCGCATGGAGAGCGGGGGGCAAAGACGGCAACAATCCAGGCAGCAAATTGGCTCAAGCTGCTCTTTTTCTACAGATCATGAACCCGTGTTGGAAAAGGATTGGAGCACATTTCAATCACCCCACTTCCCAAAACTAAAATCTTTATGCGCAACAATTCTAGAGTGTTTCGAAGCTACCTAAGACTTAACACACCAGACTTAATGACTTTTTTATCTCGCTGAATGCCAGTTTTGATTAAAAATGACTCTGTTTGTTGTGCTATTTTATTAACTTTGGCATCACGTTTTTCACAAACCCTTTTTTAAGTAAAAGCAGCCATCCAAGCCAGTGACAGATAAAGAATGAGTGGATTTTTAAATGACATAAAGGATTTTCTGGACCCTTTTATTCTTGAAGGACTTTACTTTTTCTTAGTCCACTATGCTTCCTGTGTTGCAGGGGTCTTCAAATGGGTGGATTCCTCATTTACATGGTTTATTAATTACTTTTTATTATTTATCAATATATTAACTTCAACACATTTAATGAACAATGAACACATGAAAATATAAACGGAGCTTTATTGCTTAAAGCAATCTGAGTTGTGAGTTCAGGGAGCTGGTGCATTTGCATTCTTATTTTTCTTCTCGGTGATTTGTACATGCACATACATGCACATACACGTGTTTACGTACACATACATGCACATAAATGTACACATACATGCACATACACGTGTTTATGTACACATACATGCACATAAATGCACACATACATGCACATACACGTGTTTTCGTACACATACATGCACATAAATGTACACATACATGCACATAAACGTACACATACATGCACATAAATGTACACATACATGCACATACACGTGTTTTCGTACACATACATGCACATAAACGTGTTTACGTACACATACATGCACATAAATGTACACATGCATGCACATAAACGTGTTTACATACACATACATGCACATAAATGTACACATACATGCACATACACGTGTTTATGTACACATACATGCACATAAATGTACACATACATGCACATACACGTGTTTACATACACATACATGCACATAAATGTACACATACATGCACATAAACGTGTTTACATACACATACATGCACATAAATGTACACATACATGCACATACACGTGTTTATGTACACATACATGCACATAAATGTACACATACATGCACATACACGTGTTTTCGTACACATACATGCACATAAATGTACACATGCATGCACATAAACGTGTTTACATACACATACATGCACATAAATGTACACATACATGCACATACACGTGTTTATGTACACATACATGCACATAAATGTACACATACATGCACATACACGTGTTTTCGTACACATACATGCACATAAATGTACACATACATGCACATAAACGTACACATACATGCACATAAATGTACACATACATGCACATACACGTGTTTATGTACACATACATGCACATAAATGTACACATACATGCACATACACGTGTTTTCGTACACATACATGCACATAAATGTACACATACATGCACATAAACGTACACATACATGCACATACACGTGTTTTCGTACACATACATGCACATAAACGTGTTTACGTACACATACATGCACATAAATGTACACATGCATGCACATAAACGTGTTTACATACACATACATGCACATATGCGTGCACACATGTGTATACACACAGATACGCGTGCATACACGTGTATACAAACATGCACATACGTTCCAAAATGCAGTTTTGAAATGATGGTTTTTATTATTTAGGGAGAGAACAAAATCCAAACCTACATTGCCCTGTGTGAAAAAGTAATTGCCCCCCTTGTTAAAAAATAACCCAACTGTGGTGTTTCACACCTGAGTTCAATTTTTGTAGCCACCCCCAAGCCTGATTACTGCCACACTGCCTGACACAGAGCAGTAGAACAAAAGCACCTCAAAAGCTAGACATCATGCCAAGATCCAAAGAAATTCAAGAACAAATGAGAACAAAAGTAATTGAGATCTATCAGTCTGGTAAAGGTTATAAAGCCATTTCTAAAGCTTTGGGACTCCAGCGAACCACAGTGAGAGCCATCATCCACAAATGGCAACAACATGGAACAGTGGCGAACCTTCCCAGGAGTGGGCGGCCGACCAAAATTATCCCAAGAGCGCAGAGACAACTCATTCGAGAGGTCACAAAAGACCCCAGGACAACTTCTAAAGAACTGCAGGCCTCACTTGCCTAAACTAAGGTCTGTGTTCACAACTCCACCATAAGAAAGAGACTGGGTAATAATGGCCTGCATGGCAGATTTCCAAGACGCAAACCACTGTTAAGCAAAAAGAACGATAGGGCTCGTCTCAGTTTTGCTAAGAAACATCTCAATGATTGCCAAGACTTTTGGGAAATACCTTGTGGACTGATGAGACAAAAGTTGAACTTTTTGGAAGGCAAATGTCCCGTTACATCTGGCGTAGAAGTAACACAGCATTTCAGACAAAGAACATCATACCAACAGTAAAATACGGTGGTGGTAGTGTGATGGTCTGGGGTTGTTTTGCTGCTTCAGGAACTGGAAGACTTGCTGTGATAGATGGAACCATGAATTCTACTGTCTACCAAAACATCCTGAAGGAGAATGTCCGGCCATCTGTTCGTCAACTAAAGCTGAAGCGATCTTGGGTGCTGCAGCAGGACAATGAACCAAAACACACCAGCAAATCCACCTCTGAATGGCTGAAGAACAACAAAATGAAGACTTTGGAGTGGCCTAGTCAAAGTCCTGACCTGAATCCTGTTGAGATGCTATGGCATGACCTTAAAAAGGCGGTTCATGCTAGAAAACCCTCAAATAAAGCTGAATTACAACAATTCTGCAAAGATGAGTGGGCCAAAATTCCTCCAGAGCGCTGTAAAAGCAAGTTATCGCAAATGCTTGATTGCAGTTATTGCTGCTAAGGTAGGCCCAACCAGTTATTAGGTTCAGGGGGCAATTACTTTTTCACACAGGGCAATGTAGGTTTGGATTTTGTTCTCTCCCTAAATAATAAATACCATCATTTCAACAATGCATTTTGTGTTTACTTGTGTTATCTTTGACTAATGGTTAAATGTGTTTGATGATCAGAAACATTTTGTGTGACAAACATGCAAAAGAATAAGAAATCAGGAAGGGGGCAAATCGTTTTTCACACCACTGTGTGTGTGTGTGTGTGTGTGTGTGTGTGTGTGTGTGTGTGTGTGTGTGTGTGTGTGTGTGTGTGTGTGTGTGTGTGTGTGTGTGTGTGTGTGTGTGTGTGAGACATTACAAATATTTGCTTTATTTGTTTAAGTGACCCCTGGACACATCTGAAGGATTTACAAGTGTAACGTTTTCCAGCACACCTCCAGCGCCCTCTTCAGGAAGCAGAGAACAATAACAGTGAGGGACTTGTTTTTTCATGACTTGTGCAGTTTTATTAAAGCTTCTGCATAACTTAATTCTGGTCCTCCAGGACCACTTTCCTGCACATTTTACAGGTTTCTCTGCTTCAACGCACCTGATTTTACATGATAGGTAATCACCTATCATGTAAAATCAGGCTTCTGTTGAGCTTAATGATGATGAACAGGTGATTCAACCACTGAATCAGGTGTGTTGGAGCAGAGAATACGGAACACCCTTCCCTTGGGTATCTTCCCTGAGATGCTTCTGCCAGAACAGGACAGCCCATTTCAAGAGGAAATGAAATAGTGCTAAACACCAGTCACTGTTTTCTAGGTCCAAACATCTTCTGTTGTCCGTGACTTCAAATCCTGTTTTTCGTTTTGGGACTCTGGTAGTTTGTCTTAAAGTTGAAGCCAGCTGTTTCTCGTTCTCTGATATTAATGAGCGGAGAACCCCTAGCCTGGCCAGCCAGCCCCATGCTTCCATATGGGAAGCATTAGTCCTCTGTAGAATTAAACAGAGGACACGTCTGGAGGCCAGGCTAGAGAACCTCTCACACCAGTGGTGTTCTGCTCTAAATACCCGAGTGCGTTATGAATGGAGGACCCAGAGAAATGTGGAAGTTTGGACAAACCGAAATCTAGGGATGTAAGAAAATATTAATATGGCAATATATCGTGATTTTCCCCCCAGCTATATTTATATCAATATTCAAAAGCTGTGTATCAAATTTTTGAAAGATTTCTCATGCAAACATTTGTGCATTTTTTCTGTTGGTGCAATTCAAACGCCGACCACTAGATAGCAGCAGTGTGCAGCAGGTTTTGTTGCCACCACTGAAATGTACAATCCCTCTATTATGGTTCATAACTCTAATCCTCATGTCAAACATGTTATGCATCAGTTTGTACGGCTTATTGAATTTTCCTACAATAAATTCAGTCCCCAAAAAAATCATTAATATCGTCTGACTGAATGCATCGTGATACAGGGGCGGATTAAGGAATGAAGAACATCCGGGGCTTAACACACGCACACACACGCGCGCGCACACACACGCACGTGCGCGAACACACACATACGTGACACGCACTAGTCAACATCATATATGTCTTGTACCACATAATTTTTAATCTGAAACTACACATTAAGCATATTCAGGGCAGAGTATTGTTCCTGTTAGTGTTTAGTGTGAGATGATAGTAAATATTCCCTTTCTTTCTCCATCAACTTTACCTGATAAGCTAACTTTAGGCAAACCAGCAGCACAACAAATATTTTCAAATAAGACTCACAAACCTGAGTCAACACCAGTCTCATCAAAGCTGGGGTTCTGTCGTTGTACTTTTTGTCTAAAAAACGTCCTTATGTCCATCTTCACTCATGCGTATCAGGCAGAGACTGCAGAAGAAACCGGCTGCTGAAGGGCTTCTTCTTCAGTGGTGGAGGCTCAGGCAGGCTGTATACAAACTACTGCCAGCTGCTCCCTCTCTGTTGGACTTTGGTACTGCATGTTACTTCCGCGATTTAGATCTGGGGCTTTCCATGAAACATCCGGGGCTTCAGCCCAAGTAGCCGGGCCTAATGCCGCCCCTGTCGTGATACGCATCATATCGCCAGAATTTCACCAATACACAGCCCTACCGACAGCCAAATGATCTAATAGTTGCTTTAGCTGAAGTTTTGAGACAAATGCAAGAGAACCACATTTTCCCCCAGTTTTTTAAAATCTCTATAATATATTTATAGCTATACTGTGTTAAAACTTTGTTAAGAGACATAAAATTAATGTTTTGCTCTAATTTGGTTTCCAAATCTGCCATTGCAGCTTTAATGATTGTTGCAGTTAACTCATTCACTGCCAGCCATTTCCTGATTAGTAAAGCCCTTCGTTGCCAGCGTTTCTCACCGTTTTTACTATTTTTAAGAGTCACAGAATGTTGCGTGCTAGGATGATGTTGACGCCAAAACAACCAAAACAAAGCGGAGACTCGCCTCTAACAACAGGAAGAATCTGTGCGTTTCGAGCGTTATCCGTTCTTTCATAATCTGTTGTTGAATTGTGATCGGCAGACGCTTTTCTGGTTCGCGTTTCACTTTTTTTTACAGCAGCGGCCCAAAACGATCTCCTAGCACATGGACTTTCTGCTTCCTGATCTTGTGATGTATGCGGATGAAGATCAGCTTTAGAGCGGAGATGTTTGGCAGGGGCTCATTCCGATGCCCACACAGTAAAAAAAATGCAAATGACGACTTTTATCATCATTTGCAGTGAACAGTTGGAATTAAAATGTCAACTTTTGTCATCAATGGCAGTGATGGAGTTAAGACAAATCCAGATTTGTTAGATTTAATCCATATTACTAATTTGATGTGGTAGCATAAGAAATAAAATGGTAGCGGCTCAGGAACGACGCTTATATGAAACGACTTTGGCATCAACTTGCAGACAGAGGTACAGCTTCTATATGGCAGACTGCCCCGTTGGCTTATATCCATAGCGATGAATACGCCACATTGTCCGTTGCTCTGATTATAGTAAGGCTTGTCAGGCTAGTTGGTTGCAACTACTCTGATCAGCACAAAGTGTGGCAAACACTTTCTGAGACTTTTCTGACTGATAAAAATAAACAAACAAATTAGTAAAGAAGCACAATTTTTTTTTTTGTTTACATGTTCTCTGGTGTTGACAGTTCTGTCACTATGATGCAACACATCGAGTTTATAATCGTGACATCTCAACTCACCAGCATGCAGACGTCCATGGGCAGGTAGACTTTCCGCCTGCTGCTGTGGTACGGGGTCGCTCGTAGACACGTTACGATCCCCTGAGCTTTACCAAGGTGGCTCGCCGCGTGATCTGCGTGGACATTTGTTATGCCTGCAAAAGAACATCAACACAAATCATGGTCAATGTTTCTAGCATTAATGTAAATCTTTCAGATCACCTGCTCTCACCTAAACACTCCAGCAGCAGGTATAAAAGAGAGGACTGTGTGTTCTCTGAATATGCTTCAAGTTCTTGAATGTTCCTGTAGGCTTTGTCATCCAAGTCCTTTTCCTGGTAAGACAAACAGATTTTTCTTTTATAATATGCAATTAAACATGTTAAAAGTCCCAGGTTCCTTATAAACGGATTCACTGAATAAGCTGTGACTTGTTTTCGCTTTAAAAGACAATTTGTAGTTGAATCTCAGCTTTTATAAATCAAACCACAAGCTGCAGAAGCAGAAGAAAATAGATTTGTGTCTTACTCTTTCTGTAATAATTCTCAGCAGCCATCTTTTTGTCAAGTTGTGTCTCTTCACTGCCTGTGAGACAAAATCAAACTCAACGAGTTTTAATCCTTAGCAAGAAAATTCATGTTTATTTAAATAATATCAAATAGATGTTTTTCACTTTTTACCCTCCACAGCTCAGTGCTGACTGGTTGGTTTGGAGGGTCGTCTCTGAAGATCTCCTCTATGGCTGTTTTCCAGAACTGCATTCGCATCAAACCAATGGTCTTCTGGGAAACTGAGTCCTTCACCTTGTCCAAAAACAAAACAGCAAGTCTAATATTAGCCAAACTAGTAAAAAAAAACTACATCTAATTAAACAATAATAAACACTTCTTAAACAGATTTATAAACATAACAAATTAGCTTGGTAGCTGATGCAGCAGTATTGGTGACAGGTACACAATTAACAGCAGAGATTCAGGATGTTATTCCACATCCAATCAAACGCAGGGATACCTGCCTGTGCCAGCTCCACATTAAAGGCTCTCAGAGCTAAAGAGGAGAGCCGGACCTCCTCTGGGAGGAGGAGAGACGACAAAAAGCCTTCATAGTCTCTGGACCTTAGGAGGAAAGAGAGATGCCAGGGTGCCATGGATAAGAGGAGATACATATTATTATTTATCTATATAAAAAGCTATAACAAACCCAAGTTACCCTCAAAAAACATAAAACAGACAAAAATATGGCAGCCTTTAAAAATCTTACATAGCATTTTACTTTGGTATGAACTAATAAAGCAAACCAAAACAGAAAATAAGATAGAAAAACATGCATTGAACTAAATTTATACACACTTTATGATAAAATTTGGCTAATTTGTCTTAAGGGTATTCTAGGTATTTTGAAGATACTTCAAACTTTTTAAATATGTACTAAAAAATTACAATATAGGTTAAATGAAGTCCGCCGAAGTGAAGAGTAAACAGAAACTATTTAGATTAGAATAAACATCAAGCACCTCTCTAAAACTTTTAATACTCGTTTTTCTGTTCAATTGAGTTTGGCGTAGAAATGTTACACCAGCTTAAACTGAACTAAATAGGTATGCCATCTGTTTTTACATTACTCTTCGAATGGCATTTATAGTAAGTACCCTGACTATTGTAAAAAGATGGCATGTGTTTTCTGTAAAAGCATTTATAAAATGTGTTAGCATTAAACAAAGTCTGACCCACCTGACCAAGTCCAGACAGTACTTTTCATTGTACTGAGATCCCACTGTTGCATTGGCTAACGCTCTCACACTTTGTATTTCTGATCCTCTTAGGATACAAATACTTGTCGGCCTTATTTTTTTGTGCAGACAGTAAACAAGCGATGCTTTACTGCCCAGTATTCCATGTTTGGCACTCACACAAGCTGCCATGTTCCCCTTCAACTTGTGCTACTTCCGGTAAACCTCGAAAATTTAGAAACAAATATGAAAATTACGTGTTGACCTTCATGAAATACACGAACATAAATTATTTTACCACTTTATTTTCCAGCCATCAATTTTGTTTGTACATTTTAACACTCAAATTATACTTTAAAAAGTATAATTCTCTTAACTGTTTAAACTACAGAGCCGGTTTGTTGAAGGTCGTTTACAGTACGTTTTTCTTGATTAATAAATAGAAATATTGCGTCAGTTTTGTTCTTTTTGTTAAAAAGCTGCACAACTCAGGACTGAATAATTAATTTGTAAGTGAAAGTATTCCATCTACGTTGTTTTTCTGCTTTGAAATTCTTAAATCGGATTTTTCAATCGCTTCCGAACGCAGCAGACGCTCGAAGCAAGTGTTACGTTAAAAACCTTCCTCCGGGTTTCCGTCACATAGATCCGTTACTAGCGGATTTAGCATCTACCTCGATTTAAAAAGAAAACTGTATAAAGATAACTTTGCAAAGAGGAACACTATTTCATATAGTTGGGTACGGATCAGTAAAATTAGTACATAGATATTAGAAAGGCAGATACTTTGTGTTTAGTTGCAAAAAACTGGAATAGGTGATTTTATGACATTACCGGAAATTGGAAAAATGTGAATTCAAAATAAGACAAATTCTACTTTTGAGGATGACGCGGACTAATTAAATGTTTGTTATATTTGGTTTAAAATAGCAAATGTACACTGAGACTAAATGTGTAACTACATGTATGTATGTATATATATATATATATATATATATATATATATATATATATATATATATATATATATATATATATATATATATATATATATATATATATACTGATGCTTTTCCTGAGATCTGCTTTAGCCACTCCTCCAATTTGGGGATTACTCTACTGACCAGAGTGCCCAGATGACCACTGGCACCAATGATGTCTTCATTCTCCATGCAGGCTTTCTCAAAATCGTCTCTAAGGCCCTGGTACTTCTCTCGTTTCTTGTGTTTCCTTTTCCTGATGTTGCCATCACTTGTTTTTGCCACATTAATCACAACAACTGGCCTCTGTTGTTTGTCCACCACCACAGTGGTTGTAGTGTTCCATCATGTGTGCTTTCCCTGCCAGCATCTTACACCTTGCAGTTATGTGGTGGATTGTCTTAGAGGCCTCAATGCATCAAAAGAAATTTTCTTTTCTTTTTTTTTTCAAACACGTTTCAAACAAGTTCGTTTGTTTTGTTGCCTTTCCAGTAGCAGTGTTGAAGCTTTTATTTTGTAATCAGAAGGAAATAGACGTCATGTTTACTTGGTGATTTCCTCCTACTTCATGATCGCGCGCGCTAACAGGATGTCGGGTTTAACAGCAACAGGGGTTGCAAGTTTGACAAGATAGTTGCCCACACCATATGGCTGCAAAGTCGGTGAAATGTTGGCATCTGTGGCTGCTGTTGTTGCTCTCTGTGCGGGCGTCCGTTGCTAAAAACAGTCGGTAAGACAGACTGATTAAGAGCTAAATGCTAATTCTACTTAGTTTTTGTTAGCAGTGACGAGTTAAATCGTTCCCAGACAAACGTTCACTTTTTCCCCTCTTACGTGTGTGTTGCTGTCTTTTAATATTTGCTGTCAATACTATTACAACTTTTCAGTGTATTGTTGGACCCTAAAATACCAGTGCAAATGGAAAAATTACTTAGCCATACTTGCTAATTGTTTAGTAAGGGTCGACCGGGGAGTTCAGATACTCAAATTTTGTGAAAAATAATAATAATAATAATAATAATAATAATAAAACTATTCTGGGAAAACATGAATAATCTATAATAACTATAAGATGTGTTTGAAACAATACGGAGTTTCGTTGGCTTTAAGGTCGGTCTTAGAATTTTGAATAAAACTATAAAACTTGTTATTTTTTGTCAAGATCATTATTGGTCACAAGATGTCGCGTCATGCTTCCCTCAAATCTGACAGTTTCCTGAAACTTTTTTGCAGTTTCTGTTTCTTGCCACAAGATGGTGGTGTTTTATAAGATAAACTCAGTAAAATGCTTCAATTGTTTATTTGAATATCAATAAACGATCAGCTAATTGTAACCTCATAACAGATTAAATTTCTCTGCTTGTTTTCTCCTTATTGTAATCTGATAAATCAGTGCAGATTTGTTAGCTGTTAGTTTTAAATCTACAATAATGAATAAATGGCAGCAACGTTGCTTCATGCTCATCTGATTTAATTTATTCTTAAATTTAATGAATAGTTCCACAAGTTCACAGTTCATGAGATGTTTCATAATGTTGCTGCTTTAAAGCTTAATTCCAATATTTCTGCATATCCATTGTAGGCTTGGATCCAAATAATTTAACATTACAAAATCCAGTTTAAAGATATAAAATAACCTTTCTGCCGTCAACAGCAATAATTGATTTAAGATTGACGTTTTTTCTCAAGTAAACAAACCAAAATAAAAACATCAAGTGGCTTTTATTAGACTAAATGAGGCAATTGATACAATTAGTAAAGATCTTGAATAAATTAAAATATCAGTTTAATGTTTAACTAATTGAAACTATTTAAAATTATTTGGTCAAAGTGTCACCCTATTAATAAAACAACAAAAACAGATTTATTGATGGACTGAAAACATTTAGCTCACACACGGGTGAGTAGAAACCATAGCTCTGTTCTTTGTGACAACACATTCCTCTTGGTGATGAAAACACATTCCTTTATTTGATGATGTGCTAGATTCCTTCACAGTCTCTGCTGTTTGTCTCCATTATCTCGATTAATCAACACACACGTCCACACTGAGCTACTCTGGGTTTATCAGTCACTTTATTCCTATTTTATAGTTGTGAAAAGGTTTTTTTAATATTCATTTGGAAACAAAATAGGTATTATATTTTGAATATCTTTAGAGTCTTTCAACACTACAAAACAAATAATTATTCTGTGTATCTTTAGTTTTGCCAATTTAACTTTTTTCTTTACCTCATTTTATTTAAACCAGCTGCTAAAAACCAAAATTAGTGTTGCAGTATAAAATATTAACTATGAATCTTCACATTTTCACTCGACTGAATGTTTTTGTTTTCCTGCTTGGACCACTTCCGTTGCATCCTTGCAGGCGTTCTATGAATGATGACGTCCTCCGGCCGTACACCCACGGACATGGCCCCGCCCACTCTCATCGCTACGTCAGAGACTGTCAGGGCATCCTTTATGGTAACACCACCCATGAGAGCTGGGCCTCCAGCAACGACAGGGGGCAGCCGGTTGCAGAGTCCAGACTGTTTGTGACAGATGTGAAAGATGTGGGTGGAGTCAGCAGATGGGTCTACGGTGCGTTACGATCACACGAGTTTAAGGAAACTTAACCTCCAGAGAGTTTGGACTGATTATATCCTTGGTTTTTGTTTCTTTTCTGCATTTACTTTTGGTTTGACATTTGAGAGTACTAAGTGTTGCTCTCTCTCCTTCTAGGTCACATGACTGTGGTCCACGACCCACTGCAGACCGTGTCGGTTGTAGAGCCAGGAGGGCCAGGTGGCTGCAAGATGAACCACCAGGTGTCTGTGGAAGAGACGGCGGAAGCTGCGGGGTGTCTTTATGCCCAAAACGCTGGTTTCTTCAACACAAAGTCAGGCGTGTGTTTGGGAAACGTGGTGAGCAATGGCAGGCTGGTCCAGGACAGCAGAGGACTGCAGAACGCACATTTTGGAATCAGGAAGGATGGAACCCTGGTGTTTGGGTGAGAAAACAGCTTCAGTTTGATTATGTTTGTATGAAGAAACAATTCAGTTTTGTTGGACACTTCTAAACACAAGTGAGTTTATATTAATTTTAGGTAGGATAAAAAATCTTGGGAAGTCTGGTTTTTTTTGTTCCATCTGTGAAGAGCAATGACTATTTAAAAAGTCTAATTAAAGCAGACTATTTTTGTGATTTTCCAGCCAGTTAATCTTCTACTTTAGTGAAATGGATGTTATAATGGAAAGACCAGTATTAAATCAAATAAAATATATAAAATAATTGACAATAACTCACCTATAATAAACTAATGAGATTTTCATTGCACAAAACAACGTTTTGGTAGTGCCCCCTTGTAAATTGTAACATTTTTCCCTTTTTGGTCTTTTCTAATTCTAAACATTAGAGATTATAAATCAACAGGAAAGTGCTCGCATTGGTTTCCATATCTTGTACACAGATAAGTGTTTTTCATTTTGCATAGAGAAAAATAGAAAATAAACCTTTTTCTATTCCTGTTAGTCTAAAGTCCTTAAAGCAAAGCACGTCACGCAGCATCTGTAATGCCAGAGCTTTAAATTAAAGTTGTAGAAGGTTGCTGGGAAGCTGTTGTTGGTTTAGTGTCCAGAAAAAGGCAGCGAACATCTCAGCTAGTAGAAGCTAACCATTAGCATTAGCAACTCCACCACACGACAGAACTCCTTCAGGCTTGTGGTATTTATGGAGATAAAACATCCACGTTGCAAAGCAGAGTCAGTGGTAGAGTCACATTGCTGTTAGCCAATCAGAAGTGAGATGTCCAAATATCAGGAAGTAAGACTACATGTCCTGCCTTCTGAAGCTCAATCCTGATGTGGCTCACTTCTACTTCCTGAAAAGGGTGCAGCAGAGCTTTGTTTCCCCAGAGAGCCACTCACAAGGCATCTGTTCCTATTAGAGACCACTGCAAATGTACTGATGAAACGAGTGTTCCACAACTTTAAGATCATCTTATGCTGACAAATGCTGGAGTCATAGCTGCTTTGGTCAAATCTTCAAAAACAACATGCTGCAGTCTTTTGCAACATCACAAGATCTTGTGCAGCTTGTTAGCTCATGTTTGTGGTGCAGACATCTCTCAGCTACAGCCATGTTAAATTATTGCTCAGTATCTGTAGATCTGGCTGAGTTGAAGCCACGTTTAGTTTTTATTTCTAAGGCCAGTTAGCCATGGCAGCCATCTTGAATCAGGTTGACTGCAAAAATGAGGAAGAAGTTTCATTTAAACTTGTTTAGATGCTCCTGAGGCATCTTACTAACAAATGCACAGTCAGGCTTAAACATTAGTGCCTGCCTTTTGACTGCAGGTGAGAACACCATTTTACGCATGTTTTTACATAAAGGCTTCATCTTAAGTGTCAGTAATAATAGAAGAAATTAGCTAAAAAAAAAAAAATCCACAGCAAGCTGCCTGAACTTGAAGTTCCCAAACGGGATTTAACGCCACACCAGGCATCTTTGTGGAAGGTATTATTAGTGTTGAACTGTATCTTTAAAAAGCCACAAACCACATTTTTCATACACACCAGACACTTTGCTGTCTCCTTGCGTGTCTGCACCTGACGTCACATTTCTAAAATATGATCTCCTCTCACATTTGCGTTTGCTACTGCCCGTTCAGATGGCGCCTGAAGTAAACCACAACTCCCTGGGCTTCCTGTTTTGTGTGGGTCTGTATCCTCCAGTCTAACCTCTGGTCCAGCTCAATAAACAGCTCAAAAACAGTGCTCAGGTGAAGAGTTTATGACTCACTGTGGCACCAGTTGTTTACCGTTGTCACTTTAACATGGCACCGTGACAGTGCAGGACATGAATCTGCTGCTTGTGTTTTATAAACAGCAACCTTCGTTTGTTTTGTGTCCTAATGCAGCTTCACAGATTAACCCTGGTTATTAAACTATTTGATTATTAGAACAATACAGAGCTGGAATTCATTATTTTTCTTGAAAAATAACTAATTTGATACATTTGTTTCTCTAATATTCAGAAACATATATTTACCTTGTTTTATGAGTGAGGTTAGAAATTCTAGAGTTTCTACATGATGCGGTTCAAATTCAGAAAAACTGGAGCTAAATAAAAAAATAAACAAGTAAATAAAAAACTGTGGTCTTCTTTTCATAAAGCATGTTGAAAATACTAACCCTCAGTCTAATTTACTCTATATTTTTTAAACAATGCCAAACCAAAGCAACCATGACCTACTGACCTACTTAACTGAATAAGTTTAAAAGCCTTAATAACTATTTAAGCAGGTGAATAGAGGCTTCTATTTAAATATAACTTAGTAACGTTGGTGCTTATAGGCTGGTTTATTTGCTGTTTCCAGGTATCTGTCACAGGAGGAGGTTTTAGATAAGTCCAATCCCTTCGTCCAGCTGGTTAGCGGCGTCATTTGGCTGCTGAGGAACGGTGAGATCTACATACGACAGAGTCTGGAGGCCGAGTGCAACAAGACCCAGGAGACGGGTAAATTCACAAAATACTAATCCAGACCGCAAATGATAAACAGCAGGAGGCAAGATGCCTTCCTAATTAGCCAGGTCTGTTCTTTAAATGGATATTTTTACTTTTGTCTTTTTGCCTTGTTCCCCAGAGTCTGAAGGAAAAGGGATTTTTTGACAAGCCCGGCCATTCTCCAAATCTGGCAGTATTCAGTTTGCTATAGTATAGAAAACAGTGTAGGTGAATGGTAACATCTTGTATTTTGGCTGAGAAAGTCATCTTACTCAATAATGATCATATTTTTTCTTGATGACCTCAATAATCATCTTGACTGCAAATGATAATAAGTAAAATGAAGGATTTACAGGAGCTGATGTAGATTTGGGACCACGTTACGACAAAGCACCGCTGTAAGCCGCTGCTGCAAAGTGCTAGGGCATGATAGCCTGGCAAGCCAGACTAAATAAATGTATTATTTAGTCTGGCAACGCTCCATTGACTGCTCTCGGTTGTGGGGCGGGTTCTACCGTTGTCTTTCAAATGATCTCCGCATTCCACTGGACAATGAATGTGACATAGGCCGTGTTCGAGTTGAGCAGCGCCTCGCCTGGAAAACAGACGAGAGCAGACGGAAGCAGCAGGGGGAGTGGCTGAAAGCCGGAGTTTAAATCCGACAGATTTCCCTACATGTGTAGCTCGGGGGTGACGATGGCTGAAGATATCGTATTAGCGTTCACACTTGTTTAATTTTTTATTTTAATTCTGGTGCCTGTTAGCAGCTGAAACACATCCTCACGTGCTTGTGGATATCATATATTGTATATGAAGACATGACTGTAATAATAAGTAAAGGTTATCAGCTGTAGCTTCAGTGTGCTCATAGGAAACGTGGCAAAAGAACACAAAATACATTTCTCTTTATGGCCTATATAGTTGTCATCATCAACGTTACATGATTTACAGAATACATGTGACCAACTAACATTTCATGTTCGACCACCGGATGTTCGGATCAAAATATGAACCAATCAGATCTTAGATCAGGTGAGAGCCAGGCGTTTCCCGTCATCCTCTAGGTTTTGCAGCCGAGGGAGAGCAACTGCAGCGCCTGATCCAAAATCTGCGGCTGCCTTGGTCTCACGAGGTTATCGTTGCCTACGTATGCATGACGTCAGAGCAAGTCGGCGTCAAGTCAGACACAAATCTAACCGGCATGCACTGCTCGCCGATCACTGCTGGTCTAATCTGTGCAGAACTGGCTTATCTCGAACACAGCCATACTCTTGTTTCACTCTGTTGCATCATCCCACCCACCAGGCATATTGAGTGCCCTGATTGGCCCACAAAGCGGATAAAGCTCTGTGATTTGTTCACTAAGCAGATAGAGCACTATGATTGGCCCACCATTATGGACCAATCACAGCTCTTTATGTGTTTGAAACCCCTCTAGAGAGCTGTGATTGGCCAGCCAGAATGCTGTTGGGGCTGCAGAGGTTCCAGTGGAGCGTTCCTAGACCAAACTTTGCAAAGCAAGAATTTGGTCTAGTTCACTAGGCTAAGGGCATGACACAGCGACCCCAAAGCCCACCATTTACTGTCATTAGGATGAAAAATTGTAAATGTTGTACAGTAAACGTGGAAGTGACAACGTCTGCTGCTGCGTCATGTCCTTGGGCTATGTATGCATCAGTGGCACACAGCAGTGCTTTGCCATAATGTAATCCCAAATCTAAATCAGCTCCTGTCATTTCTTTGTGTTATTATTTGCAGTCAATATGATTATTGAGGTTATGAAGAATTATTAAGAGCATTTTGAGTAATTTTCATGACGTTTTCATAGAAAAATCTAGCCGTCACCATTCACTTACATAATTTATGCAGAGCTAAAGCTAAATATATATGCTGCCATATTAAGAGAATGAAGAGACTGGGCTCCACTTATCTTACTTTGGGGAATATGGCAACAGGCTATATTTTACTTCGGGGTGGAAAATCCTTTTAAACACAAACATCTGAAGGTTTTATGTTCTGTCCCAAAAGGACAACAGACAAAAAGGTTTTTTATTTCTAGAAAATTCTCATTCCCTGTCTAGAGCCCCTTCCCCCGACCTCGGCTAAAACTGGTGATAGCTACTGGATCACCTCCAATGTTGCGACCAATAAATAGTTTTCTCAGCTGGTGCCCTCCAGTGTTTGGATAAGACAGGAACTCTTCTGTGACCTGATAAACACACAGCTACACCAAAACACAACACTGCAATGTTTGATGAGCGTCTACGGCCCGTCCACAGGTTACATCATTTCTGAGCAGCAGTCGGCTTTAAGGACACGAGCTGAAAGATGCACACAGTAAAGCAGGTGAAGATAACTTTCACCAGAACTGATCTCTCTGGTTACGTAAGAATGAGATTCTACCTCAGCATCCATGTCATTTGGAATAAAGAATTGTTTTAGTGAGAGGCAAATTTCTTATCTATACGCTACAAATATTTATAGACAAGAGTCTTTGTTCTCTTCTTATTGGTAAATCACAAACACTCATCAGAGAGCAGAATTGGGTGGATGATGAGACATTTTTGTTTTTTTTTAAGGGGTTCTAGGATTAAAACCCATATTTAGCTGATTGTACAATAAAGGCAGCTTAGGGTGTCAAATGCACCAAAACGTCTGCTGTCTCTGCCTGCTTTTATATGTAAATTAGTGATGTTTTAATGGCCATGGAGAAATAGTTTGGTCTTAGAAAAGCTGGTTTAACACATCATAATTGTGTCCTGCACTGGTGCGGTTTTCTCAAGGCCAACAATTGTCCGTTTTCCCCTGCTGGCTTGAGTTGATGCAGTCCCTTGAGCAATGCTACGGCTGGAGCATCCTAGCGGACCAGAGATGGTAACTCCAGACTGACGAGGTGTGGGATAGTCTTCTTCAATCTGTCGATTTAAAAGCAGTGAGGTTACAATAAAACAATTAAACACTTTGGAGCACACGTCTCTGCCCTAATACCAAGTAGATCCTGCCAACGACGCCAAATATGTGGCCTTTAAAAGGTGCTGTCTAGACACTTCTTTTGCCACCTGGTAACTAGGGTTGCAGGGATTAACCAAATTGATTTTTAACTGCAGTTAACCCCCCTTTAAAACGGCTCCAACGCGGCGTATTCAAAACAAAAAGACAATAGTGCGACCCACACAGACAAAAACAAAAGTGAAACTGAACATGTTCATGCAGCAGAAGCAGAACCAGTGACGGCAACCATCAAGACTGCTCAGTTTCCACCTAGGAATGTCTCCTGTGTGGGAATATTTCAGCCACATTAGATTTATTCCCACACAGGAGTTGGCAATCCCCCCCAGCAATGGTACTGCTGGAGTTTCCTAGTGGCGACCCAGCGCTGGAGTCGGAATCGTTACACGTCAGATTGACCCGGTGTACAGCGAGGAAGAGCACAGTAACAGACACCCAGCAGGAGATACCAATAGGCCACAAGCAGATTGTAGACTGAGCAACTCTTCAGGAAGACAGACATCCAATGAAGGGATACTCAGTAAAAACCCGAAGAGCAGTGTGGAACAGAGGGGGTGGAGTCACCCAGTCTTTCCATTGTAGGACTTTATTATGTGGCTGTGTTTGGCCATTAATTAGACCTCCTGGGCCATTTCTTTGTTCTAGAACCCCTTTAAAAAAGATAAGTTTGGCTTTGTGACAGTCTCCTTTATTAATGTCCCATCACACGTCCCAAAAAAGGCACAGGTGCAAATAGGGCATCAGTTCTGTCTTAAAGAGGATTTTGTTTAGAGGGAATAAGTTTTATTTGTTAACCCTCTCAGGCTCAGAATAAGTTTTGATAAAAGGACGAACAACTAAGTTCTTCAGAGGTACTTCTGAGTTACAAAATGCTCATGAAATACATATGTGGAGTAACCAGGTAGGCAGGGTTTAACGTTGCAATTCTGCAACGCCTGCCTCCAGAGGGTTAAAGACGTTTTAGATTACATTAAGTGTATTTGTAAAGGGACTGCACAAATTAATGGACATATATATAATTATACATTTGCAAACATGCAAGATTATATTCTGTGTTTAAAAAAGAACGAAAGCATGGATTTAGAAAGACACAGCAAGAACACACCTAAGATATGCAAGATTATAGCCAAGGCTAATTTCCATCTTTAGTCCCTCAGCAGGTTGATAGCTGCTACACGTGTGAATACAAACAATCAGGAAAACAAATACAAAACAATGTTGTGATCTTAAAATTACCCCCCCCCCCCCCAAAAAAAAAGATAAAAAATAATACACCCTAATTTGTAAAATGAACTGCTTTCGTTTACCCTGTATTAAAACTTAAAAAGTAGCCGCACAAATTAAAAATTTCCATATATACATATAAAATATAATCATACACCATTTAGCAGCAAGACAATATAATAGTCCATTCCTCAGTGGAAAAACAGTCTTTACCTTTTCCTTAAATTTACTGTTATGTATTCTGTTTATGTTTGATCGTGTGAACAGATTTTCATGTAAAAGGTTGAATAAGTCTTCATTTTGTTCAAGAGAGCAGATTAGGTAATTAAAATGTTGTAAAGTACAACTAAAACCACAGTGTTATCCATCCATCCATCCATCCATTCATCCATTCATTTTCCTCCGCTCATCCGGAGTCAGATCGTGGGGGCGGCAGCCTAAGCCGAGAGGCCCAGACTTCCCTCTCCCCAGCCACTTGGGCCAGATCCTCCAGGAGAATCCTATGCTGTTCCCTGGCCAGCCGAGAAACATAGTCCCTCCAGCGTGTGGGTCTTACTTTGTTTCTCCTCCCAGCTGGATGTGTCCGGAAAACCTCACCAGTGAGGCCCCAGGAGGCATCCTAATCAGACTGACTCCTCTCGATGTGGAGGAGCAGTGGATCTACTCCGAGCTTCTCACCCTATCCTGATCAATGATAAATTACCTGCACTTGTATAAGGCCTTTCAAAGTCAAGGGACTCCAAAGCGCTTTACACTACAGTGCATCATTCATCCATTCACACACACATTCACACACTGATGGTGATGAGCTACAGTGCAGGGTTTCCTCCAGAAAATGAGTAAAGCCTGGCGGCTTCGGCCGTCGGTGGTGTGGCGGGAGGGTCGTGCGCTACGTCCCGCAGCTCCTCTGTGAGAGCGGGGGTGGGGTGGTTTCACACGTTCCACTGCTGTTTCTCACCAGTATCAGCTGATGGAGGGCTCTAGTTTTGTTGCGCCGTTCCGTGTCAGTGGACACGGTAGGGTCGGGGAGGGGGGTGGGGCATGACGCTTAGCCTGGTGGGTGGGCAAGCATAGCCTGGCGGGCCGCCAGGCTTATAAAGCGCTGGGGGAAACCCTGCAGTGTAGCCACTGCTAACTGACAGAGGCGAGGCTGCCGAGCACAGGCACCACCGGTCCCTCTGACCACCACCAGCAGGCAAAGTTGGTTAAGTGTCTTGCCCAAGGACACAACAGCAGAATTCTCTCTTTGGAGCTGGGATCGAACCCGCTCTACCTGTTGAGCTACTGCTGCTTTAGGGAGAGCCCAGCCACCCTGCGGAGAAAACTAATTTTGGCCGCTTTTATCCGTGATCTCGTACTTTCGGTCACTACCCAAAGCTTGTGACCATAGGTGAGGGTAGGAACGTAGATCGACTGGTAAATTGAGAGCTTCACCTTTTGGTGACGCCACGACAGATCGGTACAACGCCCGCATCACTGCAGATGCAGCACCACTCCGCCTATCAATCTCGTGCTCCATCTCTCTCTCACTTGTGAACAAGACCCTGAGATACTTGAACTCCTCCACTTGAGGCAGGACCTCTTCCCTGACCCGGAAAAGGTGTTCTACCCTTTTGCGACTCAAGACTATGGTCTCGTATTTAGAGGATCGGATTCTCATCCCAGCTGCTTCACACTCGGCTGCAAGCTGCTCCAGAGAAAGCCCGAGATCACGTTCTGATGAAGCCAACAAGACCACATCATCTGCAAAAAACAGAGACCCGATCCTCAGGCCACCAAAACAGATCCCCTTACCACCTTGGCTGCGCCTAGATATCTTGTACAAATAAGTTATGAACAGGATTGTTATAAATGTACAGTTTTAATATGTTTTCATATTTAGTCCAAATGGTGATTTAAGCTTTAGCCATATTATTTATGGCAAGAAGAGTCTTAAACACAGAAAAGGGATGTGAGTCATATTCGTTTGGAATCTAGTTTGCTTTACTTATTAAAAGCAACTTATTTCAGTCGAACCATGTCATTGTTATTTTACAGGATCTTTACAGAAGTTTGTTGAAGTGGTGTCGGCTAGAACAGCAGTTGGTCACGATGCGGCTGGAAAACTAATCTTACTTCATATTGATGGACAAACTGAAATTCGAGGGTAAGAGAATGAAAAAGCTGGAGATGTTTGATGTTGATTTCTGTTGATTGCATGAGTTTTATGTATAGCCACACCATCAGTGTACCAGTGTTACTCTAGGATGAACAGAAACAGTAGGCAGCATAAATTACAACATATATTCTGTCAACTTAAACCAGGTGTGACAAATATGTTTCCAAAGTAAAAATGAGATCTTTACAGTTTTGATAAGATCCTTCAAAAACTTAGTACAGTTTTTTACATTTTATTTTACTTTTCAAAAAAATACTCAATTTTTTACATACTAGTTCAAATTAATTATTTCTCAGTGTACAATTTGTATCCAACCATCCACCCACCCATTTTCTTCCGCTCATCCGGAGTCAGGTCATGGGGCAGTAGCCTAAGTCGAGAGGCCCAGACTTCCCTCTCCGCAGCCACTTAAGCCAGCTCTTCTGGGGGAATCCGAAGGCGTTCCCTGGCCAGGTGAGAGACATACTCCCTCCAACGTGTCATGGGTCTACCTTTAGGCCTGCTCTCGGTTGGGCGTGCCCGGAAAACCTCACCAGGCGTCCAGGAGACATCCTGACCAGATGCCCAAGCCGCCTCAACTGGCTCCTCTTGATGTGGAGGAGCAGCGAATCTACTCCGAGCACCTCCCAGATGACAGAGCTTCTCACCCTATCTCAAAGGAAGAGCCTAGCCACCCTGCGGAGAAAACTCCTTTTGGTCGCTTGTGTCTGCGATCTCACTCTTTTGGTCACTACCCAAAGTTCAAGACCGTAGGTGAGGGTAGGAATGTAGGTCGACCGGTAAATCGAGAGCTTTGCTTTCTGACTCAGCTCTCTTCACCACTACAGACCGGTACACCGCCCGCATCACTGCAGATGCAGCACCAATCTGCCTATCGATCTCACGCTCCAGTTTTCCCTCACTCGTAAACAAGACCCCGATGTTGGGGTTATTAGGAGCAAACAATTAGTAAGCTTCAACTTACTTTTGGATTCTTCAATAAATTCTGTAAATATGGGAATATTTACTGATTTATTAATTAATTAAGATATTCTTAGATATACGGGGCACCATTCCCCTTTTTCCGGGGAAAAATTGAATCCAAAACTCTTATCAGTCTTTCTTGAAGTTCGTAGAATCCTTGGAGCAGAGACTTCTCTTCGACACAACAAAGCTACTGGAGACGAAAATCTGAATTTTATAACGTTTAATTAACAATTTGTCAAATGAATAAACAGTGGCATAAATGAATAATAACCATGTGATATAATAAAAGGATGTATATTCAAAATAATGTTCAAGGTGTTTTGTGTGTATGTAGGATGTATGAATGGGGTCCTTTGTTCTCACAAAGGAGTAGTGTGTGTGCGTGTGTATGGATTCAAAATGGAGTCTTGAATACAAGATGGCTGACTCCTTTGTCTGGCTAAAGTGTGGGTGGCAACTTGCACTTTAACTTCCAAAGCACTTAGAATCAGTAGTAACTTAACCTTAAATCACTCAAAACATTTCAAAGGATCATGCAACAACACAAAAGATTAATCACGAGTTAATATCCTTAGTTTATCAGCCTGGCCATGGCCGAACATTTAAAGATACCAAACAATGATTAATAAGCAGTTTATTCTTTCAAAATGACCCGAAGGACGAATTTGGAACGAAAGAGGAAAACACGAAGCTACTTTTTAAGCAATAGACGCGGTTTATTGCTTATTCTGGACTATAGAGGAAACGGGAGAAGAAAAGGAGAGAAAAAAAATGAGTTTTCTGATCACCAAAGCAGCAAGGCGTCCCCCGCTGTTATGATTTGACGGTTCTCCGTTTTTCTCCGCAGTTTTCAGCGTCATCCGCCGGTTTGATGCTTTC
This sequence comes from Nothobranchius furzeri, assembly GCF_043380555.1. NCBI lineage: Eukaryota > Metazoa > Chordata > Actinopteri > Cyprinodontiformes > Nothobranchiidae > Nothobranchius > Nothobranchius furzeri. The sequence continues at coordinate 67,724,039 of NC_091745.1, forward strand.
TCCGTTGTTTGGCTCCACGAGTGTTTCTCCACGGCTGGACACAAAGAAAACGAAGTTCCTTTTGGGCTGAGTTTGACAACTTACAGCGTTTCTGAGAGCTGGATGGAGTTGTTGTTTCTCTCCGCGGGTTCTGTGTCCTCAAACATCAGCTGGAGGGGAGCAGAAACGAGCAGATCAGCGGTCCCGTGGGCTCAACTTGGCTCTTAGAGCTTCCGCGTGCTCAAAGAAGTCGGAGCGTTCGACAAGCGTGTCCTCACCGCCAGGTATCCTGGGCAAAAGAACGAGGTTTCTTTGTCTCTGCTGAAGATTTATGGTCTTAGTTCGCGGGAAAAGTCCACGGCTTCCCGCACATGCGCAGAACGTGTTTCTGGTACTAGGCGGTAACATCACCCAATGCTTCCGTGTGCAAAGCATCATGGGAAATGAAGTTTCTTGGCGCTGATGTGATTATTTGCTTTCCAGAGCAATTTAAGCACAGTCATTTTGGAGAAAATCACTGCATAGTAATTTCCTCATGAGGTCAGACCCTCAACATTCCCCCTTTTGGTTTCGGGGATCGCACCCAAAGCTCGATCGTCGGAAGCACAGATGGGTTTGTTCCTCATGAACGTAGGTCGACTTGATTGTCGGAAGCACAGGTGGGTTTGTCCCTTAGGACGTTGGTCTCCTTGGACGCCTTTGTCTTTGGTCTTTGTCTTGGATCCTGGCGCCTTTGGTCTTTGATCCTGGTCAGGCACAAAGAGGATAGGAAACGGGATAGTCCCCAACGCGCATAACGAGAAGAAGCCACTCACGCAGGTGGTACGCAATGATGATGTCGTCCATGCGAGAGGTAGTAGTGTAGAAGGAGGAAGGTCGGTGGGCGGTTAACTCCACGAGGGGACACAAAGGCATCTCACCGCCGGCCATACAGTTCAGTTTATGGAGCACGCGGTGATGTACGAGGTCCATAGTTCGCAAACGCGCATTGACCTATGTGGTCCCAAGATTCCCCCCTTTTTGGTCCAAAGGGTGGATCAGGACAGTCTTTGGGCTAAAACAAGGACCATAAAACTAAGAGGTACTACAATGTGCTGGTGCGTCAGACAGAGTCATTGACAGACTGAGCTGGGCCGGCACATAACCACTAGTTAATATGTGACCAAGTAAGAAACAAAAAAAATACAGAAAACCCAAAAAAACAAACATATAACATATAACATCCAAGAAAATTCATAGCAACCTTGAGGTCTCATAAAATACATTCTTAGGTAATACATTCAGTGTGTAGCTTATAAAGAATGTGACATAATGCAACACTCAGATAAAAATGTGAGGTAGACTAAAATGAGAACTACTCTTAGGTTTACAGAATAACAAAGAAAATGTTGCTCACCCCCTTTAGACAGGTGTGGTACATTCACGCTTGGAGTCTCCCCGAACGCGGTTACGAGGCACACCGTAGGTGAGCAAGTGCATCTTATCTTGGAGTTTATTAACACGCCTGTAGGCGGAATAAGCAATCACGGCCGTGATGAGCCATTCCATCCCCAGGGCGACCAATGTGCAGATTAAAGTCGTATAATCTGTGTCAATGTAGCGTCTTGGGCGTCAAAGTAAGTTCACGCGGGTTTTGTGTGAACTTAACAAAGTTGGTTCCTTCAATCAGTAATTGTTGGTCAATTTCTAAATCGAAGGCAAAGTTATAACCCAGGAAAGCGTCCATGATCTCAAACTCTGAGTCATGCTGTTCGAGGTTGAGGTGATGGAGTGTCAGGTTTCTAGTTCAAAGTGGAAATGCCTACCGTCCTTTCAAATACCAATGTTCAGCATCGACCTAAACCTATAGATGTGAGGTGTCACAATTATGGGAACGTTTAACAGGAAACCGAGTTCTAATTTTTTTTTCCAACGTGAATGGGCATTGCACTACTTAGGCTGTACGCTAGGTGGATTTGTGAAAGGTGCACAGTAGAGGGGTTGCAGCTGTCAAGCTAACTTTGAGCAGGTCCAGTGGTACCAAGTACGGGGAAATACGACTTTCAACCAAGCTGTCCAGCGTGGAACTTACTTCCCTGAGCAGGTCCTACATCAAATCTCTCACCACTCGTGTGTACACAATATCCTGAGGTATGGTTTCAGACAAAGTCTTGATTGCACGTAGAGATTCATTAATCAGAGCCTAGAATAGGTACCAGAGCACCCTGTAAGGTTTTAGTAGGTACATCCTGTTAGCGGTCTAGGAAGGAGTTTCTCTTGGTTAGTGAAAGTGACGGCGGGGGGGGGGGGGGGGGGGGGGCCTGGTTCTTTGTCGGTTAGTACATGTTAGTGGGTTAAACGTGCACTTCCCCCCCTTTTTCATTTCCATGCATAGAACTATGTAGCGACTACGTCTACCTCCTGCGGGGAGTCTGGTCTCTGTACCCGCGGGGATGGTTTGACGTAGGGTTTGATTTGGTTTGCATGCACCCATTTGTAGACAGGCTCCTGTCTCGCTTTGGTGATGCGTAACCTGTATGCAACTGGAGAGAGTTTTGCCACGATCTCAAATGGTCCTGACCAGCAGGGCAGGAACTTCTTAGCTTTGCGTGCCGGTTGGGCGAACCGAAAGTAGAATACTTTGTCACCCACCTCGTATTCGCGGCTGGTTGTCTTTTGGTCGTAGTAGGCTTTAGCGCCTTCTACGTTGGTCTCCAGTTTCTTCTGAGCGTGCGCGAACGTAGCTCTGAGGTGTGTTTTCAAGTCTGCCACATACCGATGAGCGGTATAGGCAGTGGCAACACTGACATCCTCTGGGTGATACAGGAGGTGCAGTGGTAGAGTCATCAGTCTGCCGGTCATCATCTCAAAGGGCGTAACCCCTGTGGATCGCTGGGGAGTGGACCGTATGGCCATCAGGACCAGAGGGAGCTTGACGTCCCAGTCCTTCCCCGTGGAGCAGACGCACTTTTTGAGCATGGAGACGACCGTGCGGTTCATCCGTTCGACCTGTCCGGATGACTGTGGGTGATAGGGGAGGTGGAATCTCACTTCCACTCCCAGAAGTTCAAACAGGGATGTCATTACACTGGATGTGAAATGAGTTCCCCGGTCAGAGTCAATGCAGAGTGGAAGTCCCCATCGACTAAAAACGTGGTTAATCAGCAGTACAGCGGTTGTGACGGCTGTATCGTTTGGCGCTGGAAGGCACTCCACCCACTTCGTGAAACTGCAAGTTACAGTTAGCATATATTTGTTTCCTCTTGCCGATTTGGGAACCGGTCCAACCCAGTCGATCTGCAGGTGGGACCAAGGGAAGGTTATTCCCCTGCGTTGCAGTGGTGCTCTAGCAAGCGGCTGGGAGGGTTGAAACTGGGCACAGACGAGGCAGCCTTGGACATAGCTGTGTACGTCCTTGGACATCGACGGCCAATATGCTACTTCTGTCGGTGACGCGAGGGTAGCTTTTGCTCCGCGGTGACCTCCAACCGGAGTGTCGTGGGCGTAGGCAAGTATGACTCCTCTGTGGTCAAGTGGAACAACCCAGCGCGGCGGGCTGTGATCGTCACGCATGTAAACTAACAAATCGTTTTGTAGTTTCAGGTGCGCGAGTTGACGATGCAGGGTTACCAAATCTCGGCTTGCGCCAGTAGGTGGTGACGGTTGTTTAGACATCGGGCCCTTTTGGAGAAGCTCGCGGATGAGCTTCAGGTCAGGATCTTGTTCCTGCATGGTGACTAGGTCCGCATCATGTGGTTGTCTGCCTAGAAACACGGGTACCCCAACGTTCTGAGGTTCGTCTGCCTGTTTAGCATGGCGACGAGTAATCGCGCAGACCTCGTGAACGGCCTTGGGTGGAAGCCACTCGTCTTTGAATTCCCAGCAGGTTCCCTGGTCAGCACCGAGCTTAGCAAGGCGGTCAGCTTCGTCATTACCATCTTTCTCTGGACCTATGGTCCTGGAGTGACCTTTGACCTTTTTCCAGTAGACCATTATGCCTTTCTCAGTGGTGAGCAGATCACACGCTAGGAATAACTCCGAGTGTTTCACATCTCTGTTCCTGGCGTTTTTCATGTGGTTCTCCTTCCACATGGGGAAGTGAGAAATGAAGCTGTGTCTAGCGTAGTTTGAATCTGAGCAAAGGACGATTTGAGTGATGTCCAAGGCTGCCGCCTGCTGGAGGGTTATCAACACTGCAGCAATTTCGGCGTACTGACTAGACTTTTGGCCCAACCGGTAGTGATTTGGTTGCTTAGTGTCACAGTCCACCCAAACGACTCCAACCCCGGCACGGAGCTGGCCTTCGTGAAGGTAGGCGCATCCGTCAGTGTAAACTTTCGGAAGCCCTTGGCAAACATTCTCATCAAAGTAGCGATGATTGGATGCGGTTGGGTAGACTGCGGCAGGTGTGTCCAGGGGGCCCATGACGGAGTCAGAGTCACAGTGCTGGCAGCCTGCTAGCCCTTGTCCTAGCGCTAGCTTGGTGTTCTGACCATACTTGACCTCAATGTTGTATCCTTGGAGCACCATCATCCACGTCGCAATGCGGCTGTTTGACACTCTTCCTTCGCGCAGACGCTGGCTGTTTAGGAAGGTGACAGGCTGATGACACGTTTCAATGATCACTTTCTGTCCACCGATGTAACTACGAAAGTGTTCGACAGCCCAGACTGTAGAGAGGAGGGCTCTCTCACAGTCTGAGAACTGGAGTTCCACCTTGCTCAGAGGCTTGCTGGCGTATGCCACAACTCTCATGTCCTGGTCGTGTTTCTGCTTCAAAGCAGCGCTCAGGCAGTGAGAGGAGAAAGTCGCCTCTATGTAGAACTCTTTATCCTTGTCTGGGTAAGCCAGACAGGGTGCGGACGCCAACTTCTGTTTTAGGAACTGGAAGGAGAGTTCTTGGGGTCTGTCCCACACGAAAGGTGTGTCGTTCCGAAGCAGCTCAGTGAGGGGCCTCGCTGTTTCAGCGTACTCCTCAATGAACTGCCTGGAGTAGTTGCAGACTCCGAGGAAGCTCCTGAGTTCAGTCAGATTAGCTGGGGCTTTGATGTCCTGAATGGCTCTAATGCGTCCCGCTTGGGGCTCGACTCCATTAGGGCCAACCAGCAGTCCAACATACTCCACTTTGGTTCGACACCACTGTCCCTTGACAATCGCCAATTTAGCTCCGGCGTCAGCGAGCTGTTGCAGCACGTGACGGAGTTCGGCCAGGTGCTCCTCGAAGGTTCGACTCCTCATCAAGATGTCATCGACATATATGAGGTTCCCTCTGGAAGCAGCATCTGACATGGCTTTGTGGAGGAAGATGTTGAACTCGGCAGGTGAGTTAGAGTAGCCAAAGGGGCAGCGGTTCCAAGTATATTGGCGATTTCCAAAGGAGAAAGCCAGTTTATACTGGTCCGCCGGCTCAACCTTCATGGTCCAGAAGCCGTTGGCTACGTCAACCGTAGAGAAGAAACGAGCATCTCTGACTCTGGCTAGCTCCTGATCTAAATGGATCATAGGCCACCTGGAGAGAGGTACTTGTTTGTTCAGTGCGCGATAGTCTATGGTGAGACGCCATTTCCCAGTCGGTTTCAGAACCGGCCAGATGGGAGAGTTGTAAGTGGAGTTACACTCTCTGATGATGTTTTTCTCCTTCAGCTGATCGAGGATCTCCTGGATCGACTCATAAGCAGCGAGGGGAATCTTGTACTGACGTACAAAAGTAGGAGGGGCATTCGGGTTCGTTGGAATGCGAACCGTATGCAGGTTTGTGAGTCCACAGTCCAGGGAGTCCCTGGATAAGACGGACTGAAACTCATAGAACAGGCTTCTAAGCTCTGCTCTCTGCTCCTCTGACTCCAGCGCATCCGCTTTGTCAAGCTGCTGGCTGACTTCGGCCTCAAAGCCGTCATAAGGTTCAGAGGAGGAGGGTCTCTGGTGTTCCGGGCTTTCAACCGGTGACTCAGAGGGTTGAGTATTTATTGCAAAAACCGTTAGACACTGACCGCCGTCAGTATCTAAGGTTGCACTGCAAATGGGTTCCTCAGGAAGGGCTTCATGCCGCTTGATGGTAATCATTTGTGAAGGGAAAGTACTGAATGTGTCTACACCAACCTGTCTGTCGTTCAAGAACAACGGAAGTTGTCCGATCACGGGGACTGACAGTTCGAAGTCATGGAATGAGCTATCTATCAGCATGCCCAAGGGCTTTCCTGCCGGCATGTGGATAGGACTCCGGGTCGGATTTTCGACCAACAAGTAGGCAGAACGATTGTTCAGCTCCAAGAGTGGCGTGCCACAGACGGCTAAGTTGAGCTCCAAGAAGTGCGGTGATGGCTGGAAGAAGGCCTGTGTGCCTGGCAGCTTCTGATGCTTCATCAGAGTCAGACGAACAGGCACTCCTTTGACCTGTGGGGGCAGAACCGTGCTGGCCTCAACCACTGCACGGCAGGCCTGTGGAATGGTCTGACCGGACAGCAAGTGTTCAGGGCCTTCTGAGCCAGGCTCAGAGGATGGTGTGGCCCGGGCCCAAAGGACTTGATTGCAAGTGTCCAGCTGGGCACCGAGTCGAACCAGCAGATCTGCTCCGATGAGTGCAGGTGGATCAAGCTGTGGTATGATGCTGAATGTATGTGTGAGCTGTCTTGCTCCGAGCTGGATAGTCAGGGAGCAGACCTCTGGCGCTTTCAGGAGCCTCTGCGGCCAAGTAGGTGACAAGAGCCGATGGCTACGTGTCACACTGACCAGAAGGGGTTCTTTCTGACGCAGGTGTTCAAACGTCTGCTGGCTGATGGCTGACTTTTCCGACCAAAGAGCAAGGCGAGCATCTGAGATGTGGGTGCAGTTGATGGTAAGACCACCAACTATGTGTGGTGCATATGGCTGCAGGCTGACGTTCTTCAGCGAGCAGAGAAAAGATGAATGTGTGCGGAGCGGAGTTCCAGGAGCGGTTTCGTGCCTTTGCAGGCGGTCATCGTCTGTGGGAGCCGTAGGGAGGGGCATGACCTTGGAACAAGGGTTTTGCGGCTCACTTATGCTGACTTCAAGAATGGAGGATGGTCGGCTGCTATCTGGGTTCCAGGGCTTAGGTGTGTCCACCTGGGCCCACAGTTGACCCTTCTGGCAGTCGATGAGGGGAGCTAGACGTTCAAGCAGGTCCTGACCAATGAGAAGTGGTTCAGTGTCTAGCTGGCAGACATAAAACGGGTGAACCAGAGTCATGTCTTGGAAGGTGATGTCCAGCCACGCCCGGTGAGTGATACACTCCCGGGTCTGGGTGTAGCTGGTGATTTTCAGGTCACAAGGTTCAACCTGGACTGGTTTCCCGAGCGACCGCATGGTGTCAGACACGCGATGGAACAATGTGGAGCACATCAGGGTGATTTCTGAGCCGGTATCCAGCAGAGCATCAACTTGTATGCATCCACCTAGATTGGTGCTACAGTACAAACGGCGAGCATGATCATGGTTTGTTAAGTCACCAAGGAACTTCAGAAATTTAGTATCTGGTTTCTCTGGGGGGTAGATTTCAGGAGACTCCTGTGGTCTACCAGTAGTGTTTCCCCAACTGATCAGGTAAGTCCTGGCCACGCTGGGGGGTTGAGCCACGCCTAGTCATGCGGACGTTGGCTCTGAGTCTGGCTTCTTAGAAGCAGACTTTGGTTCAGGGGTCTCATCTGCAGATCTCAGCTGTTCCTTCTGTTTAGCTAGGAACTGCTGAAACATCTCCTGGAGGTCGGCTTTGGTCAAGTACTCACCTGCGGACTTGTGTTCGGGACCTACCTGTGGGCGGCGCTCCTTAAACCTTCCACTGTTCCGACCTGCCTGCCGTTGGTTTTGGTTAGGCCACTTCCTGTCTGATTGTCCAGACCTAGGCGGCCAATCAGCACCCCCCTTCCCCTGTTGAGGAGATTGGGACTGCTCTCGCGGTTTAGCAGGTCTAGGTTTAGCAGATTTTGGCTTAGTGGGTGGAGCTTCTGTGCCTTCGAGCTCCAAACGCGGCTCGGCGTCGGGAGCTAGGTGCATGACGCGGTGATGTGCGTCAGGCTTTTGGGGCTTTCCGCCGGCTTCCCAAGCCTGTTGAGCGTATCTCCTAATCTCCTGAGTTGTCAGTTTTTTCATCCGACAATACATTGAGACTTCGGAGCGAACACACTCGTGCAGGTTGTGAATGAACAGGGATCTGAAGGCAGGGTCTTCCTCGAGCCCAGGGCCGTTTCGACCTTGGAAATAAGCACTTTTGAGTCGGCGATAATACTCTCTGGGGGGTTCGTTCCTCCCGTGTTTGATGGAGAAGGCCCCCATTGTAGCTGACGCAGAGTCTGCATACGTGGCGTATTCATCTCTCAACGCTCGGCAGAGCGAGGAGTACCGATCACGAATGTCAGGTGGTAGAGTTTCCATGAAACCGTGCACCGTTCTAGATGTGGTTTTCCAAATTAGCTTGAGCTTTTCCCTTGAAGAGGGTGCTGGAAGATCAAGCAGACAACGTTCTATCTCCCTGAGATAATCGTCGACGTTGGATTCATTGGTGTTAGGATCAAAGCGTTCTATGTCTTTAGCTAGCGATTCAATTTGACGTACACGGAGCCCTGACTCACGGTACGGCGCGTCATCCTCTGACTCTGACCCACGGTCTGTCTCAGAGGGCGCTGGATATCGCTGGTGTGCTCTGGGCTCCCAATGTTGACTCCTGGGGCCCAAATCGGGGTCCGGCATGTTGTGGCGGGCTGCTGGCACGTCACGTGGGTGTCCTGGGAGATCCTCCTCCCGGGGCACGTCTGCGTAGTGCAGCCTGCGTCTTTCAACTGGGGCATCTGCGTAATACGCTTTGTCCGGGTACGGACTGGCGTATGATGCTTTGTCCTGCAGCTGGTTATCGGCATGCCGAATACCGGAGTAGCTAGGATGGGTGGATGGTGGAGGTGCAGCTTGGGGTGCATAACCCCAATCGGCACCTTGCACCCTTCGTGGACTGGGGGAGCGGTCTAAATAGAGGTGCCGCTCAGCTGGTCGACTTCTCACTGATTGAGAAGGCCGTGAAGATGAGGGTGGTGGTCCAACCTGGGGTTCGAGGGCGAACTGCCCTCGGCCCCTAGATGGTCCTGAATGCCCTATAGTGTGTGTAGGGAACGGGGCCGAAGGTTGGGACAGATAAGCTTCATCTCTCCCCTGCGGCGTGCGTCCGTCCAGAGAGTCCCACACCACATACTGTTGATTATCGTATGGAGCCGTATCAGGAGGTAGCCTACCTTTACGGCGGGACGGCGGTCCCTCGCTACCTTGGGTGGAGGGAACCAATTGGTCTTTGGCGATCGTCCTGGGCGGACCCTGGTTGGCTTTGCCGGCTTGCTTTCGTACCGGTGTGGGAGAGCACTCTGGCTCAGCCTCAGAGTCACGGTGTTCCCCCCCTTCCCACTGTCTGTTGTCATCAGCAGAAGGGGGCGGGGTCTTCTCCCCATCTTCCCCAGAATCGGTGCTGGCTTCCTCCTCGTCATCCTTCTGCCTTCCATTTTGCTGCCTTTCAGCTAGCATGCTCTGGAGCTTCATGATCTCTCGATCATGTTGGAGTTCTCTCTGATAGAGGATCAAGGCTAACTTAGCTAAGTGAACCTGGATTGGTTTTGTACCATCCGGGTTTTCTATTTGATCAATTACAGCTTCTAGCTCGTCGCTACGCTGTTCTTCAGTGAAATCCCTAGAAGGGTAGTCGGGTTCTCGAGCAACCGCGACCAGTTTGGACAATATTTGTCCAGAAAGTAGGCCAGGTTCATAGTCGTGGGCCGCAGCGCCACCTGGTTGCCGGGAGTTGGTCAGTTCACTACTCTGTCCCTCCATTTTAACAACCGAACCAAAAATAGCCTAGTAGAGCTTCTGCAGATAGCTCAAGCTGCACCTTTTGGGCAGCAACTGCTAGCTTTGTAGCAGAAAAACACTAAATTAACCTTTGTGCGCACAGGTTTTAGCGTTTTAAGATTGCACGGAATGCCGTGACTGATGCTTAAAATACTATTCCTTTCAGTATTTTAGCAAAAGCTGGTGCGTTGCCGTAGCAACGTCTTACAACACTTGCAGTGTTAAATATGCTAGTTATTCCTTCAGAATATTAGCAAACAAGGTTTTATCAGTCTTTGAGTGAAGGTTTCAGTTAGTTATAATAGCCACTGTGAGTTAAAGTCGCTAAATTAGCAGTTAATTTTAGCCTAAAAGGGTTAGTCAGAATTACTTACACGCTGCACCTTTAATGAGGAACTGAATTTTAACCTAAAAGGTTAGCCAGAATTAATTACACGTTGCACCTTTAAGGAAAAACTGAATTTTAACCTAAAAGGTTAGCCAGAATTAATTACACGTTGCACCTTTAAGGAAAAGCTGAATTTTAACCTAAAAGGTTAACCAGAATTAATTTACACGTTGCACCTTTAAAGAAGCACTGAGTTACTGGTGAGAGTTCGATGCAGCTTCCTGCTCAGCGAAATCAGCACCACTCTGTTGCTGGTTCAAGGCTGAACAACGGATTATTTTTAATTCAAGCTCTTTGGATTTATTTGTTTGTTTGTGCCGGATAGAAATCTCTGTGTATCCAAGCCTCACACGGGGCACCAATAAAATGTTGGGGTTATTAGGAGCAAACAATTAGTAAGCTTCAACTTACTTTTGGATTCTTCAATAAATTCTGTAAATATGGGAATATTTACTGATTTATTAATTAATTAAGATATTCTTAGATATACGGGGCACCATTCCCCTTTTTCCGGGGAAAAATTGAATCCAAAACTCTTATCAGTCTTTCTTGAAGTTCGTAGAATCCTTGGAGCAGAGACTTCTCTTCGACACAACAAAGCTACTGGAGACGAAAATCTGAATTTTATAACGTTTAATTAACAATTTGTCAAATGAATAAACAGTGGCATAAATGAATAATAACCATGTGATATAATAAAAGGATGTATATTCAAAATAATGTTCAAGGTGTTTTGTGTGTATGTAGGATGTATGAATGGGGTCCTTTGTTCTCACAAAGGAGTAGTGTGTGTGCGTGTGTATGGATTCAAAATGGAGTCTTGAATACAAGATGGCTGACTCCTTTGTCTGGCTAAAGTGTGGGTGGCAACTTGCACTTTAACTTCCAAAGCACTTAGAATCAGTAGTAACTTAACCTTAAATCACTCAAAACATTTCAAAGGATCATGCAACAACACAAAAGATTAATCACGAGTTAATATCCTTAGTTTATCAGCCTGGCCATGGCCGAACATTTAAAGATACCAAACAATGATTAATAAGCAGTTTATTCTTTCAAAATGACCCGAAGGACGAATTTGGAACGAAAGAGGAAAACACGAAGCTACTTTTTAAGCAATAGACGCGGTTTATTGCTTATTCTGGACTATAGAGGAAACGGGAGAAGAAAAGGAGAGAAAAAAAATGAGTTTTCTGATCACCAAAGCAGCAAGGCGTCCCCCGCTGTTATGATTTGACGGTTCTCCGTTTTTCTCCGCAGTTTTCAGCGTCATCCGCCGGTTTGATGCTTTCTCCGTTGTTTGGCTCCACGAGTGTTTCTCCACGGCTGGACACAAAGAAAACGAAGTTCCTTTTGGGCTGAGTTTGACAACTTACAGCGTTTCTGAGAGCTGGATGGAGTTGTTGTTTCTCTCCGCGGGTTCTGTGTCCTCAAACATCAGCTGGAGGGGAGCAGAAACGAGCAGATCAGCGGTCCCGTGGGCTCAACTTGGCTCTTAGAGCTTCCGCGTGCTCAAAGAAGTCGGAGCGTTCGACAAGCGTGTCCTCACCGCCAGGTATCCTGGGCAAAAGAACGAGGTTTCTTTGTCTCTGCTGAAGATTTATGGTCTTAGTTCGCGGGAAAAGTCCACGGCTTCCCGCACATGCGCAGAACGTGTTTCTGGTACTAGGCGGTAACATCACCCAATGCTTCCGTGTGCAAAGCATCATGGGAAATGAAGTTTCTTGGCGCTGATGTGATTATTTGCTTTCCAGAGCAATTTAAGCACAGTCATTTTGGAGAAAATCACTGCATAGTAATTTCCTCATGAGGTCAGACCCTCAACACCGAGATACTTAAACTCCTCCACTTGGGGCAGGACCTCATCCCTGACCCGGAGAAGGCCCTTTTCCTAATCAAGACCATGGTCTCAGATTTAGAGGAACTGATTCTCATCCCAGCTGCTTCACACTGCTGCGAACCGCTCCAGCGAAAGCCCGAGATCACGTTGTGATGAAGCCAACGGGACCAGGCCACCAAAACAGATGCCCTCCACACCTTGGCTGTGCCTAGAATCCCGTCCATAAAGGTTATGAACAGAATCGGTGACAAAGGGCAGCCTTGGCGGAGTCCAACTCTCACTGGGAACGAGCCCGACTTACTGCCGGCAAAACGGACCAAGTACAGTTTTGATTACATTTTAATTTAGCAAGGATTGGACTTTCTACAACGTCATTTGCCCTTGAAGTAAATTTGAATTAAAAGGTTTGGTTAAAATATTTCACACATAACACAAGGTTCTGCACTCAGCTGGAAACCAAACACTGACAGTGAAACGTGTTTTTCTCGTGCGTATACCAGAAGTATGAAAGAAAACAGAAACTTGGGTATCTATCTTAACTCACAAATTATTCTATTTAACTTGAGTGTTTGCTTCTGGAAAGTTTGTCGCAACAAAGTTAATGTCAACTTAGTCAACAAAAAAGAGAGACCAGTCCAATATTTTCTTCAACACGGGACAATGAGGTGATGGACTGATGCTGGTGAATCTGAGTAACGTTAAACGTAGCAAACAGATCACAATCAAAGGGTTTTATTGCCACACTGTATGTGCGAGAATCGCAACATTGGGAAATTGCTGTGATACGTGGTGCAAAAAAACATAAACGGTAAGTACTAATTAGAATTACGAAATAAACACAATGAAATGATAATGAAATAGGGAGGCAATAATTGGAGAGCAGCTACTATTTACAAGTCCGTGTAGGTACTAGTCAGAGCGGGTCAGGTCAGGTGCAAACACAACACAGGGCCAGGTGACTGAAACAAAGCAGATTAAAGGCCTTTTGTCAGCTGGAAAACTCATTTTACCAGATGAGCTAGAATCGTAAGGCTGATGTCAACCTCATCCCACTTAAGATAAATCCACCGATCAGTCGTATTGATCTGACTTTCCTTTTACCCTTGAATCAATGACCCTGCAGCTATTCCAAAGATTAATGGGCTGCTGTTAATTTTCCTGACTATAAATAACACAACACTCTGACATGTTGGAGAATATCTGCTGCCTTCTACGTGTTTTCTGTCAATATCAGGACACTGGCTGGGCAATAAAACATGTAAAGGTCAGGTCGAACTAAAGAGTGAGACTGACCTCCTGTCTGTTGGAAACAATTTACTTGGATGTTGAAATGACCAAGTGCTGGAGGCTGCTGGGGTGTCTTGTTTTGAAGAATACTTTGCTTAGATGTTAGTGATTGTGTGTATCCCGTTCACAAGCTTGTCAAATACAGACTTTATGTAAGCTCGGATTTTATAATAAGGATGTGTAAATAAGCTGTGTGGTTATCTTGTTTTGTTGAGCAAGTAAATAATAATGATTAAAATTAGGGATGTCCCGAGCAGCGTTTTAGGCTTCCGATCCCGATCCGATCTTTTAACTTCAAATCCGATCCGATTTCGAGTCCTGATCCGATAGTTTGCCTTTACTATTGAAATTTATAAAGCAGAAATATATTTGTAGCATGTAACTCAAGTTAACTTTCTAAGACTATTTTCATTAATAAGCATTACCATTATTGTTGTAAATCCCATGAAATCAACTTCCTGTTTTGAGATCGGATGTAGAGTGTAGTAGAGACGTGGATGAACGAGCTCATAGCAGACTAGGTTTCCCTGGATGGATGTAAATTCACATGAGCCGACAGGAGAGCGGAGCAATTCGGTAAGTGTCCCAAACATCTTGAGAAATGTAAATCGCCACTTGATTCATCATCCATTTGATTTATTTATTTATTTTATTTTATTTTATTTTTTGAAAACCTGACTATAAACAGGGCTAGACTAATACACGAGTATACAGGAGGTTTTTCTCAGGAATTAGCATATGCCAATGTGCTCATTGTCTATTTTGGGAGATTGGCAAGACTCGTCAGTTATAATTGCCGATCCATCATAAACCTTTGTCGGCTGTGCTGAAGAGAAAGGTACAGAACCAAATTATTTAATTAATTAGCTGTGCGTTCTCCTGACCTCTGTCCTCCGGGCCACACACACACACACGGGACTGTCTCAGCTGTTATTTTCGTTCAGGAGTGTGCACGTATAGCATGCGCCTCGTGCACGAGCCTACTATTGAAGCTGCCGTTACGCTTTTGGCCTGAGTGGGCAATCGCGAGCATAAAAATTCAAAAGTCCAAAAAGTCCCTTTAAAATGTATATGATGTATTTGGACAGCAATGGGCTTGGATAAAGATAATGTTATTTCTGTACTAAAAACCAGAAATGTCAAATAAGACACGCCAAAGCTGCCTCAACATGGTCTGTATTTCTGGACATTTTCGGTCAGGCCATTTAGCACAAACTTTTTTTTTTACAATATTATTATTTTCCTAAAATTAATTTAATTGGAAAATTCTGGCCAGACCATTCCAAGACACATCCAATGTTATCACAAATGTCGTTCCATCACAATGAAGGTGGTAAAAACGGCTTCCACCTAGCAGTCGCACCGCCCAAAAGAAATACAGCGAATGTTTGCATGTAAGTTCTCAATAAACACTAATACACTGCTTCTCAGTCAAAGTCAAAGTCATTTATTGTCATTTCTACCACATGTGCAAGACATACAGAGAAACGAAATTGAGTTTCAGTACACACAATTCAGAGATCAGACATACATGGGCAAGACACATGACAAGAATTGGTGACTGTGGTCATTCGCAACACGAGTCGCGCTACCTTACCTTCTAAATATCGATTCAGTTTCATAACATGATATACTGCTATATTTCTGTGTATTAATATTTTCTTACATCCCTATTATTAAGTACAGAATTTTACACCATTAACATCTCAAATACTCAAAATAGGCAAGGCAGCTTTATTAAATAACTTGTTTCAAACACAGGGGCAATTTAATGTGCTTTACAATTAGCATGAAATGGCACGACAATAAACAGGAGATAAAATTATAATTTATAGCTAAATGGAAAAGGTTTTGCAATTACATCACAGATTAGAGTGGAAATGATGCAGCATAAGAAACAATTCATTCAAAGCCTGATGAGTACATTAGGGTTTTACATTTTGATTTAAACAACCCTAGAATTGGGGCAGATCTGAGGTCCAGGGGGTGCTGATTTCATATGTGAGCAGCGTAGTAGCTAAAAGCATCTTCACCCTATTTGGTTCTGACCCGTGGTTCTACTAGCCGATTGTTACCTAAGGATCTCAGAGCCCTATCGGGTGTGTATACAGGAATGAGATCTGACATATATTTTGGCCCCATGCCATTGAGTGATTTATAAACTAGTAGGAGCACAAATATGTTTAGTTGTTTACTGGTAACCAGTGTAGAGATCTAAGAACAGGAGTGATGTGCTCTGTTCTCTTAGTTCTTGTTAAGACTAGCAGCAGCATTCTGAACAAGCCGCAGTTGCTTCACTGTTTTTTGGGAAGACCAGTTGGGAGACCATTGCAGTAGTCCAACCGACTAGAAATAAAAGCATGAATGAGTTTCTCTAAGTCAGGTCTGGACATGAGACCTCTGACTCTTGCTATTTGACGAAGGGGATAAAACACCGATTTAGTTATAGCCTTAATATGTCCAGAGAAGCTCGGGTCTGAGTCAATAACACCAAAATTTCCTACCTGCGTCGTTGTCTTTATTCCTTTGGAGTCCAGCTGAGCAATAACATCCATCCTAACCTTCTCATTGCCAAAGACAATAACTTCAGTCTTGTTTGTGTTTAACTGAAGGAAGTTTGACTGCATCCAGTCATTTACTTGCTCTAGACACTGACAGTGAGTCCAGCGGACAGTAGCCACTAGGTGATAGAGCTAGGTAGATCTGGGTGTCATTAGCATAGCTATGATAGGCAATGTTATTATTAAGTATGATGTAGTGAAACTGATTAGGCTCTTTTATGAAAGGGGAACCATTCTACATATTAATTTGAGATATTAATTTTAATAAATTAATAACCAAATTTTATAGTTTTAAGAAGACTCAAAGGTTGTTTTCATCGATAAACTGTCGATAATATCCGTGGGTCTGTGTTTCAGTTCAATGAAGAGACAAGTTTGAAAGTTAAAAGATTTAATTCTTCAAATTAAACTAATGATTTTGAAATGACAAGCATAGGAAACAACAATCAACATTGGCAACTTTGTTGAACAATCTTTAACAGTTGATATTATAAACTTGCTCAAATAGACCTTGTGTTGGATGTGCTGAAGATTGAGAGTGATGTGATTATGGATGTGTGTGTGCAAAATGTAGTGAAAATTGAGAATAAGGTGAGATGAGTGCGTGTGTGCGTCTGATTTTGCTTCAGAAAGGAACAGGTGTCTGAGTGAAAAGTGATGGTTTGAATAAACTTAGGTTCTGTTGGAAAAGATGCATCAACGCTATCTCTCGTGGACTGCCTCACCATATTAGGACCCTCTTTTAGACCCGGGACGTCAAAGGACGATGTTTCATCCAGGGGTGACACCTTGGCTGACAGAGAAGACGAAGGTGTGCTCCGACCCGGTCCAGAGATGACCTCGGTACATGTGATGATGAAGCGTTTGCAGATGCGCTTTCTTAAGTTTAATTTACTCAGAAAATCAAAGACTCTGGACGAGTCTGCGTTAGCGGTTGCAATTCAGCGATTCCTGGCTGGCTTGGCAGGAACAGCGTGAGGGGGGGGGGGGGGGGGGGTACAGGAGCCGCAGGCTCCCTTCCCCGGGTGCGTGTTCACCACGTCCGAACTCTCTCGTTGACAAACTCGAACTGAATCATTAGACTGAAACTTACCAAACCCAGCTCTCTTCTCAAAGCAAAACTTGTGCGTCAGCAAATGTGTTTGGAGTTTACTGTGAGAGTTTGTGTGTGTGTGAGTGTTTGAGTGAGTGTTTGAGTGTGTGAAGGTCACCACTAAAACATCTTCAAACATTATTTAATTAAGCATTGATTCATTAGTTATAATGATTTCCCAAAGCATAATAATCATTCATTTGATTAAAACACATTTATAATGAGTAAAGTGATAATACTGATCATTTAACAACTTAAAATAAAGGAAAGGAAGTTTAAAGACTTTGTTATGTTATGACTAGCTTTTCCATGAGAACACATCTTCTGGCACTGCAGGTGTTCAGATGTTATGGTTTCTCCCAGACTCGCTGGCGTTCAGGTCTTAATCTGTGGGTGAAAGTTCTCAGCGACCCAGCTTTGACCCAGCCGGGCAAAGTATAACCTTTTGCACAGAAAACCCATATTTCCTCACGTTACAATGACCTGACCCAGGGGGAGCATGTAGAGATTGAAGAGTAGCGGTCCTAGAATTGAGCCTTGGGGGACCCCAGATGTCATGGTAATCAGCTTTGATTTGTGATCCCCAATAGAGACAACACAGTCCCTGTCTTTCTGATATGATTGGGACCAGGCAAGGACTGTACCGTATAGTCCCACCCTGTGTGTGAGCCTGTCAAGGAGTATGTTGTGGTCCACTGTTTAAAAAGCTGCACTGAGGTCGAGCATCATCAGGACAGATGCTTTACCTGTGTCAGTGTTTAGACGAATATCATTTAAAACCTTGATCAGGACTGTGGTGCTGTCTAAAGCATGACTGAAAACCATCCATAATGTTATTTAACTCCAAAAAGTTGTTTATTTGGATCATTACTGCTTTTTCGATAATTTTCTCAATCAGAGGGAGATTGGAGATCGGTCGGTAGTTGCTCAACACTGAGGGATCTAGTTTCCTCCTTTTGGAAGGGGTTATAACAGTGGCAGTTTTCAGTGATTTAGGAAAATTTTCTGAAATTAAAGATCAGTTAACAATTTCCAGTACATCCGCTTTCAGGCAGCTGAAAACATTTTTAGAGAAGTTTGTTGGCAGGCTGTGCAGACAGCAGGTAGAAGAATTCAAGGTCTTTACTATATCCTCAGGTGTTTTACTAATCAGGCTGAAAGCTGGCATTATAGCCAGGTTGTTGCTGTGTGGGTGTGTCAATGGTCTGGTTGTGTAGAGGAATGAATGGCTAATCTAATGTTTGTAATTTTGTCAGTGAAGAAGGACACAAACTCATTAATACTCAAAATAGTTTATTGTTGAACAATGCAGCCACATTATTTCCTTATGTTATGGCATAGCCCTAAAAAAGCTGTAAATACTAATTAGCTGCCTTATGCTAACATGTGCTAGTAAAACTAGCTTCTTGTCACTGCTGGTTATTAAACTAAATTCAGTATAAATCACCAAATAGACAAAAGCTAAAAGTCGCCACCGAGTAAATACATCCTTAGCTCTGGTTGGTTTCTCTATCGATACACACTAAAGCGATCAGGCTCACGGTGTGTCACATCTAAAATGGTCTGGGCAGAAACATCTCGGTTCTCAGTCTTTCTATTGAGTTAGAAAGTTGACATTACTACAGTCTCACTTCTTCAGCAGATGGTTGACACGTTCAAATAGTTCAAGACATAATATTGCCCATCCATAAACTCAACCTAACAATTAAATAGAAATTTAGATTTTTGAGTAGCATAATGATGATTTAGACGTAAATGACCCAAGTACATGTAAATCACATGTTAGTAGTTAGAATTAATAAATTGTATAAATAATTTTATATTGTTTATGACTGGCTCTTGTTCAGTGAAAACTTAAACACTTATTTGTTCAGTACACTTTTGCAGCTTTCTAACTACAGTCATATTTTTCTCTGTCTATACAGTATGAACCTTTGGCAGTTAGCCAACTATATGAAAGACAATGGAGTGATTAATGCCATTAATCTGGATGGAGGGGGCTCTTCCACCTATGTGGTTAATGGCTCTTTGGCCAGTTACCCATCCGATCACTGGTGAGTCTCTATGTTTGATACATGAAAGGTTGCTTTAAAAAATGTTTTGTTGCTATTTTCTTCCATAAAAAGTTGCAATTCTTTTTTTATTTTTATTTTATTTTTTTAAGTTTGTCCTTTTCCCCTTGATTTTCTCTAATTTTCCCTCCCAGTAAATCAGACAGCAAGTGGCGCTGTAGCCGGGAAGTCTCTACTGTTCTATGTGTTCATAAACGTCGATGCCAGCCAGCAAACTGCAGTGGGAACGGTGAATGTGTGGATGGACACTGTCTGTGTAAGAAGGGCTGGCAGGGGTCTGCCTGTGACTCTCTGGTGTGTCAGCCTCCTGCCTGTGGACCCCATGGTGTTTGCACCCAGGGTAAGTGTAGAGGTAGAGGTCTTCATAGAGTTAACTAGTTTGGTTAACTCAGGCAAAGAGACAGGAGCAAAGCTATCAAGGATGATGCGCCTGGTTGGAGTCGGGAGAGGAGATAAGGCTGAAGGAGAGATGCTAGATCTAACCTTATTGACTTTGTCCACAAAGAAAGACAGAAAGTTCTCTCAGTCTGTAACAGAGTGGATGGAGGCTGTAGGAGAGGCAGGAGAGACGATGCTGCTGATGGTGTTAAACAGCACCTTGGGGTTCCCTTTGCTCTGGGACACCAGGTTGGAGAAATAGGAAACCCTAGCGTCTCTGACTGCAGAGTTAAAGGATGTCAGAAGATCCTTTAGGGTTAGGGTTAGCAAGGTGGAAAAGAGGAGGTTGGAGAAAATTTTGAAAAAGTGGCCGGTGACTGCGGCTAAGCCAAGCACAGGTGCCATCTTGTTGTCGACCGGAAGCCAGAATCCAGGTCAGGTCAGAGTCCATTTGCTCTTGCTCTATCGCATTCTTTTCCTAGATTCCTCTGATGAGGGATTTCTAGCTTTCTTTGGCGGATCTACCATTGCTAAAGTCTCTAAACTGCGAGTCTACTACAGACATATATACGTAGACGCGCTGCCATAGTTGCTGGCCGCTAGCCTGGCCTGCCAGACTCCTCCTCAGTTTAATTCTGCACAGAGAGAGGGTCTGGGAACTCTCCTATTCAAATAACCCCACCCCGTGAGAATTATAACCGAGGCAATCAGCGCCAAGTAGCGTACGCCACACACCAGAACACTGAGTATGTCGAACAACAGTTCAACTGAAGCGGAGTTCGCTGCGGCTCTTTCCTCTAAATGACTTGGACACGTCTTTAAAACAACAAGTAGAAGCACTAAAAGCCTTTCTTCTAAAGAAAGATGTTTGCGCCGTTGCTAGACGCCATTTTTGACTACAGCTGAAAAACTGCAGACGTCACACACAACGACGCTCAGTTTCTCAAACAATGAAGACAGTGGCGGAGTTTGCTGCGGCTCTCTCCTCAGTTCTAAATGACTTGAATGTCTTTAAAACCACAAGTAAACGTGCTAAAAGCCTTTGTTCTAAAAAAAAATCAAAGATGTTTGCGCCATTGCCAGACGCCTTTTTTTTATGTTTTTACTACAGCTAAAAAACTACAGCGTTGTGCGGTACAGCTGACATTTTCGTCTTTTTTGTGATTGGTTATTTTTGAGCTGCCTAGTCCCGCCCCTCAAGTACCTCTCTGCCTGTGAGTTACCAGACTCTTTCTCTGTGCAGCATTAAACAGACGTAGGCTAGCTGGCCGCCATTTTAGATGGGTCTCCATTCGCCCCCAGTGCATTAATTTCTACAAAGGAAGGTGCTACCCAACTAAAAAGCACATTTTATCAAGCGGTTTCACAAAATCAGACACAAGTTGCACACTGTAGTAACTTTGGACTTTTCTACAATCTGCTTTGAAGAGTGAGACCCATCCGTAAAGCAATACGCAGTCAGTGCTAACAGCAGTGGACCGTGGATCAAAAACGGTACGGTGCGGTAAACAGACATGGGACCCCATAACACTATCACAGCTCTGAAAATGAACATAATAGATGATAGTATGCCACCAGAAAAAATAACATTATTTAAGGTGTAAAAGTTGCGGAATGGGGCTTTAAAGCAATCAAACCTTAAAGGAGCACAAAACTGTTTAGTCACCCTTCTGTCTCTTTCTTATATCCTGTGCATTTAGAGGCTCTGTAACTCTCCTTTCATGATTGTTCTGGATTGCATTTGAACGCATTTACTCAAGTTTTACTTAATAGGTGTCTGGAGTGAGAAGCTATGTGCTTTTTGTGCAGACTTAAAACAGTTTTGTTGCTGCTGTTGCAGGGTCCTTCAATTAAGCCACGTATCTGTTGTGTGTCATTTGTCTTTGTGACAGATGGATGTGTCTGTGATGCTGGATGGAGGGGAAAGAACTGCAGTCAAGGTAAATAAGCATAAAATGGCCAGGCATGTTGAAAAGTAAAAATGGTGAAGTGATTGAAACAAATGCTGATTTTGAAGTGCCCCAATTAAACGGTCAGTGGATTTTTTGACAGCTTTGGGGCAGTAGTTGATATCTCTAGATAAGTCTGAACTTAAACTCAGTCTAGCATAACATTTCGTGAGTCAGATCAATCCTGATAAAACCCGACCTGCTTGATTTCAGTCTTTCTCTTGCAAATAAACATGCAAGTTCTCAGAAGCCCTTTATTTGAGAAATTCTGCTTCTTGAGATTGTTTTCAGTAGCCATGCATCTTAACCCTTTGATGAATAATGGTCACTACAGTGGACAGGTACTCAAAATTGTTATTTATTTATTTTTGCTATTAAGCACAGCTGTTGAAGACTTTATTGCATGTGAGCCCCTCCATTTGGACTTCAGTAAGGCAAGCCAACATATTTCATGTTCAGAATGCACGCTGTCCACTGAGATGGACATGTAATAAAGTATTTGTAAATTAACAAAATGTCACAAAAAATATTTGTTGAAATTTTTTTCATTCACACCTAAAGATGAATGAAAAAAATTGTTTAAAAATCATGGTTGAAGATCTCATAATTCATGCATCAGAGGGCTAAGGATCGCAATCTGTACACACTTTTTAAAAGCGTTCATAGTATTTTACACACAGTCTCTAAGGATTTTAATTCCATTTTCAGAAAATAAATACCCCTCAAAAATCTAAAATGGGTAAACATTTGGAGCCAAACCAGTTGAAGAAGGCCTCTACAGCAAACCTAGAGTGGCTTGCATTCTGTCACATTTGCAGAAAGTGAGGTAAAGTTTACCGTGATGGTAGGCATTCACAACACTTAAGAGGTCCTTCACTGAGAAACCGTTTTTTTTACTAATTGTTTTTAGAAAATGATCGGCCACTCTTACCCTAATTTCACACGGAAAGCATCGGCGGCGTGGAATGGCAGCGGAACTCCACTGCTTCAAATAGAATCCATTATAGTCCATGTACTGTTTCAAACCAGCAGTGACGCTGCAATTTCCAGGCGCGTCCCTGAAGCGGCACGCCGCGCCGCTGAAGATAGGATCGGGTTTTATTTTTGCAGCGTGCTGCTTCTGGGATGCAGCAATTTCCGCATTTAACATATGGCTAGACAGGAAATCACACAAGATTTCAGTGTAAAATCACTGGTAAATTTCTAAATAAAAGTACTGCAGCGATGCTATTTCATAAATATGAAGCTTGCATGTGACCCAACAGCTTATTTATACACAGCATTGTTCCAGAAGTGCAGCGTTGTGTTTTTCATGGCTTTAATCCTGGCAGTGGAGAGGAACAGCATCATATATGACATCAAACAGCGATATCAAACATGATTTCCTTCTTTTTGGTTTAATGGCGGATTGCATAAACAAACCGTAACCTGAAGTCTTGAGGGATCATGTGATCTTGGAGTCCAGCGAAGACCACAACGAGGAGGCCGTGCCGCTGCCAAGACTCTCCCGTTGTGAAAAGGACCGCTTTGAAGTTCGCGAGTGAACCGTTCTGCTGCAGTTTCGAGCCGCCGAAGCTTCTAGCATCAAACCGATGTTAGTTTAACATGCAGGCTGAACATGAAAATAGTCTCCTGCACTTATCGTCTGCATTAGCTTCTGATAGAAAATAGACTGTGAAACTTTAGGATTTGAAAAGCCTAACAGATCTTTGTCACACTGTCACAAAACATTGATGGACTCACCCATCTTGACTCAAAGGCTATTGTTGGTTTAGCGTCCAGGAAACGGCAGAGAACGTCTTGAGTAGTGAAAGCTAACTGTTAGTGTTGCAATCCCCCGGATCTTTTACACGGACCTTTACCGTTAGCATTAGCAATCTGAAGCTACTTTCTCCTCTGGCCAAATTCCCCATGTTCAAGCAGGTGCACCGGAGCTTTTTTCCCAGAGTACGACATACAAGGCATTCGTTCCTAGAGACAAATGCATTAAAAATATGATTGAAGGTCCTTTTTAAGAAACTTGTCTGAACCATCATTGTAATGATGAGAGATCATGGAAGAACTTGCTTTGTGAGATTGAGCTTAATGTTAAATTTGAGATTCAATCCAAACTGCTCCAATGCCATAAAAACATAACTGATCGATGGGTGATGTGCATTCCTCAAAGGAATCCTGGGCCTTTAATTATTTTTGAGTTTGAGTACAGTGACTATTTAATTTATTTATTTGTTGTTGGATTGTATTTTTTATTTTTTAAATTAATATATTACCCAGAATTATATGAGTCTAATTTGCTATCAGGTGTTGTTTAGCACGTGGTGTTCATCTAAAAACTAACACAAAGCGTAGAATTTGTCCCGAACATCATTATTGTTTGGTTTTGGCTCTTCTCCATAGAGTGCCTGACAGGTTTCTATGGTGACAGTTGCAATAAAACTTGCTCCTGTGCAAATGGTGGTTCCTGTGACCCTGTCAGCGGACGCTGCACCTGCCTTCCTGGTTTCTATGGGGAAACCTGCAAACAAGGTACAGCTGTGTTACACCTGATGGGCACATAGGCTTTGAAACATGAGCACATGAGCCACTAACACCTTTAAAATAAGAAAATATCTGATCTTTGAATCAAGTTTCTCTCCTTTCTTTTCCTCTCAGCGTGTCCGCTGGGTTTCTTCGGCCTGTCGTGTGCTGAGAAGTGTGACTGTGACGATTTGTGTTCCTGTGACCCACAGACAGGAAGCTGTAACGTCACGTTTCAAGGAGAGACCAATAACACCTTACACGATGGTACAAATATGTTTTTTGTTTGTTTGTTTGTTTTTAGCTTAAATGTGCTCAGGTGCTGGCATACATGCATACATACTAATACATATTTTCATGTTTCATCTCCATTTTTCTTGTTTTTGACTAAATCAGCTCTGGGTGCACCTGTCTCTGGTTTTATGGATCTAGTGAAATATGTCCAAAAGAGCTTGAACATCGTTTATTTATTTTAAAAGAAAGAAGATATCTGAAAAGTTCCATATTTTGAGATATTTCTACCTGATATTTCCTTGTTTACTTTCACTTCCCAACAAAAGGCTGCTTTGTGAGTTTGAGCCTCTGAATGTGAACATTCTGTTTCCCTGTGCAAGGTGCACGTGCACACATGAGGAATGCATTTGACTATTTGTATAGAGACAAAGAAGACATGTCTGTCTTTATTGCTGTTTAACAAGAGCAGCACAGTGACTTCATCTGAGATTACAGACACTTTATATGATATGCAGCACACATCTAATCATATCTGTAGTTCATAACCTTATATTTTATTACCTAGGCTGAAGAAAAGAGCTTTTATAGAAAGTGAAACTGTTACCTGAGCCCTGTTTGTTTCTTCTCTTTTGTGGGTCAGTTGCAGCTCTTAGCCCAGAGCATGTGGATAGATGGAGTCCATCATAGGGATGGGCAATAACCGGGACAAAGCCCAAACAAACACAAAAGCGTCCTCAGGAGAACTGACAACAAAGAACCTGTTACAGATTAGTTTTCTAAGTTATGACTCAAAATATTTTAACATAAAACACGTGATTTTTAATCATTAGAAGATAAAAGGAAGAAAAACACTTGTTTATTGTGTTGTATATACGGTACTTGGAAATACTTTTCAAAGGTTAAAAACTTATTTAAAAAAAATCACTTTTTCTATTAGTTTTTCATTTAACGTATACCGCATGATGGCACAGTTTGTAGCTGTTGCCTCAAAGAAAGAGGGTTGCAGAAATAACCTGCGTCCTGGCAGCGGTGAGTTAGCATGTTCTCCTTGTGTGTGTGTTTGTGCGTGCGTGCATGTGTGTGTGTGTGTGCGTGCGTGCATGTGTGTGTGTGTGTGTGTGTGTGTGTGTGTGTGTGTGTGTGTGTGTGTGTGTGTGTTTTCTCTGGGTACTCCAGTTTTTTTTTTCCCACTAACATAAAACATGCATGCTAGGTTAATTCACTGCATTGTAAACCTAACCTTTAAGCATGAGCGTCTGCCACATAAACAAAAACTTTATGTAGTTGTCCGTTAAGAGCTGATAGATGTAGTTTGTTAGCTTTATTAGTAATAATTTGTTAAAATGAAAACAACTGAACTAGAACATGTCCAGTTTTTTTGACAGGACCAAACTACAAAACCCTGTTTTCATGTTTCATGGGGGATGCATAGATATGAAAATAATTCTAAATATTGCTGTTGTGGCCAAATAAATGACTTTTATTGATGTTTTATTAACAATATTTACGCACAGACACACATTTGTACTTCTGAGAGGTATACTATGACTATCACATTTAGGCCTAGGCGATAAATTGATTTAATGACAGAATTTCAATTTTTTGTTGCGGGCGATTAAAAAAAAAAAAGGTTAATCGAATTTTCATGTAATAAGGCCTTTTTGGCCCCCCGGATCTTCCGTAGTGTTAGTTTCACATAACCGCAACAACAACGTCACAGCACGCACATGAAACAGCAACAGCAAGCGACTTTATGGCCACCGGTGAGAGTGGGAAGTTTGTTTCTAAGAAAGGAATGAAATCATCCGTTGTTTGGAGCTGGTTTGGGATTGCTGTGACAGACGTGGAGTGTGGCACTTTTATTCCAAGAGGGTGTTCATTTATTCATTGTTCAACTCAGAAATGAGGGTTACATTTGTCTTGCGTGTGATAAAATAAAAAACAAAATTGGCTTTAAGGTGCCGTCCATTTGTACTTATTGCTCTTCTTAATAATTGAGGGGGAGAGAGAATTGGAAAAAAATTGTAAATCAAATTAAAAAATGGTTGTATCGCCCAGTCCTAATCACATATCAACAAAACCTACACGGAAATAAACTATGGTTAATAATATTGGCCCAGTTTTACTTATCGGACCGATACCAATATGTTAAAAACAGATATTGAAGCCGATATATCGCGTATCCCTGATTAAAGGCTTTTGTTTCGTCACCACTGGTTTCTATTAGACCTCGTATTAAAACGAGCATTTTTCCATCTTTAAAATTGGAAATTTTAGGGTTCAAATCAAGTTTCCTGATGAGTTTGTTTTGCAAAAAACAAAATTCTGAAAGAAAGGAGTGACCAGAATTTTATTTACAAAGCAACAACCTAACCCAGAGCAAAAGCTAAATGAAACCACCGGTCGAATAACAACTTTCTCTTTTTATTGCTCCTCTACAGCTGGACTCTGTCTGGCCAAACAAATGTTAACATCTTGGAAACGAGAAGATGCTAACAATGAGAAGCCTTATCTGAGAGAGTAAGTGTCAAAGGTCAAACTGACCTCATTCTCACCTCTGACCTTTCAATTTGTTTAGAAACCAAACCCAAAAATTCACAAAGAAAGCATAACACTTTACAAATAGGGTCCCTTTATTAGTGTTACTTAGTGCATTATTGGGCATTAATAAACTATTAAGTAAAGTATTAACAACTGCTTAGTCATATGTAGTGCATTACTAAGCAGACCCCCTCTGCCCTTTGTCCTAACCTTAAGGACAATAACGGGGGCGTTAATAAAGGGACTCTTTGTTTACTCTCTGATCAAAAGTCCATTAAACTCTTCTCTCCTCAGGCGATCGTGGTTGATCATCACTACAACCCTGACTGTTGTTCTGATGGCCAGTCTGACCGCTCACGCGGTTCAAGCGTGTCGCGGCTCGGTGGCATCCCACTCCGCTGGGCGTCGAGATTATTCCTACGTCCCGCTAAGCAAGATGAACGGAGCTTTTTTGTGTGCCAAAGATGCTGAAGATAACAGGAAAGGGAATGCTGAGTTGGAAGATTCTGACTCTCAGGATGAAATTTGGTCTCCGACTGGATCAGGGAGGGCGTAGCGGTCAGGGCCAGCAAGGGTAAGGAGTTCTTATACTGCTACTCCACAAACGGGCACACTAAAACGAAGGCTGTGTTGTTTAGTCTTCTGGTGTATCTCTATCCTGGATTGCTGAAATGAAATAGGATAAAGCACATCCTGAGAGAAAACTGCCCTGCAGGGATTTTCAGAACTATTTTGGCTGCTTTTCAGGAGTTCGTTTACGATTTTTGCACCTTTGAACCTCGGGACGACCAATAAGTAATTACACCTTTATTTTTCTCCTGGGTCCTTTCCAGCTCCACGGATGATGATGTTTCCCAGTGTTTGGCTTTGAATGCTGATCTGTAACACAAACTCATGTTAATAAGTTGCCCAGGAGTCAGATTAGTCAGCATCCAGGGTTAAATTGCCATAGGAACACACTTGATTACCATTGGGTTTTCTGCCACCAATCAGTGCGTGAGGTAATCAGAAACGGAAATCAATGTATGGTTTTGTTGTCAGGGCTTTCAAAGCCTTACATTTTAGTAGGAACTATCTGGATTCACAACAATTTGTCAAACTGTCCAACTATAAAACTATTATTAGTGAGATTTTGTCAGGTTTTCATCAGAACTGATTAACATTTTATAGTTTACCAAATTTAAAGTTTTAGTTACAGAACAAAACATCAGTGTTTGAAACTCGTTGAAGCCAGCTTTAAAAAAAAAAAAGCTCAGCATGAGTTTGATGGGGTTTTTTTTAGTTCATGAGTTTGGCTGCTTATTTAATTCAAAATGGCAGTATTCTATTTCTTCTATTAGTTTTTACAGTTTCAACAATCTTTATGGTTCATCTCTAAATACAAACTGCTTATGATAATGTTCAAACTAGTGTTCAAATCTTTGCAGAACAATAAATCAAAGAAGCCCAAATGGCTTTAATATAATATAGTTAAAGAATGTTTTTAGCCACTTTAAGTATTTTTCTGACTGCTCATAAAGTCTAAAATTAATATAAATGTCAGAATTCAGGGATTTATTTTCTTTACTTTTTGTTTTCTGGGTTGTTTACGTGTTACTCGTGTCTTACCTTACTAATTACTCTGGATACATTTCAGCAAAGAGTTGTTGTTCAAGTGAAATACTCATTCAAACATTCGTCATGCAATTCTTTTTTCTCAAAGGGCTATGTTTAGGCTTCCGAAGCATCGCAAGTGGTTGTTTCCAGTTTCTGAAAAGTTCTCGTGTCGTGGGAAACCAGCCAAGAAAATTCTCGGCGTGGTTTGTTTATGGCTTCATTCACGTTGGAATGTTCCAAAATCTGAATGTTAACGTGGCGCATATTAATCACGTAATTCTTTGGTTGAACGTAACGCACCAAGAATGAGTTTGTTTGTTTGGTACGGATTGTTGCTGCTCACAAAAACTGTAAATTTCGATTTTTTTTAAATAAAGAATCTGTCTGGGGTAATTGTGTTTATTTTTTTCAGACCCATAATAAAGCATTTGCATTATTTATATGTTTTTTTGTAAAATAGTCTTAATTTCTACCTGGTGCCTTGAATGTTTGTCATTTTATCGAGGGGGGTGGGGGGGGGGGGAAGAGTATATTAGCTAGAGGCCAGCCGATATATTCATTTTTTTTCTATATCGGCGGAAATTATTTTTAAAAGCCAATTAAAAATAAAAAAATCAGGCACCTGTGTGGCCAACTGCTGCCACTACCATACTGAAGAAAGAACCCAAAGGACCCCAGCACTGTTTTTTAAGGTTTTGAGTTCGTTTTTTATATTTGAATTTCAATAAATATTAAGAGATTTAGTGACATATCTCATTTATATTGCACACCGTGAGGGTTCAGTTGTCTTTCACAATCAATGTGCTGCTAAAACGTATATCGGCCTTAATAATCTGCTTTAGATATCAGCCATCGGCAACAAAATTCTTTAAAAATTGGTGTTGGCATCAGCTTTAAAAGAAACCATATCAGTCGGCCTCTAATATTAGCATCGTTAACATATTGGTGTTCAGACTGAGATCGATATTGACTACAAACTTTTAAAATAAACCTTTCTGCATTCAAATTTTTTATCTACCAAAATGTGGAGCTTCAAAATGGCCACAAATGTCAGAACAGATTCTGTAATGCCGCAGGTATGCTCTCCTTCCTGTTTGTTTCATACTGAACCCTGCAGCTCAAATGTTCTTCTCACGTTTTCACACAATAGCTGCAGGAACTTCAGCTTTGTTCAAGCTGTTGAAGAATATTATCGCCAGCTGCATTTATTTTGGAAGCAGCCACCAGATATATTTCCAACTACATTTTTACACTATTTTTACGAGTTGTGAGCTGTTTTGTTAAAAAATGAGACTAAACAATTTTCCTCACAATGTGTTTGTAGTACTGTTGTAAAGGAAAGCCTTACAGGAGAATTTTGCTGCAGATTTCTCTTCCTGCAGGATCAAAGTCCTTCAGAAAATCATTTATTTAAACTAAACAGTTTTAAAAAATCCTCAATTTACTTGACGTGCACTGCTGCCTTTTTATATGAAACCTCTCTGATGTATTTTTTCTTCTATCTAGCATGGATTTATTTAAACGTCCACATTTTCTGTTTTTTTTTCCAGCAGCAGTTTCTCTGTACTCTCATGAAGTTATTTTGATGAAGAGAGAAAACAGGCAGCGTTCTAATATTAAAACTACTGAATGAGCTGCAAGATTGCAGCTAAGCCAAAGTTACTATTCAGGACATGAAGAACCAATGACCAGCTGATTCCCCTTCAAACACCCCGCCCTTCCATCTGATGCACTCAGCTGATGCAACCCAACAGGACGATGTCATTTTCAGTTGTCCCTTCAGACTTTCCAGACAAATGTTGAAAGATTGTTCCTTTCTCCTTGTTAAAAATAGCCATCAGGAAACCGTTTTTTTTTTCCAACATAGTCAGCTTTTTTTATAGGTTGCGTCTGCACTTGTCACTGCATTTTCCTCCTGGGTGTGCTTTCGTGTTTGTGGTTCTGTGTGTCAAAGCTTATCGTGACTTCAAGTGACACTCCACCCGAAATCATTCTGCTATCTAACACTCCAACATTCAGCTCCTCCTGCTGTCTGTCTCCAAAATACCCCGATCTTAGGTTCGACTCAGAGCAAAAATGTCTTTTCAGGAGAATTTATGTTCATTCAGTTGTACAGAAATTCACCGAAGGCTACGGTTAGATGCAAATAGCACTTATCTGACTCATGTCTGTTGCTTTAAACCAACCTGTTTACAGACAGCAACAAGGATTAGTTACACTGAGTTTTAATCAAATGGAAAAAAGAACATGTTATTAAAAAAAAAGACTTTTTCTTTACGAAATCAAACAATCAGCCCATTATATTGATTTAAGAAAGTAAAACTTAAGAAAACATGGACAAAATCTAGTCAGACAAAAACTTCTAAACTCTTTGGTTTTCTCATTTTTACATTATTGTAGTTTTTGTAGTTGCGTGATCATTTGTGTGGTAAATAGTTGCCTCAAACTTTATTGTTTTCTTCAAATGCAAACTGAACAAAAACCATCAATGTGTTCATATTTAATAAAAAGTTGTGTGTTATTTCCAGCTGAAATAACCTCCCTATATTATAAAATGACTTATTATTTCAGTTTAACCAACCAGCATCAAATCCATGATCCCGGACAAGCCCCCAATATTATCTACCAGCTGGCAAAGGCACTGAAGCATTATAATAGACTCCAGATCATTGTTTATAAAGTTTACAAACTAAGTGTTTATTTCAAATATATGAAAAAAATTAAAGGGAGGGAGAAACATACACAAAAAGATGTGCCTTTATAGACTCCTCCCACAACACTCAGGTGTGTTGCAAAAAGTTGAGGGTGAAAAAAACCCATTTTGAGAAAATACACTTTTTCTCTTTAATCCATGAAAGCCTGAAAGCATAGCTAAACAACTTGAATTATTGAGTACACAACTCATTGGTTAAACTGTACATCACAGGTGTAAAAACCTTTCAAGATGAGGGCCAAATTTGTCAAGTTAATGGTCCTTGCAAACCACAAAAATGTAATTTTTTTAATTAAAAAAAATGCAAATAATTTTTGTGTTATTTTCTATTATTGTCAAAATATGTCCAGAATGTGCATATTAATAAAAATCGGAACATAAAAATGCCAGAAAGTGTTGATTTATGTCAACAGCTTATAAAGTTCACCATTGCAGAAATGCAATTGGGGTCCACGCAAAATCACTCTGAGGGCCAAACATGGCCCCTGGGCCACACTTTGGACGTGTCTGCTTTTTAATCAAGTGAAATTGATTACATAAAATTTGTGTGTGTTTTATAATACCGACCTTGCTTTTTTGTTATGCTGCTAGTTGTAAAGCTTTGAACTCAGAGGTCATTGTGTTACAGCCTGGCTCACATTCCTCTCTGCAGGCTCACCTCCTAAACATAAACCTACCACTGAACCTTGAATAACTGCTGGTCTCCAGGGCAACAGTAAGCTGCTGGAGGAGAGACTGCCACCAGGCTGAGAGTACTGTAGATACCACAGGTCTGAACAAGAGCTTAGAGACAGATCTTATCGTCTAAATGCCCCCGACGACCTGATGAGCTGTTTGGCCTCCAAGCCTCAGTTCCTTAAAAGACCTACTCCTAACTTAGTGATAAAATTTTGTTTGGGTTACAAAAAATGAATTTTTAGATTTAGATAAAGATTAGCAGCCTTTGCTACTTGCACTTACAAAACAAGCCCTATTTGTAAAAAAAAAAAAAAAATCATAGATTTAGACATTTTATCAGTATTGATATTTCTGAAGCAAATTAAAAATCAACCTTATTCTGGTAATAATTAAACGAGTGCTTCTTCAATTTGCGCACAAATGTACAAACGTTGTCGCGGCACACTCAATGAGTCATCAGCAAGAACAACACAAGGTTCTTGACCCTGTGATCTATTCACAGTATTGTGCAACACTTTCGACAAACATTAGACTTATTACATAAGGAGAAGGGATGCGATTCCACTACAGTTGTAGGAGATGAAGGTTATGTTTTATGTTGGCGTTAGTTTTCATGACCTCTTTTCTCTATCTTCGTCAACACACACACACACAGAATACAGAGTTGTGTCTCCATCCCTTCAGAGGACATTATATTGACTTTGTTCCAATTACTGGATCAATATAACATTAAGTCCAACCTGAAATGTATTGATTTGTTTAATGTGGACTGTTTGAAGCCTCCATAATGTGTAATTAATTGATTTTATTGAGTTTGTGGCATCAGTTAAAAGAAAACAGAATTTTGAAACATTTTGCTCATTATGGAATTAACATGTTTATGACTTTTACAGTTCCTGAATTACTGGATTTACTGTAAAATAAATCTAAAACTTCAAACTTGCAAAGCATTTAATTTTCATGAATTTTCTATGACTCTTTTTTTTTTTTTTTTTTTTTTAAAAAGGCCATATGCGACCAAGTCATTACAATATGGGCTTTTTCTATTTGAGAGTGCCTTGGAGTTTTTCTTGTTTTTTCGACTGAATCTTCCCATCCAAAGAGCACCTCAAACCAACTTATTGAGTCCAGGAAGCGTTCCTTTATAAAAGTTCTTTAAAAAAGATTGGATTTAAAAGGGTCCGGGTCAGAGATGAAGCTTAAATCCAGTGGGAGCTGCTTCCATAGTTGGGGTGCTGCTACAGAGAAAGCCCGGAAGCCCCAGTGTTTATCTCAAACTGGGATGACTGGGGTGGCCTTCTCAAGGCCGTAAATGCAGAACTTCTGTTGCATCACATGCTGTGTGGCTAATCTCAGGTAACAATGTGTAATATCAACGACCCCCCCCCCCCCCCCTGTTTCAGTGGTACATTATGTACAATGTGGACAGCTAGCAGTGGTGATGTAACAATGGGGAGGGTAAAAAACAGGAAGTCAGCAATGTGGCACATCTTATCAGTGTTGTGGTGTTAAATGTAGTACAGGTGTCTTCATTTGGCAGTGGAAACGTTTTGAGCAACATGTTTTCCCAGTCTTTTTATGGAAGGTTTTCCTACGGATGCTTTTGCTGTCTTTTCTGTTTAGTTAGCTGGAAAGATTCCCACTGAGCATCTGTGCACCAAGCACAGCAGTAGCACGGTCAGCGTGGCTCATTGTTGTTTTTAGAAACCTGTAATCTAAGCACAAATACAGAGGCTAAATGTCCCAATTTCAGAGTTTCAGAGAAAATGACTCTAGACACATGGAAAACAATCTCAAATGTGAAAGGTTGAACTATTTTAAGTTTTCCAAGGATGACAGAACCTCGTCAACCCACTGCTGGCATACAGTTTTTCCTAGGGCTGAGGTTTGGGTTAGATTCGGATTTAGTGCTGGTAGCCTCTAAATAAACCCATCTCACAGGAAGGAGCAAAAAAAAAAAATAAAAAAAATTGTAGGAAAAGCACCAAACTGTTAAGAGTGTTCTCTGGACGGTTTAGACCCAGAAAAAAGTACAAAGAAGCTCCCTGATCTTATTTGAATGATGCAATTTGCAGAAAAACAGATATTAGATTCAGGGCGTTGATCCTAAATTTCGAACTAATTTCTGAGTGCGTATTCCTGAAAAGTTTTGAATGGGTGGACACCTGAAACAGGAAGCCCGGATGCGGTCCTGTTTATGTAACATTTGCCTGTTTTTGGGAGGAGAAGCTAACATTTGAGCCTGACTTCTCAGCTGGAGCTCTTTGCCCAGTCATGTTCTTTTCTGTAGAGCGAAGAATGGGGGGCACGTCACGTGGGTTAGTGACAGTCCGTTTAGCGCTTTCTAATTGGCTTAAAAGCCCTTAGCCCGTCCCCTACGATAGGTTGTCCTTGCCGACGTCACCGCGATCAGCTGTTAGAGCTCTACAACAACAACAAAAGAAATCGCAGTACAGGGACCGAGGAGGAAACGGCGGAGACAAAACTGCACTGCGACTCCCCATGTGTAGTCCCTGAAAATAACGTTTTTATTCTTTTATTTCTTCCGCGAAGAAGCCTCGATTTTTTCTATTTTTCGAAAAGTAACGAATCTACATCCGTTTTAAGGATTTTAATCGCGATTTTAAGTCGGTCACGTCTCGTTCTCCTGCCGCAGGTGGGTTCTTTGTTTTCATTTTGGTGAACATTACGGATCTATTGTATCCTATGTTGATGCAAATAACGGTTTTCACCTTTATCTCATTAGAAACCGCTATTACTTCACCATTCATGTCAGAAACAATCGACAACGATGCTATTATACTTTGACTTTTATATTTGTACTCGGTTTGTTCTGCTTAATCGAGCTTATTTTCAGCGTTGTTTTTGAGAAAAAAAACTGTGGCTTTGTGCACCAATGAGAAGGTATGGTATTGCTTTCGAACAAATTTAATGACATATTTATATATGGAGATGAAAGTTTAGCAGGCAGCCTGCCTGAGTGGTCCAGCCCTGCTAGTGTAGGATTACAGCCTCCTCCTCTTCCTCTTGTTTAACCATCAGAGCTGCAGCTCTTATCACTGGACCAGTCCAGCTCCCCCACCTCCGAACTGGTAAATAAATCACACTAATAATAATAATAATAAGCTACTGAGAAACTTATTCACCATTTTTGAAAAGGAGTTGGGTACAGTTTTCTGTGTTATTAAAAACTGCTTCATGTGAGTTGCAAATGGTTTATGATTTACAAAATTAGGTAAAAAATCTGGCTGTAAAACACTGAAATGTAAAATTTAAAATCTATTCTTTTGCTGAATTAAACAATTGTGATTTATGGGAAGGGCTAGATATAAGCCCTTTGTTTGCAAACGTGCTGCTGTTTTATCTTCCTTTATCCCTGATTATGGGACATCCATTGTGGTTTAGTCCTAATCCTACAGCCTGTCTTGCAAGCATCCCATATAATTTACATTTCTACTGCCTTTTATGAATAAATGGTGCATGATATAATGTAACCCGAGCAACATTCTCTAGTTCAACATTCACAGTGAGACCAAATCAAGAAAACACAAAATAAACCTACTCAGAATGTCTCTTGTGGTGACTACCTTAACACCATTAAACAAACGAAGTCATCTGAAAAGTGTTATTTGTTTTTTATGTTTTTTATTCAAATATTAGGGAGGAGTTAAATGGTGGTGAAGAGGAAACGGGTGTAGTAGATTATCAGCCTGCTGTTGATACTGATTCACTCAGTCACTTTAAACTCTTTTGTTCTGTTTGCTGTCCATCTCAGATGCTCCATGTTTACTGAGCCTGTATCAACTAGTTGTTTTTGAAATGCGAAGTTTTTTTTCTTGTTTATTCAAGCAGAAAATTATTTCTGAGAATTACAGCACATCCTTGTGGCCCAAAAAGTGCCACATCCCTTCAGTGGCAGTTACAAAATGTAAATGAGATGTTTGCGGTTGCTTGCTGGTTCGTATTTAGGTTGTTCTGTCGGCTTCCTAGTGGTGGTTTGAAGTGTTCTAACACTGCTATTATTATTTTTAAGTACAACTATTTAGAACAAATAAATAACATGTTAGCATTAAGTTTAGTTGCTTAAAATTATCCAATAAAACTACATTTATCTTGTTTTTTTTATTGTGGGCAACTTGGGGTGTCTAATGTACCCAAAAATGATATCCAAAAACCAGTCGTCTTTACCCTGTCTTGCTTTTCTGTGTTAATTAAAAATGATGTAATAGCCAAATGGAAATGATTCGTTCTAAGAAAAGCTAGTTTAACACGTCATTAGCTTAGACACTCCACCTTAAATTAACATGTCAGCAATATATAAATGTCGCAGGAATGCTAACCGCTGAACGATAGTCAAGAGTTACTGCTAACACTGGCCTGAGCTTCTGCCAATGCTAGCATGAGCTACTGATAATACTAGCCTAAGTCTGTGACTGCTACTCTGGGCTACTACCATTGCTAGCCTGAGCTACTGCTAATGCAAGCTTGAGCTAAGTCTGTGACCGCTAGCCTGGGCTACTACTAATGCTAGCCTGTTAGCTTGAGCTAAGTCTGTGACCGCTAGCCTGGGCTACTACTAATGCTAGCCTGAGCTACTGCTAGCCTGAGCAGCTGCTAATGCTAGCCTGAGATACTGCTAACTCCCTTGTTGGATGAGAGAAAACAAAAAAGAAAAATGTTGGGATAATATTTGATAGATTTGTCCCTCGCTCATCTACACTGTCCACAATAAATATTTAAATCAACCAATATCACTGTACTATTTATATTTGGTATGCTACATTTTAGTCTTAGTCGGTAGTATTTTTCTTATCGAGAACACCATCATTTTAACTTTCTTAGATTTGCACTCTGGCAGATGGAGAATCAACTTTAAAAGGGATTTTATTAAACTAAAACAGTAAGTTAAGAGGACAAAAAGAGGATTAAATGACGGGGGTGGGGCCCTGTTGTGTTGGCTTGAATGCACTATCACTTTGCCAGTAGGTATCATTAATACAGCAGCTGCAGTGGGACCGTTACACTGATCACTTTTCATTTTCTCTACTTTCCTTATGTGAAATTCAGCAGAGAGTCCAGCAAGCCGGCTGCCAGCCAGCTGTGTCTGCATGTCCACTGAGGACAGCAGAGCTCTTTATGTACGAGTGAATGTAGCACAGGCAAAGGACAGCGTCTCTGTGTTTGCTTCCATCAGATCAATGTCCCAGCTGCTGTTTGCATCTCTCCAGCCTGACAGGAGATTTAGTGTTGGTGATTCACTTTACAGCCTTGTTACACCTGTGTACACCAACAGAATAGTTGATGTTACTTTGCCTGCTCATCTAAGATTGCCTGGTGTAACATTCTGCTCAATTGAAAAAATAGATTTTTTTAAATAAACTAGACTAATATAAAAGTATGTCTAAAGGCGACATAGTATGACTTTTGAGTTATAATAGTTCTACGTTCGATACAAAACATGTTTATGACTTTCGTAGTACCAAATCGCTCTCACATAAGCTGATTTAAGCAGTTTTATTTAAAAAAAAATCAGTACCTTTCAGAACAGAAGCGTTTCAGGGCTCTGTCATTTTAAGAAAACTGTCCACGCCCACCCACCCCTGGCTCAGGCTGCTATAAGCTGAGAAGCTCCGATATCAGGGAGGGGCTTGTAATCTCTTGCACATGAGGTGGTTCTATTCTACTTCCCCCATTTGTGATGTCACAAATAGGGGCTTTTTAAAACAGCCTGTTTAAGGCATCATTCCTAAAATCAAACACTGACAGAAAATGGATGGATGAGTTTCAATTTATGTTTGGAGTGTTTATAGAGGCAGAGACTGACAGGGTATCACAAAAGGACGTAAAAGGGAGTTTTGCATATGTCCCCTTTAAGCGGATCTAGATTTCTGGTATTTTTGGGTACTAAAACTTGTAACTGAATTGCTTAGCTAGCTGTAGAGATTCCATATTTATGCACTGAAACTTTTATCCTCCACTTTAACAGCTTGTTTCAGGAGAATCGCAGTCACCTCTAAGCTCTAACCCAATGATCAATTTTCAAAGATTAATAATTCACAAAACGTTGTATAACGAAAAGAAATTAATTCTCTTTCCAGTGTCTTATTCTTGTAATAATTTGGCTTTTGATCCATTAGAATCCAGCTGATTTCTCCCGGTCTTGTCTCCTCAGGTCTCTCTTTTCTTCTTGTACTTTTGCACTCGTAGAACCCCAACGTGGAGCGATATCTCTCCTGAGCCTCAGATGATCTATGACCACACCTTACTGATGCACTTCAGCACCTTTCTGGAGCCTTCCACCTGCTGTGTAGCCTGCAGCTGATGACCAAAACGACTGCCATCTCTCCCCGCCGTTGCCCCGAGCTTCGCGCCTCACTCAGCCTCACGCACCTTCAGGACGCCCCGGGATGTTCCAGAGGTTCGCCAGCGCTCTGTTCGGGGACAACGTGGATCAGCTGAGTCAATGCAGCAGACCTGGGGACAGCAAGGAGGAACAGGAGGACGACTGGATCCTTGTCAACTACCTGGGTAAATCTAAGGAACAGGGGAATTAGCATTAGGCTAGTTACACTAACTCACTTTTATGCTCGTGTGAAGTCTTTGGTATATTAAAAAACTTCCCTTAAATGTACCTTCCTTCTACATTAAAAGTCTAACAGTCTCTACATGCTCATCTAACCAGCTATTCTTTTCCAACACGTCATGAAGATGATTGAGCTCACATCTTTTGAGTGTTGGATGTTTTATTTGAGACACTGTAATTTAATTAATTTTAGATTAGCTAAACTTCACAGGACAAACAGCTGGCAGCCATATTTTGTGGAATAGCTTTATTGGAAAATTAAAATGACTGCTTTTAGATCATTACCACCATAAATGTTTGATGCATCTCACAGATGCTGGACTTTCCTGGCAGCGGCGTCAAAGTGCTTATCGTAAAGATGAGGGTATGTGCAATAACATCATATATATACATACATATATATATATAGCTGCCAGTGGAAAGATGAAAAAGTCCTTATGTGCAGAGAAAAAGTAGAGATTAGGAGCAGCAGCAGCTTGGAAATAACGATACTGTTTAACTTTAGAGTTTTGTAACAGCAAGTAAAAGCTTAGCCAAGTTTCCAGAGCTGCCTGAGACCAAAAACAGATCCCAGTCAAAACAGACAAGACAGGCAGAGCAAAGTTCAACAAGTCACACGCGCTTTATACGGCCGCATGACGCACTGCAGCGACCTCCAGCTGGC
This sequence comes from Nothobranchius furzeri, assembly GCF_043380555.1. Classification (NCBI taxonomy): domain Eukaryota; kingdom Metazoa; phylum Chordata; class Actinopteri; order Cyprinodontiformes; family Nothobranchiidae; genus Nothobranchius; species Nothobranchius furzeri. The sequence goes on from NC_091745.1 coordinate 67,762,931, forward strand.
TCAGACCCGTTCTTGACACAGTCTCACTTTGGACCCTTTGCCGGTTCTGACTGGACTTGTCTCCTATTCTGCAGTCGTGTGGATATTTCATGCAGGAGGGGGCAGAAACCTGCTGTGCTGGTAGCAGAGCAGGATGTTAAACACCAGCCAGTTTATGGAGACCTCCACCTGTAAACTGGTCAAGTAGAATTATTGAAGGAACTAAACTTAGGGTCTAAAATAGGTGGTTCCCCATTTTCACCAACTGATATGGACTTGTATTGTTTTTGATCGGCCTTCGTCTGTTTATCACAAAGAGTTGTGTATTTGTCATTTTGTTACTTCACCTGGAAGCAAATATAAGCTGTTTATCATGAACTTTTTCTTAAAAATGACTTTTTGTGTGGATTTAAAATCACCAACTTACTTATTAAAATGTAAATGATAAATGCAGTGTATGTATATAGAGCCTTCTGGTTCTACAACCACCACAAGGCATTTTACAACACAATCATTCACCCATACACACACACACACATTCACTCTATTGGTGATGAGCTACCATGTAGCCACAGCTGCACTGGGGTACACTGACAGAGGCAAGGCTGCCGAGCACTGGTTCCACTGGTCCCTCCGATCACCACTAGCTGGCAAGGTGGGTTAAGTGTCTTGCCCAAGGACACAGCGACTATGACAAACTGAGCTGTTCTCAACCCTCTGGTTACGAGATGGGCCCTTAACCCTTCTGCCACCATTGTCCCTACACATGTTTGTGAACTTGTGTGTGGTTTTGCAGAAACTCCACATTTCCCTTTACAATCGAAGCATATTGAAATGTGAGAACTAGGGATGAGCCAGATACTCGTTTGTTCAAACGAGTATCCGGTACGGATAATGCATTTTTGACGAATACGAGCATGAAACGAGTAAAACTCGTAAATATCTGTAATCGTGCTGAAGGAAAATCCTCATTGGGTAACTGACTGTCTTCACGCTCTGTGATTGGCCAGTGACATAGAGCGCTCGCCCCTCCCTACACACAAAACTCTGCAGTCTCAGTCCAGCCCAGCATACATCACACACACACACACACACACACACACACACACACACACACACACACACACACACACACACACACACACACACACACACACACACACACACACACACACACACACACACACACACACACACACACACACACAGTAACGGATCTCTCTGTGCTTGCTTCACTGTTGCTCACGTTTCTTCGGTACTCCCTGGGATTTCTTCAGCTCGCCTCTTTTTCAGTTTAATATTTAAAGTTACTTTTTTCATAACGTACGTGGTGCATATGACAAGACAGCTGAAAACGGCTCGCGCTGCGTCGGTCACTGCCTCTGCTCTGCTCTGGGTTTTCTCCATCTCTCTCTGTATGTATTAATTCATGCACTTAAACATTAATGTTCTGATTGTATTGAAAAGCTTGTTCTGCAATAGTTCCTTTACTATTGTGATCAAAAACATTTAATCTGAATTCTGAGGCTGCTCTGTAAATAGTTTTCAAATAAACAATACACATAGCAACTTCTGATCAATCCTTATCAATTTCAGACTTAAAATAATGTATTGATGTAAACCACACCCACTTCCGGGTAAGGCCACACCCACTCCGAGTACAGATACAGATCATTTAGATGCTTGAACAGATACAGATAGTGTTGTACTCGCTCATCGCTAGTGAGAACCAGTATTACCTGTTTGCTAAACAAATGTTTTGAAAATTGCTTGCACCTGTGTACTAGATGGGTGCGGCACATGTAAAGGATTGTTGCACGAGAATGAAACACTGTTGCAAAAACACATTACGAATCTTGCAGATTTGTTCACGTGTTAGGGAGATGGTAACGTGCAAGTGCTTTATTAAGTGTTAGCTCCAACTGCAGACTCCGAGCACGTTTGCTTTGGAGGATTCATCGGGTTCGTTTTTAATCCAGACTGACCTCATTAACCCAGCACACGGCCCGCTTGTAAACACAAATCTCTGCTGGTGTTTTACTGACAACGCTGCCTCACCGTTGATGTAAAGACTTGTTGTCTGGTTAACACTCCAAACTTAAACCTGCAGCTTTAGCGGGAAACCGATCAGCTGCAGAGGTAATGGCGAGAACTGATCTATTAATTCTGTTTAGTGGTTTAAGTTTGCACATCAGTCTCTTGACGCTGAGTCAGCACTCTACAGCTTCTCTGTCCTATTGTGGGTAAACAAAGACGCCTCTGTGAACTCCTAGGAGTGGTGTTAAAGTCGTGTGTGCAAATGAGGTCCAAACACTTGTTCACAAGCACAGGAACAAAACATGCATCCATAGCAAGGCTGCAGGGGATCATTGGATGACGCCTAGAGGTTTTAAAAGCTGTGCATTCATGCAGGTGTGTGTTTGTTTGTGTATGGTAATGCGAACACATTGCAAGTCTAGATGATGATTAAATATATCTTGTTATTTATACTTCATTTGACCAGAGGTGAAAATAGTATCTCCTTAAACAGAACTGGATCCAAACATAGCCGTCTGCTTATTTGATGGGGTTATTTTTAGCATCTCATCTGCTTGCTTGCACATTCTGTGCCCTGGCTAAAAACAAAACCTATGCCCTGGTTTGCAGCTTCTTAAAAGCTTCCACTTCTGCACACCTTGCAGTGCATGGGTTTGACATTTTCGTAGATTATTTATGTGCACCCTTACCCTAACCGTGCTTCTAGTGCAGGAAATAAAAAGTCAGCTGTTTAGCAACAGCATACGGTTGTGTTTACACTCTCAAACAGAAACCTGCAGGTAGGTTGTGGTTTCGGTGTTCAGATGGAGAGCTGCAGGCCTGTCATGACTTGTGCTGCCACCTCCTGGCAGACTGGTGAAATTTTGGCTTGATATCAACTTTAAAATCAGAAGCAATAGATTTGATAGAAGTTTGTTGAGTTTTATAAACTGTTTCTACAACATTTTCAGCTTTTTCCTGTACTTGTTGTAAATGTGATGAACTAATGTGTGAAATATTATTTTCACCTCCTCTATGCAGCTGACACATGCTCTTCTCAGTGTGGAGAGGGCCTCTCAAGATCCACTGTTAGTCCTGATGATGATGAGGAGGAGGAGGAGGAAGAGGAAGATCTAGTGATGATCCCCTCCCCCATAGCCAACCCTGCCATCCGCTACCCTTCCTGCACCTCCCTCAACTCCACCGCCGACACCGACCTGGACGGCGCTGCGGAGGATGAGGATGTGGACGAAGAGGAGGGCGGCTTCCTGCATCTGGATGCTTGCTCTCTTGAAGAGAGCTGGTTCGTCACCCCCCCACCCTGCTTTACCGGCCACAACAAGCAGCCGATCCTCCTGGAGACCAGCCCCCTGGAGAACCTGCTGATCGAACACCCCAGCATGTCCGTCTATGCCCACCACGGCCCCCTACGACTGGCCCGTGACCCCCTACCACCTCGCTCGCTCAGAATGGAGTTTTTGTCCACCAATCCAACAGCTTCAGGAAAGGAGAAGGCAAGACACGCTTTAGAAGGAGCTAAACTCAGGTAAAATTCAAGGTCACACTCCTGTTTTGTCTGCTTAAGCAGAAAGCCTGAATTAAATTAAGATATTTAATTTACTTACCCTTTGTTACAATTGGTTTGGTTTTGTCGATGTTACAATTTAAGCTTGTTGTCGACATATTTCATTTGTAGAATTGATTTTAGATTAAAGTCTAACATCTGTTAAGAGGAAGCGAACAGTGCAGCTAAAAATAGTTGAGGATCCTTAGGTAACATTTAAATACTATGAAAGGATTATACAGTTTTTCTATATAAAATAAGACTTTGCCAGTTTGTTCAGACAGAACTGCAATTAATCAGGTAATCTCGGCCTTTATCGCCCCCTGCAGGCCAGAGGTGGCAGTGTTTCAGCGTCGCTCCAGCCTCCACTCCCCCTGCTACGCTGCAGCGCTCTCTGCCCACACCGGTCTCCTGCAGCAGCGACCAGGTAACGTCACCCAACGCACCCAATCGCTGTCCCGCAAGGCCTTGCGGCGCCTCAACTTGCTACGCCCCCTGAAGCCCGGCACCATGCACCTGAACCAACCCAGTCAGAGGCACTTCAACTTCTGAAGGGGTTACAACATCCCCTCCCACATCATCATGATCACCACCTCAGTACAGCCCGGGAATCTACTGGCCACGCCCAAAAACCCACCTCATTTGTTCTCCTTTTGGAAGGAACACCAGCAAACAGCTCTTTAGCCACAGTCAGCTCCCAGCTCTGTTCAGCCTTAATACTGAACATTCAAAAGGGACGTGTGGTTGATTTTTGTTTTTACTTAAAACAGATTCTGTGGCCAGTGAACCGTTTCTCTCCTGACATTTTCATCCTTTCCATCCATAGATGCAATGAAGAAGAGATGTGCACCCACTCCCTCTTTCATCAGATTCTTTCTTCTCATTTCTACTTTGCATCCAATCACAAACACAAGAGATGTCATGACCCATGACATCTTCTCTTGTTAGTTTTTAATTTTTTTATGTGTAGAATCGATGCTGTAGGTCACTTTATTCAGAGGCAGGTTCACAGCGTGGCAGGATGGTCCAGTGGTGCTATTTCAGGGACTCGCAGAAGGATGCTTGGTTTCCAAGATGGCAGGAGACATTTGGGACCCTAAATCCTTAGGATGTGTCGAGTAGTGTCATAATGGTCCAGATTGATGAGCGAGGATGTGAGGTTTCAGTGTAGGACAGTGCCAATATCAGCTTGTTGTTTAAACAGAGGGTTGGTGTTGTCATTGAGTAACAGGGAAACCACAAAGCGAAAAACCTGCACCAGTGTTCTGACACTAAAATCATCATCAGCTGTTCCGTTTGATTTGTTCCTTTTTGTATTTCTCAACAGAACAGACTACGTTCACAGTTCAAATGTTGCGTCCGCACCTCTGCTTTGTTAGAGAGGCACATTTGTAAGAATACTTAACTTTTATTGCATGACTACAACAATTTAATTACAACAATCAAGTTACAGTTCGTTTTTTTACAAGTTTCAAAATATGATTTTGCCAAAAAAAAGTATGTTGATGTCATAGTTTTCTGTCTCAGTGACATGAAAGTATTTATATATTTCCTTTCAGCTTCAGACAATTGCACTCACATGCTTTGTTCCACATTTTGCATTATGCAAAATCATCACACAAAAAAATCAGAACTTAGCAGGGTTAGGGGGGTCCAAGGTGGCAGTGGCCCACCTTGAACCCCCACTCCTCTCTAGAACCACCCCTGGCCCCTTGACTCATTATGAACATTTCATAATTTGCCATTTTGAGTGACAGACAAGGAAAGTGTCAGTTGGAAATCTTCTTTAGAGACATTTACGAACCTAAAATCAGCCCAGATGCTGCATTCATAGTTTCCTTTGAAACTCAAGGCTGCAAAACTGAAAACTGAAAGAAGAGTTGGAACAAATGTTGACTCAAACACACTTCTGTACTGTAGCTGCTTCACTTGTTGGACTTTTCTGCTGTTGAACAAGCAGACACGTCTCTACATGTATCTCTGTGATTTTTGACTTATTCTGCTCACTTGACCTCAGGTTTTACTTTTACTGATCTTTTCCAATTTTTAAACCATCACTGCAAATAAGCGACTTAACTTTATCTGATACTTTGAAGGGGATTTCTCTTTTTTAAAATCCTGCCTTTCGAGATATTCAGCACCACATTTTGATCAATTCAGCGCCTCCTGCAGCACATCCTGAACCTGCTTCTGATTCAAAACTTCTCACATTTTCTTTCTGAGAAAAATTAAATTAAGACTGTAAATTTTACTGGGTTAAATATCACTAAATGCCTTGTTTTAAGTGCAGCTTTGAAATGAAATGTAAAACAAAATGTATGTTAAAAAAAACACAAACTTCCAAAATAGTCTTTTTGAAAATTAAAAAAAAAATATTTTACATATCAGTATGAAGTTGTGCGCATCTATGATTGTTTGCTTTGGAATGTTTGGTCATGATAGTGTGCAGTTTGTTGCATGGTTATAGCGTTTGTGTTAGTGTCACAATGTTGGGGAAAAAAGAAAATGGAAAATGTTTTTCTTTGTTATGAAATGAATCTGCAGTCCACTTCTCAGGGTCACAACCAATCATCCTTACACTTTAGGAAAATGCAGATTTACTCGACGGGCTGATAAATTCTCCGTGCTTGCTCGGACTTTTCCAGCTCTTGATTCCTTGTGAAAATGTCCGTGAGAAATAATCAACTTTTAATTTAGAGTTTAAAAAACATCTTTCAGTCTGTGGACTGTGAAAATGAACTGTTTTACTTGTTGAGAGTCAATAGGACACAGAAAAACTGTTGGTCTTTTCAGAGTTGTTTATTGTTTTTGTTTTTTTCAAGTGTTCCTAACTTTGTTTTAAAAATGTTCTTAATGCTTTTTTTTAGCTGTTATGATTATCTTTTATGCTAAAACAGTTACATTTTAAAATATTTAAGCCAAAAACCAGTAGTGATCCTTAACCTTATTTTCCGTGTAATGCTGATATATACGTATTTCTTGTATTCTTGAAGTGATTGTTAACAGCTCTTTCTCTATGAAATAGTGGACTGTTCCATATTTATTGTGTCTGCTGTACAGAAAGTCGGGGCTAGAGGGAGTCAAGTCTTCTTCCTTTCCAGTCGGCTCATGGGTCTCCAGAAGAATGAAAAAATGAAAGCAAGTCAACGGGGCTAAAAACGCTATTTTCTAATCCGCTTTGCCTTATGCCCTGAATCGCACATACATTCATTTTAAATGAAAAGTAATGATGGTTGTTTCAACCATGCCTGTCACGTACTTTGAGATTTATCAGCTTGTAAAATGTCGTAATTGCTATGAATGCAAATTAGAAGTTGGTACGTCGCATTTATGACGTCACCACAGAATCTTTGCTCACCCTGCTACTTACCGCATGACATGGACGTAATTTGGGGGGGGGGGGGGGGGGACATGTCCCCCCCCCCACACACACTTTTTCCAAAGTCACGTTTGGACCCCTGCACTTTTTACCATCCATAAACAATATTATGCTATATAAAACTGACACTGGTTGAACTCTAGGACCAAGCAGAAAACAACCGTTGGTGTTGAAGCCTGTTTCCCGTTAGAACATACACTAAAGTGAAAATTACGTCCATGCCGCATGACAAGATTTATGGTAGTTCTTTAATCCTGAAGGAAGGAGTTGAAGTTTGCTAAATTTACAACTGTTTTTCCATTGGTTTTCTCCATGTCTGGTTCAATGGCGTCAATTTGGTGATGGGCATTTGTAGTCCTGGACATATTTTCACACAACACCTAAAGTAACTTTGCCCCCGTTTGAAAAGAAGCGCTTTCTTGACATCAGAATGTTTCTTTAAAATTTGTGGAAATCATATGTGAAATTTATGGCAAATAACAAATGGGATTAGAAAACAGTTTTTTTTTTGCCTCATTGACTTGCATTGATTTTTTCATTCCTCCGGGGACCCATGGTCCGAAAGTAGGTCCCTATAGGCTGTCTCCACACTGCAGAAGGAGGCATTCAATCCTAGTTAGTTTAGATTAGAGTTCTTAGCAGTTTTTTTCTCCTAAATGAACAAAAGTAATATTTGAATAATGCAATTTCAAGCCCTAAACATGTTGTTTACAACTGTATTCATTGTTCTGTAAGAATATTGTGACTGAACAAGAACTCTTACTTAAATTAAAATATTTTGCTCGAACACTGTTCAAATCCAGTATCATTGAAGAAGCTCAAACCCTTTTGCAGTGTTGTCCCTATTCTTACTGAAATAGTATCATTGCTAAAAAAAATTACCAACAATTGTTGCAATAATACAGTTTGCTTGGTTGTTTTATGCATAAATGTTTGAACTTCTCTGTCATCAACTTCTGAAATCATATTTTATGTTACTGTAATGCTTTTGAAAAAGAAAAAAGGGTAAAGACAGAAGGAGGCTTACATTTATTTATTTTTTTTTTTCCTTTCTGCTCTTGGCTTGTTTTTCACTATCAAATTAAACAGGGATTTCTAGTGTTTTTGTTCAATGCCTTGAACTCTGTGGATCATGTGCCTTCCAGGTCAAAATCTTGTAATGACAATGCATCAAATGAAGAACTTGAACTTTTTCCTTTTTTAAAATGTTCTGACTAGACATTTGAAAAACACAAAAAGACATCAGATACAAACTATGCATCACTCGGACGAAGCTTTGGCGCTTTCACCGACACCATCCACCCAGCCTGACAACAGCTGATCTAGTGATTCTAAACTAGACAGAATGATGTAGCAAAACCTATTTTCTCCCTTTTTGTTTTCCGAGTGTGAAGACCATTTTGTGGCATTCATTGTTATTCATTATTTTTGTTCACCAAGTGTTAGACATGTTTGTTTTTGTGTAGTTTACTGGAATAATGCAGCACTTTGCCAAAAAGGAAAAAAAAAAGTAGAAATTTTAGGGTTAACTTTGTATTTAATGATATTCTGTTTTTATTTGTATTTTGGATGTATAACAGATTAATTCACTTTATTTTGATGTCAGAAACAACTACAAAAAAATAAATAAAAAAGTGGGATCATCTGTTTTTGAACTGTAATAGTTAATACATGTGATCTCTTTTTAGCTTTTAATTAATGTTTTCATACACAAACTTCTGTCTGTCTCTTAATAATTTCCTTATAATGCTGTTTTTAACTTTGTCCAGCAACAGATCTGTCTGTCTGTGCCTATCTATCTATGGTAGTAACAATATGCTATACTTCAGATGGCACCAAATTCAGGCAAAGAGTACTGGTCCCAGAATGGAGCCCTGAGGTATGCCACAATTCAAAGGAGCAATACTTGGGGGTGGGGGGCAGGTTCACGGGAAACAAAAAAAGGGTGCAAGTTCACGGGAAACAATCTACCCTAATGGTAGGATTTAATCCACTGAATATTGTGCCTTTACGTAAGACCAACACACAGCTCTAGAAGAACACAGCAAAATATCATGATCAACAACGTGAAAAGCAGAAAAGCAACCGACTGGTAGTGATCAAACTACCAGAATCAGATCATTCAACACACGATAGAGAGCACTTTCTATGTTATAGTGTGTCTTGAATTCAGGATAAAAAAAATTTCAGCATTATAAAGAATGCTGGTGCTGAGATTAATCCACTTTCTCAAGGATCTTAGGAAATAGGTGAATCTTGGAGATCAGCCTGAAATTTGAACCTGTAGCTGTTTATGTTTGTACAATATTTTATCTATACTCATCATTTTTACCTTTTTTGCCTCTTGTTTATTTGGGTTTGCCTTTATGGATGTGCTTAAGTATTTCTATCTTTTTGGAAAAATCTGAGACATCTTCTTGCTCTGGTGTGCTTGATGCTTTTTCCTGCTATTTATACCTCTTTCTTTAAATAATCTAATGGTTCTATGTAGTTGGCAAATTTTTAATATATCATATTTAATATTATTTTCCAATTTTATTGTGGTTTCTATGTTTAATGCTTTGTCTCTGTTATTTAGACCATTTAGGGATTTTTTTCTAGCTCTATAAGTAATTGTTTTATTTTGAGCTATTATTTTGTATCTTGTTACTATGGTAATTTAAAATTCACATTTGGCACGTTTGTTGTGAAGAGAGAATTTTGAATGTGTTTATTATTATCAGATAAAGTATTTAATTCAGAAATGTAATAGTCATCATTCCGTTCATTATAGCAAAAACTATGATAAAAGCTTTAAACAGCTGTTTTTCGGTTTGACAGTACACCCACGTGCTCACTCTGTTTACGTTTTTGAAAGCAGCACGCGGTTGTCGCTGCTCGCGCGCTCATTGGATTGACGTCACGGGAAATCCGCCCATAGGCGGGACCCGTACGCGGAAGCAGTTTCAATTTCGTTTAAAAAACGAAGTATAACTTCGCGAAATAACAAGATCTGCGTATTGGACCAACTCTAAAGCATTCTTGTACGTGTTTCGCGTCGTTAAAATTTAACCGCGAAGTACGGAAACAGTTATATGCTTCATAAAATGTTACAGCGATTATGTGGCCGTTACAAATGAATGCAGACTTTAGGAAAACACGGCAAATAACTCTTCGAAAAGTGTCTAAGGCTTAGAATACGTTACCGTAAAACAGAGCAGGGTCATTCTGCCCGGTTTGAGCTCCTTTCTGTTGACCTTCTGTCAAATCACCGGTCAGATTTGAACATTTAGCGCGTTTGTGTTAACCGGGAACAAGCATGCGCACTGGCGCCCTTGTCTTTATGCGGATATAAGGATTGGCGCCGGCGCCACAGCTGATGCAGTCATTCATTCTTCACTGAAGAGGTAAGATCACCGAGCTGGAGCTGACAGCTGACCTGATCAGAGTAGCTATTTTAACTATTTTATACTGTTGTAATCCGCTCTTGGGTTGTCTACTTTAGGGGTTTATGCTGTAATGTGTCTTTATCCAAGTGGAGTTTTGTAAAAACAACTTTAAATCAGAGATGGAAAATAGCATGCAGAATAATAACAATTCTTACTTTTATTCATCAAACGAAAACTGCATTATCACTGTATACTGCTGTACCTCGGTTTGAGTGGTTTGCATATTTATCCTCAGTTAAAGTTTGGGGAAACTAGTTTGTACAAACATTAGGTTTTAACTAAGTTTTCGTCGTCTTATCTGCTTTGTCAGCCGTTTCCCTAGACCTTGCTGGTATTCAGATGTTTGTGTGCTGAAGCTAAAGATGACCAGTTTATCTGCATGTTGGGGACAGTCGGTTATTATTGACCTAGTTAGCTGAAACCGGGCTTAGTTCGCTAATTACAGTAGCTACCCACCACATTGTTGCCGCGACTTTAACCGACTTTATTGGCGTTAAACGGGCTCTAAAACAAGCCCCTGTTAAGTATGTGGTAGTAAAGAGGCTATACTAGCAGTTTAAACCAGTTTAAAGGTTAAAACTAGTCGTGTATACTAGTTTTCCCTCGCAGACGTTGGGCAGGTACCGAGAGGCTGGGCTGAAATCCTCCCGCTTCTACGTTGTGGAAATTGGCGCGTGTTTGAGTTTCAATCCTCAAAAAGACTTAAAAATACCAACATTTTGACCACCAAAACTAGTCTAAACAGACAAAAAGACGTGTGCCTCGTGGATGAAGTCGATAAACTTTAGTTAAAATGTCTTATTTTTGAACTTTTTTTGTCTAAAGTCGAGAGACTAATCAGCCCCCCTTCTTCTGGGCTCTAGTCGGCTCCATACTAGCTTACAGAACTTTCTGGGCAAATTTCGACTCTTTATTATTAATTTTAATCACTTTTTCTTATCGGTTGTGATCCGCGGACGTGTAGAAATGTCCCACCTGGTCAAGCTGGTTGAGTTTGCAGCCTAGTTTTGGTTTTATCGGGTGACTTCGTGCCTCTCTTGTGGCGGTCACAAGCTAACGCTACATCTGCTGCGACAAGCTAGTCCGTTCATAAATCAGTTTCTAAGCTGATCCTGGGGATTCATACCTCTGTGGTTACTGTGACATTTGGGTGGCATCACTGGGTATTTATAGAGGACACTTAATATATTATTATAACCGTATATATACATAATAATGGGATATATTCTACAGCATGTATTGGAGCCATTTTGGGTCTGCTTGTGAACCCTCATTTCATATTGATCATTTTGAGGGGAACCAGAGAATGGCCTCTTCACTTAGTCATTAGGTGTTAGATCAAGTTTGTAAGAACAGTCTCCCAAATCTGTCCTAATACATGTTTAATTGTATGATTAATCACCAAAATCATCTTTTTTTTCTATTTGCAGGGGAGCAAAAACTAAAGTCAGCACCATGTCCAGACGCAGGTATGCGAGTGTACAACAGTTGTGTAACACTTTACTGGTGACATAGTTTGACACATTTATTTGATTGTACTTAAAATAATTTAACAGAATTTACATGTGAGCTGGTGATTATTAAATCTTTTCTAGCCCAAACATCCTACAATATGCAATTATGTTCTGTAGCATTTCCTTTTTCTATCAAAATTGATTTTATTGTGGTTAGAGGATGCTTATTGTGTGTTAGTAATAATAATTGATATTTGTGTTCAGTGGTCGTATCACTCTTCAAGCCAGAGATTCAAACACACCTGAGCCAACAGTCAGAATCCCACTAAAGAAAAGAAAGACAGAGGTTTGTTTTATTTTTAGTTTGTGTTTGTTTCTTTAGTCGTGACATCATGTTGTAGCAGTTTGACAATTACCCCTTTTCCCCCACAGCTCTCAAAGAAGAATCTCCAACCTGCTGCCAAGAAGCAAAGCTATGAAATACAGGTGTGTGTGTGTTCGTGTGTGTGATAAGTACTCTAGTACATACTATGTATTTTGATGGCCCACCCTTCTATTTAATAAGTCAGTTTTAATGTTTATTTTTAATAAACTTATACTTTATTACAATGTTTCTAATTATAAGATTTCCATTTTGAAGGTTTAAAAAAAAATGTTTTACTACTCGGATATGGTCAGTCTAAAGAGATGCACTTGAGGATTATCATAAGTTATGTAGTACCGATTTGTCAACAGTAGGTGTCGCTGTTTATGTAGAGTAAAAGCCTATTTTCAGAAAACTACTTAAGTTTTATGCAAACTATTTTGAATATTCCTATATCTGGTTAAAAAACAACTCCAAATATTATTTTATAGAACATATCAATAACATTTTTATTTGAGACTTTATTTTAAGTTCATTTTGTTTCTGTTCTCCTAGAAGTGCTGGTTGGAGGATGGTGCGAGTCCATGTGTCCTCATTGAAACGCCTCACAAAGAGCTGGAGCCTTCAGACCCGTCTAGTTTCAAACAGTACCGATTCAAGAACCTCTTCATCAAGGCCTCCCCTATCCCCTGCCTCAGGTAAGACCAGATTTTACACGTCAATGACGCCATCATGCCTTTTCACTCCACGGTGAAATGGTCCTTTGTCCCCTGGCTGACACTCCGCCCACACATGCATTCAAAGTTTACAGCTTTTGTTTACTTAATAGTTTAGCAGAATGTGTGATTTGATCAAGTTTCAGTGTTTCCCCTCTCGGCAGGCGAGTCGTGGGTTGTGTAATGTGTTTAGGTTTTGCCTCTGGACCAGTGAGCTGAAGCAAGTCTCCACATTTAGGTCGGCACATGTTAATAACGAGCTTTTGTGTCGCAGCTGGGCAAGTTCCGACGATGTGTGGATTAAAATGCTGAATAAGGAGCTGAAGTACATTCATGACAAGAGTTACCTGCAGCGACACCCCAAACTGCAGCCCAAGATGAGGGCGATCCTGTTGGACTGGCTTCTAGAGGTGAGTCGTGGAGCTGGGCTGAATACAGCGTTACTCTGATGTCGTCTTGAGTGCCGTTTTGTTTCTCCGTGCAGGTGAGTGAGGTGTACAGCCTCCACAGACAGACGGCGTACTTGGCTCAGGACTACTTTGATCGCTACATGCTGACTCAGGAGAACGTCAGCAAAGACCTCCTGCAACTCATCGGCATCACAGCTCTGTTCATCGCCTCCAAGATCGAGGTGAGTCCCACCTTTGTGCACTTTTAGTTCCAACTGTTACTTTAATACTGAATTAATATAAGTTTTGTTTTTCTTTTCCAGGAAATCTATCCCCCGAAGATCTACGAGTTTGCCTACGTCACAGACGGAGCGTGTGACATGTGGGACATCCAGCGCACAGAGCTGCAGATATTGAAGGTGCGTGATTCGTTCTCACCTGTGTGTTTGGTAACAGTCGTTCTGGTGTTGACTGGATTGTAATCTCAGACGTTAGACTGGAACTTGTGCCCGGAGACCCCCATCTCCTGGTTGAAGTTGTACGCTCAAGTAGAAGCTCAAAAAGATGGTGAGAACTTCCTGGAGCCTCAGTTCTGTCAGGAGACCTACATCCAGATCACGCAGGTACGTTCAGCGCTCTAACTAGTTTTTTTTTTTTTTTAAGGGTTTGTGAAGTCATTTGTGCTGATTGTTGTTTTATTACAGCTGCTGGATTTGTGTATGATGGACATCAGCTCGTTGGACTACAGCTACAGTGTTCTCGCTGCCGCCGCCTTCTGCCACTTCTCTTCGTTTGACATTGTTCATAAAGTCTCAGGTGAGTACTTAAGCTTTTAAAAAGCTTCATTCAGTGACTCGTCTTTCCTGTTTCACCAGTCCTTTATGTCTGTTGGCTTGTTCAGATAAGAGGTTAAACTTGTATTAATGATTATTCTGCAGGCCTGACTTTGGACAGCGTGGTTTCTTGTTATCGGTGGATGAGTCCCTTCATGGAGACGCTGCGTTCTGAAGCCAAGCCTCAACTCAAGAACTTCTCTAAAGTCAAATCTGACGATCGACACAACATCCAGACACACGTGGCCTATCTGGAGCTGCTGGTGAGAAAAACTTTTGTTTATATAAATGATGTAAAGTTTGCATCATTTAAACGTGTGTGTGTGTGTGTGTGTGTGTGTGTGTAATTCAAACTTTTTTTTTTTCATGCAGAGAAAAGTCCAAGAGCATCAGGCTGACACTTCAGAATGTCAGTGGTCACCTGTTGCCGTGGCAACAGTCCTAACTCCACCCAGCAGCGCAGAGAAATTTGCCAATCCCTGATGTGACGACGACCACCGTCAGGACGAGCTACCTCCCTGAAGCGACTGCCTATTCGCTGATCAGAAAAGTTTTTGTTTTTATGTTTTCGTAACACTAAGCTCTGATTTCTGACCAGACGGAGTAGTTTTCAGCTAATTGCTGCGTCAGGAAATCTGGTGTTTTCCTAGAAACCTCTCGGATCTCCAGAGCAACTCGGATGATATTTTTGATTTTCATGAAGTATTATTGCGGTCTGAATCAGCCGCGGCGGTCTAGATAGACTTGAAACTGGCTGCTGTCAGACCGAGACGCGGCGGTGAAGCTGGTGGGTTTTGTGCCTGTGAGAATTTACTGGTGCTTCTCTTATGCTGGGGCATGATGCTTCCAGATAGTGCTTCAGGAAATTGGGGGGGAGCCTGATTTAGTGTTTTTAAAACTTAAAATCCATCTTAAACGGGTGGAAATGGAAGCGTAATGTTTTTTCTTTTTACCTGAACTATACTCAGGCATGTTTCCTGTGTATCACCACCGAGTTAATAGACTTGCAAAGCATTTCATATCTACAGGAGCCACAGGTGTGTTTAAATTTTTTTAAATTTTATTTTACCTGATCTGCTTGTGGCTGAATTCCATTTAATATTTTATTTTATTGTGTGTAACCGTGTTTAGAACTTGGTTGCAGCTTTTGTTCGTTACATTCCTGGGAAACTTGACAACTGCAGATTTTTACGCTTCCTTTTTAAGAGCTTGTATTTATTGATGAGCCTTAGTGTGTGTAAAGAAAGAAAGTGTGAAGTCGTTCTGACCGATCGCTCGCTGCCAAAGGCAAAGGGCTATTTATGATTTAGCTCCGTAACACCTGTTGCAATTCTGCATTAAATGTTGTATATTTGTATTTAGTGCCTTCCGTCTGTCGAGGGGAAACAAATAAACTGTACATGAATTTAATTTAAGCTGCAGCAAGCTGAAAGGTGGAAATTAAAACCTTGTGGCTGTAAACTTATGTAGTGAACCAACTGAGCTGTATATAAATGTGAATGAATGTACGATGTAAAATGAGCATTTCAGAAAGTCTAATTTTCTGCTATATTGCAATTTTTTTAAATGAATGATAAATATTTTCAGTCTAGTTTTTTCTTTGGTTGGTGCTTCAGGTTTGATGTTTTCAGTCTCCTAAAATCATCTGTTAAACTTTGTGAAGTGGTACGATGACAGGGTTTAAGCTTATTGTTCTAACAATGAGGAGGTAATCATGAGTTAACATATGACTTAAAGGAATGAAACGATTAAAAAAACGAAATATTAGGAGCAAAAAAAAGCTGAAAATATTTATATCAATTTTTTTCAAATTAGCATCTCATTTCTGTCTGGAAACGTTAGAATTAAATTAAGCCAATAAAAAAAAAGTTAGACGTTAATGTGCAGTTGCAAACCTGACCACATGATGGCAGTGTTTAGCCGCTGCAGTAACCTTTACTCACTGCAAAACAAATACAGTTTTTACGGGTCTGCAACCTGGGACCACAAATGACTTTGGATAGAAACTAACAGAACTAAATTAGGATTTTAAATATAGATGCAATAAAAAAATTAAGCAGCTTTTTGGTGTTTTTTAAATGGAATAATTGCATTTGATTTATACAACAGTGACACTAAAAATACCAGTAATAACTTTAGGTCTGTTTAAGTTTTATTTATTCTCTTCCACATATGTAGCATCCCATAGACAAATATATCTTTATGTTCTTTAAGTTTTTATTTTAATTTAAAAACATAATAGAAGGAAAATGGTGGTTTATTTTCTTTTTTCAACTAATATTTTAAAGTAGATATTTATGGAAAATGAACGGGAAAAAAGACTTCTGATTTTCATCTAATAAAATCTCACATAATTCTCAGAAAGAGACAAATAATTAAATTGCCCATCTTCCATAGGTATTAAGAATTATAGCCTCTTTTCAAAACATCCTGTGCTATTTGTGTCAAAAAATGTTTTATTTTGGAGGACTTTTTCATGCAGGCTGAACATTAATAGTCTCCTACAGCTATCTCCTGCATTAGCCTCTGATAGGAAATAGACTGTGAAACTTTAGGACTTGAAAAGCCTGACAGATCTACGTCACACTGTCACTTAATATTCATGGACTCACCCATCTTGGCTCACGGCGGGGAAGCCTGTTGGTGGTTTAGCATCCAGGAATCGTCAGAAAACGTCTTGGCTACTAGATGCTAACTGTTAGCATTAGCATCTCAACCACACAGCAGAAGCTTCGAGTTATTTGTGGGGATTAACCAACCACTTCACAAAGCAAATGGATTAAGTGGCAGAGTTGCTTTGCTGATATCCAATCTCAGGCAACATGTCCAAAAATCAGGAAATAAGACTCCAAATCTCGCTGTCTTGTGCCACTCTGCTGCAGCAGACTTGTCCCTGCTGATCAAGGTGTATGGCTTGCAAGGCGTTCATCCCTACCAGAGACCACTGCAAATGGGTAACACTTTACAATAAGGTACGCAAAGCTGTGCTTTGTTACTAGGGAACGACTTAGGGGGTAATGAGTAATGAAGAAGAAAAGAATAGGTAGTTAACCAGTACTTACTGGTAAACATCCAGCAGTCTTTTTCAGGGAATAATAGGTAGCTTTCTATGAAAGCTATAAGGAATGAATCCCAGATGAATGTAGTGCCTGTAGACTCTTTTGTCAACTTCATGAAGGATGCAGATAATTAGCAACATCACAGTGATTTAACATCCCTGTTTCATCTTGATTTCACTCATCTGTCACTTCATCTTCCATCGTAGGCATCCGTCCTTCTCGAGATGATGGGAGGTGAAGGCTCCTTCCAAGTACCTACTCAGGAACTAATCTATAGGTACTTAACCATTACTTTTATGTTGTTACACGGCCATAATAACATTGAGCTTATTCACACATCATTTCTTTCATCTTGTTTGGTAATATTCCAGAGATGGGTGACCAAAATGCCAGTGTCACCTGGCTCAAATCAATCACTAACAAAATGTTCATTGTTTAAGGTAAGGTACTTTTTTTTAAAAATAATCAGAAAAGTATGCAAAAATTAACTTTTAAATAAACATGTAAAAAAATTCTTAGACTACATATTTTTCCTGCATCATTACTCATTACCCTCTAAGTTGTTCCGTAGTAACGAAGCACAATTTTGCGTACCTTATTGTAAAGTGTTACCCTGCAATTGTGTTGATTAAATGAGTTTTTTACACTTTTACAGTTTTGCACCCAACCAGAGGGCCAGTTTCTGATGAAAGTACTAAACCTGTTACAGACTTACAACTCCAAAAAATGTGATGATCAAAAACGATGTGCTTTTTAAAACATCCTGCTATATACAGCTTTGAACTTTGAAATGAGCCAAACTGCACAATTATTGTTTAGATCCAAACAAAAAGCTAAAAAGAAACAAATCAAACTTCTGGGAAAAGACTTTTTATTAATTAAAAGTTGCATACAAAAGGGTTTACCCATAATCGGCAGCTATAAAATGTTTTTCATGTACAGCATACTTTACAGATCGTCAGCACAAACGAAACTTTAAAACCTACAGGACAACAAATGTGTTTAAATGAAAACAAAAACAAAAAAAAACACATCGACACTCATTGTACGCTGCTTTAAAAGCACTGGATTTACACCAGATGTCACCGAATACGCTGTGCAGGCCAGAAGTCACGCAACATCTGCTTCACATCAGTTTAGAAAAGGACACCTGTATTATTCTGCGTGGATGCATAGCTGTGAGCGCAGTTCTTTCAGGGCTCAATACAGGATTTGTTTTTTCTTCAGGCACCAGAAGAAAATAAAAATCTGTTCATTCATCTAAAAGAAAAACATTAGACTGATTTCCACTGAAGTTAATGCTCTGTATGTGTGTCTGGGAAAGAACTGGAATGCAGTCTGCATTACCAATTTAATGATGATTGACTTGTCATTAAAAGCTGTTATTAGGAGTTTTTCTTTTAATATGATTGTACTTTTGCTTTTTCAGATACCTGTTCAGTCTTCTAGGCCTCTCCATATAAATCTACATTCATCAGGCAGAGTGACAAAAAATTATGCTTGGCTGAAAGGCATACGGGGAAACAAAAGAAGAAATAAACCACTGTCCCTCATTTTAATATATATATATATAAAAAATATAAATAAGAAGAAAAAGAACGGCTGCTTTGTTGCGGTCACTGATCCAACTTACTCGTCTTATTCTTTATTTCACCTTCAGGGAGATGCTTGGATATTTACTGTCCCATAAAGCAGCCTGCTTTAATGCAGCTAAAACAAATGGCTACTGCCTTGATTAAACAAGTAATTTACAGAAGCTGAGTCATGAAAAAGCTGTTAGGAGACCACCAGGTGTCTTGTTTAACACGAATACCGACAGGCAGGTAGTGGGGAAAAAACAGAACAATTTTACTGTGATCAGGCTCTGTCAGCGTGCATAGACACACTTTATGAGTTAAAATAATTAAAATGGTTGCTTTTTATGTTTTTAAATGAACTAAAGTAGTTTTTTGAGTCAATGTCTAGAAACAAGATTAAAGTATCTCAAATGCATTTAGATCCTTAAAGCTGGGTTACGTAGCTGGTGTAAAATGTTTAAAGTAACGTCAAAGATGTTTACATCTGACTATCTGACCCTGTTCTGCTATTTAAAGTCTAGAGAGTTGACCACTAAATTTACAGAGACTCAAGAGGAGCTGTCGGGCAAAAACAATACTCCCTATTCCCAAAATGCACTACGGGGAGACACAGGCAGTTCAGTCAGCTTAGCACACCAAGCTAGCTTCAACGCTAACTCAACCTAAATTGAATTACTGTCAGTCTGTAAACCTCAAGCTAACTGTTGGAAGGGAACAAAAATGGATTTATCTTTTGTGTGTTTGAGCTAAATAATTAATGTAGCGTTCAACTTTAGGTCAGACTATTGCTTTAGCTTGTAGTAGCGTTAGCAGCATAGACATGAATATGTAGACGCACCATTGGGCATGATCATCATCTACTCGTTGGAGGAGTACGTTGGAGGGTATAACACCATCGTCGCCATATTAGGTGGGTTTCTCACTCTCCGAACCATAGACTGTACATACTGGACAAACGGATTCCATAGGCTCCAATAACGCGTTTTTTGTCCATAATGGGAGGTGGCCACCACCGCCATTTTGACCGTGTCACAGGTTCCGTCCAGCCCAGACAATTCTATAAAAGGGAAGAGAGGAGGCGCTGAGGGTGGGGCTGCGAACCCAGCCTATGGTTGCAACAACAGGCGCATTATTGAAAACAGATCATGTGGGATTACTATTGACTTTTCTAGCCTACCTGTTGAGATTTTATGTTTTAAATTATTTCTTTCAAATATCTTTATATTTTAATCATCATGCCACACCACATAGCTGTCTAATAAAATGTTTTTATTTGGGTAAACACCTTCCACCGTAGAAATGTGGACACATCCAAGATGGCGTTTGTGATTAGCAGGGGTGTGCTAGCACCACGAGTGTCAGATTCCTGCTTGTTGTAGATGTGTCCCTGCTTGAACGATGCAGATTTGATTAAAACGAGTAATCAGCAGAACCTGAGAAAAGCTGAGGAGATAATTCAGCATTTAGAATCAGGTGTCTGAGCAGGGACATACTGAAATTGTTACTTTTCAGCTAGCGCTACAAGGCTACTTGCGTTTTGTGCATGGTAAAAGACGTGGCTTTCAGCTCCTCCCAGAAAGGGAGGAGCTACAGGGGTGGAACTTACAGCCATTCCGAATTCAAAATCTCCTCCTGATGACGTCACTCTATGGACTCTAGCTTTAAAACTTATTTAAATGCAGCTTGTTGCTTTTTCAACCATCTATTTCCTGAGGAAATGTCACATGATCTTTGTGAAGCTTCTTGATTGGATGGATGTCGCACAGCATTCTGCTTTTGTTCAGTACGGAATTACCGCTTTGAATCTGAATGTAACCTTTACATTTAGAAAATAAAAGAAAATATTCAGTCTTGTAAACAATTGAAATACCATATATTATTCATGTTTGGGAATTTGTTGTTGTTTTTTGAGTACGTGTACCATAATTATAGGAGGAAAGGTGAGTCAGTAAGCTTGGACAAATAGACCTGCTTCTGTTAAAAAGTGAAATATTTAAACAAAAAAAAAAATTGGTCCCACTAAAGAAATATAAATCTTTACAAAAGAAAATGCTGCCGTCTGGCTGCTAAACGTGCATCAAGTTCAACTGAAAGCTGTAAAATCTCACACCTATGTGGAGGTGCTTCTGTTCATTTTCCAGCAGCCTTTAACAAATTAAAATACAGGTAACAGATGAACATATTGGTAAAAACAAAATAGAAACAGTCAGTGACACAAACATCACGTTAACAGCACGTAGAAAAATAATCTCTTATTTTGAAAAGCTGAGGTGAAAACAGCATTCCACCCAGTGAGCTCACAAAGGATTTTGTTTTCTAAATCGGGTCTTGCATCCAGAATAAAGGATCGTTTCGTAGTGCAATAGAAAGATACAAATAGGAATTAAAAGCTGGTCTTTAGGTATTAAACGTTAACCTAAAACATTTTGACTGCACAGAACTGAACATTTATTTAGTGAGGAAAGAAAACTGCAAAATAAAGTGCTGTACTTGGGAGGATTTTTCAGTGGAGGGTGTTGATTTTCTAATTGAGCTGCAAAGATGAGATGAAATTCAAACCGTCTGCGTAGAAAAAAAAACCCCAAACTTTGATAAAAATGTTCTTTAAGGAGAACTTTGAGTCTTCTTCAAGGCCCTAATGCTGTCTGAGATTTCAAGCACACCAGAATAATTCTTCCACACCAAAGCTCCACTCACCCTGAATGCTTTCACATAATTTAATGGAACGTTTTCTGCTGAAAAACATAATCTTTCGACCTCGAAAGTTCGTTTTTGCACGAGCGGAGCCCACAAACTGCTAAAAAATTGAATAGCTTCAGCACAAAGAGCTGCTTTTAAAGGAAAGAAATAAAAGAAGAAATAATCTTGGGTGGCATATTACTTTGTAAAGATGTTAAATGAACCAGAAACAAGTTCTTTGTGCTTTTTTTCCTCTTTCAGTTTCCGAAAACCGACCTGTCTCCAACAAACAGAAACAAGAGGACAACGCGACGATCCTCCGACCCTGAAAGTCTTTGAATTATTGTGAGCATGTGAGAGACGAGCTGCTGCATTCACATGTCTGATTAAAAGAGCTTTAGAAGTAAGACTTCACGTAAAAAACTGACCTAGATGAGCATCTTTGACATTTAGCTATTTTAAATGTTCTTTAATCTGGTTTATTATTTACTCCTCAATGCAACTTGTTGGACTTATTAGTCAGTAACCAATCTTTTGAAAACAGAGATGTTTATTTTATGTTTAATTTAACATTTGTTGCACCACCATGATCGTTTTTAATACAATTAATATTTAAATTTACATGATAATTGGTATTTGTGTCAGTCTTCTCAATTATTCATGTAAGAAACTATGATTTATCAAACTCTCTCCAGCTTTCTTTGCTTTCCGTCGTCTCTGTTCTTTATCCCATAGAACTTTTTAGGGCCGGGCGATGTGGAGAAAATTCCCATCACGATATTAATCTTCATATCAATCGATATCGGTCTATATCACGATAAATCATTGTATCGCCCAGCCCTAGAACTTTTCATATAAAATAATTTTAGGACCAGCAGGTGATTTTCATATGGCTTACAAACATTCTAGTCAAATTTGCACAGGTGTGGTGTGAATGCAGCACCCTTGTTCACATTGTGGGTGATCAGTGCTCTGTGGCTCCCCCTAGTGGTGCTTTGGCAGTGGGTGGGTCATGGCTCTGACTACTCTGTATGTAGGCTATTGCGTCCCCGTATGTGAGGGCCAGCTGGGGCCGGTCATACATCTCACTCAGAGCCTGGAACTTTGGGCCCCATCGTGACAACCTGTCATAAACAAAACCTCCTTCATCATCTTCATCGTCCTCCTCGCCTGGAGGGATTTTTCTACAGGACACTGCAGACCCCAGGGAGCTGAGGCTTCCAGCTGAGGACCCAGAGCCCTCACTGCACCAGACGTGGTAGGCGTCGGGCGGGAACGCATCTATGTCATTGTCTGCTTCCCAAATGATTCGCGCCACGTAGCTTTTGAAGTCCACATGGGAGCGAGACCCAGCCGGGGCGTCCACATAGCTGCCCGTGTCACTCGCCTCTGTGTCTCTACCTGTGTGAGAGGTGTGGTTGGCGTAGGGGGCGCCGCTGTTGTAGTTGGGGCTGACTGGGTGCTGATGGTGGTGGTGGTGGTGGTGATGAGGGATGCTGAGGTAGGGAGCACCCGAGCTACAAGAGGAGCTGGACGGATGAACTTCTTCCTGAGAGCCTGGTGAGGATTTGATGAGCGGGGCGGTGGTGCAGGAGGAGGACTGGGACAAACTGGAGCACAAGGGACGCTTCAGCTCTGTGATGTCATAACCGTTCTGAAGGAACAGAAGGACAAAAACACAAGAACTCAATAAATAACATATCTGGATTGAATGTTTCATTTGTATTTGGAGGTAAATAAGTAATGAGCTAACTGCTCGTCTAAAATTGGAGGTGGAACCCTTAAAAGTACAAATTTTAAGGCAATGACGAAATGTGAAAAGTTGAAGGCAACTCAAAATGCGAGTTTCAAAGACAACTCTTGCACTTAGTGCACTTGTGTAGGTGGTGTGATGGAGTGAGTTCAGTTCACTTGGAAAATAAAAATTAATGTCATTTTAAAAGAATATGGACTTGGGGTTTTGTGTGTGTGTGTGTGTGTGCTTGTATTTGTACCCTTGTGAAGACTGGATTTGGGATATTTACTAACCTTCTTATGACCGATGGTCCTTGTTAGGACCAAAACACGTTCCTAACACGGAGTACTCCCTAGGGGTGGGATTTACAGATAAGATGTGAATTGAGTTTTTGTTACAGATAACTTTAGGAATGTACTGGTTAGGGTTAGGGTTTGGCATAGTGGACTCACTAAAATGAATGGAAAACAATACCTAACATGGGTACAAATACAAGAATGTGTGTGTGTGTGTGCGTGTGTGTGTGTGTACCTGGTCTTGCTCCCCTCCTCCTTCCTCGTTATAGTTGAGGATGTTTTCTCGGATGTCCTCCCAGCTCTCGTGCTCAGCAGGGATATGATAAACTCCCCGTTTCCTGAATTTGTTTCGGCTTCCTTTCTGGTTCCAAACTGTCACTGCCACTAACACAACTACACACACGCACACACGCACACATGCACGCACGCACGCACGCACGCACGCACGCACACACACACACACACACACACACACACACACAGAAGGGAGCACAGTGTAACTATGCATCTTTTCATTAATGTGTTTCTGCACTATTCCAGATCGGACGATAATTCTCCACCGTGGACGTTTGAAGCTGCTCAGTGGAACCATTTCCTCTCATAAATCAGCCACGTGTTTATTAAGGAGCAGGATTATGAAGATACAACGAGCCTCCAGTTGGAGGAGTGTCAGCATCTGTGCTGTTTTTCATATTTAGAGTTGCTTTGCTACTGAGGGACGTGAACTTCCATTGTTAGACTGAGCCGCTGATTAAGATCCGTCAATGTTTACCAAACTC
Organism: Nothobranchius furzeri; assembly: GCF_043380555.1. Taxonomy (NCBI): domain Eukaryota; kingdom Metazoa; phylum Chordata; class Actinopteri; order Cyprinodontiformes; family Nothobranchiidae; genus Nothobranchius; species Nothobranchius furzeri. Next base: position 67,787,178 of record NC_091745.1, read on the forward strand.
ATTTCTCCCGATGACATCACGCTGCTGGCTCTATTGATCTGGAAACTGTGACACTAGTTGGAACAAAGGTTTTTATTGATAGAATGTGTCTTTTTTTTTTTTTTTACCTTTTGAAGCACAAGTTCATCAGTTGACCTCTTCCAGATTGTGTAAATTCACGTGACAATTCACGTGTGTAGGTGCTTACCGATGAAGACTAGCAGACACATGCTGATGGCAAGGATGGAGCTGGCACTGAGGGCAGTTAACCGGTGACCTTTGACCTGTCCTAGTTCACAGCGTTGACCCCTGAAACCCTCTTGACACTGACACTGATAACTGTCGGGTGAAAGCGCCTGGCACACGCCGCCGTTACGGCAAGAGGATGGTCCGCAGGGCGACGGCACACACCGGTGCTGGCCGGCGTCGCTTGTCACCGTCACCTGAGTGCCAGGACACCTGGGATGAGAGGGAGACCAGGAAAGATGACGGGATGACTTGACAGAATCTTATTTTTTTAATCAGTGACAGCTGCGTTATTTACTTGCACTGGTGTTTCCTCCACAGGTCGATGCAGCGCATCGGGCTGCGGCACGGCTGGCTGCTACAGGCGTCACTCGAGCAGCCGGAGGTAACTCCTCGCCTCTCCAGGATCGTCACCAAATCTCGACTCTGCCCGTCCAACGGGAGGACGTGACCATTAAAACGGACGTCCCGCAGACATCCTGCAGGAGAAGAAGTCCCGGTTAGTTACGAGTCCTGATTTTTCTACAGATTCTGTTGACAATCCGTCTACGGTGACTCAAGGGGCAGCATCTCTCTGATGTTTGGGTCTGATTTAAAGTAGCTGAACAATGTCAGGTTGTTTCTTTCAAAAATTTAACCACACGGATTCCACAAAATCTAGAGTCAGTTGTATTAAACATAAAGTATTCATGCCTAAATAAACACTCCTGATCCAGATCTCACCCTGAAAGTCGGCCTCTCCAGAGTTTGGTCGGTTTCCAACCATCAGACTCGCTGGATGAACCACCAGCTCCCTGCGGCTCCCCAGCTGAGCCTGCACCTCCCGCGAGCCGCCTCCCTGCTCCAGTCGTAGGGTGAACATGTTGTCATGGCGACTGAGGCTGACCAGGACCCACTGCCCGACGTCCACTCGGTGACCGGAGAGTCGCAGGGAGTGAGAGCTGTCGCCCAGGTTGGCACGGGCCGAGATGTGACCCTCAATGATCTGACAGAGAAAATGGAATATTTGTTCAAATGCAACATTGGAGCAGGTCATGAGATGAAACATTAGTGACGATGGACTGACCTCTAGGATAATGTACTCGTTGACATCCCGGGAAGCTACTGAGAGCAGGACCCCAGACGTGGATCTAGTCCGGAGGAGCAGCTGGATGTTGGTGCGTCTGGAGCTGCTGCCTCCTCTGAGCTGAAAACGAACCGCGCTGTTTGAGTCGAAGGAGAACTCCGGGACGGCTGAAGGGTGAGGAGGGGACAGAAGTTCAAACGGTGTCTCACAGCGATGTCCAACAGCAGTAAGTCAGAAGAGTCCCTCACCTTTATCACACTTGTGTCCAGTAAATCCTGGACGGCACTCGCAGCTGAAGGAGCCCCAGTCGGCGAGGCAGGAGCCGTGAACGCCACACGAAGGGCCGGCCATCGTCACACACACTCCATCTGTTAACCTGCAACCTGGCATGCTGTCCACGCTCTCACCTGGAGACGCCAGATCGTAAACCTGAAGGACAAACAAAAACAGAAAAATGTTTTCCTTTAATTTATTTTAATCAGTTTTAATCACCGCAAAGTTCCTCCACATTTTTTAAAATAAAAAAAATAACCCAAATAAAACATAATATTTGCTGGTTCCATGCTGCGCTCACAGCTTGAGATTAATGCTTCATATTTCCTTTTAATTCCGCTGTTTTCATCCCTCGAGTCCGAAATGCAATAAGGCTCGATTCGACATGCACTAAATTTCCACTCAAGCCCATTGTTTCAGCTGGCAGGCACACTGTGGCTGCATTTTGTAGTGCATCAGTCACATTAACACATAAATGTGCTCAATTCCTCTGATCCAAATTGGGAAATCAGCTTCAATTACACAGCAAAGCCTGTTAAGAAGAGGGAGAGCAGTATAAGCGACTCTGTTTTGTCACCAAAGCTCGGCTGATGAACTTTTACAATAAAAGTTCCTCCAATAAGGAGCAGATTTTACAGATCTTAAGGTTTTTGATCCAGGAAGAAAAAAAAAATTCACCACAAACTATAAACAATCACACGATGCACTAATTTGGACACATTTTTGTTATAACTCACTGTTCTACAAAAAACCCATAAAAGTTTTAGTAGAAGGCATAAAATGTAAATGTAGATATTTCTCTAAAAGACTTAAAGGTGCAATGTGGAAGAATTAAGTAAAAATTACATCATGTGGTCAAATTTGGGTACTGCAGTACATTTTTATAAAAAAAGATGACTTTCTCACTCCCGTGCCGTAAGTTTCATGGCTGTTGCAAGTTATGGATCAGCGACAGAAGGTTCTAGATCACAAGCAAAAACGAGTCATACACAGTAAGCTAATAAGTAAATAAATACATTGTCATATCTGGTGTTTTATGGTAGGGGGCACTTATTACGGTAATATGCCTCTGGCATTACAGGAAGTGCAGTTTGCCGTCTTGCTGTTAGCTTGTTGTTCTAGTTCTGAATGACTCATTAAAGGAAGTAAAACACCACAACTGACTCATTATTCGCTTCACACACACACCACTGTAAAATCGAGTTGCTGGTAACCGTAAAAGTAGCTTGGGATATTTTTAGAGCTGACTATATGCTTCTAATGAGCTGTTAGCATTGTTAGCTCATTGTTAGCCCTAGCCTATTTTAACCAATATTAGAGAAAAACAAAAAGGTGCAGTGGTTTCTTAGGGGTACACTGGATTCGGTTCTTTTAACATTTCTGGAGCTTTTTCTCTGCTAGTGTCAAAAAAAAATGTCAGCACTGCTGCGTTAGTCCGACTTGAACTCAGAGACCATTTGACCATTTTGAAAGGAATTTGTTTCAATATAACTTTCCTTCCAACATGACGGAGACATTAGACTGTTTTGGGTTTATTTTTATTGTAAAATCCTTGCATATTCCTCTTTAAACTGCAGTGATTTCTAAGTGAATTCATCTGTTCTTCGAGATCCAACCTTTACTTAAAACATCCACCCTGGGTTTTAAGTCTAAATATGTGAAATCTCACAGTAAAAACCAAATAGGACCCTAAATCTGTTTATCATCTGACGATTCTAATTAAATTTTAATCAAACAAAATTGCTGCTTTGGATCACGTTTATGAGAACACTCCTTCATTCATCATCCGTGACCTTTAATTAAAGACATCTAATTCTGCTCGCCGGATGGATTCCCACTCCCTCCCCTCTGGATTGGAGAAAAGGGAGGTATTATTTGATAGGAATGAATTATTAATTTGATCACATTTAACTAGCATGTGGCAAGGCTCTCTGATTAGTTTCATTACAATTATGTTGTTTTAATTATCTATGAGGAAAAAAAGGACCTGTCATCCTTTTTTTCATATTTTAATGTATAAAACACAAACCAGACGTAAAAATAGAAAAAAGTGAAATTTTCTTCACTTTACTGTATTATAGATTTATGAAATAAATGTCCTAAAGGCTAAACTTTCTTTATTTCTCATGCAAACATCACTCCACACCAAACAATGCCTGCAGGGTTTGTGCTGATGCTAAAACAATAAACTTCTATATTTTTTCCGGCTTGGCACAGCCTGGACTCTTTCTTGGGGGAATATTTTGGAATCACAGGGAGGTTTCTGAGGCTCGGCAGCAGCTTGCTGAGTTTCTGGAGGATAAGGAAGGATGCGGGAACTTCTCTTAATTTTTTATTACACTTTGGACCAGGATGTTGCTATATTGGCTTTGGCTAATGAGCCAAGCTCAGACCACCATCTGTCCGACCTCCACCCCCATGCCACACGGGTACACACACACGCGCGCACACACACACACACACACACACACACACACACACACACACACACACACACACACACACACACACACACACACACACACACACACACACACACACACACACACACACACACACACACACACACACACACACACACACACACACACACACTAATGATACACACCAACAAGTACTACCCACTGAGGACTTGGCGAGGGGTGAATTCATGCATGTACAAACAGATAGATGCAGGCCTATAGACACTGGAACACACACAGGAAATGCTAATGATCTCAGAGTTGTGTTGCCTTCTCTTCAGCTGGTTTTATTCAGTTACATTCATCATGAGAAGACAAACCCAAAAAGTTTACTTTTAACACTTTCCTGCATAAATTTGAGGTTATTTAACCCTTAAACTGAACAAGGCACATTATTTACAGCATGATGTTACCTGACTGTCAACAATGAGGTTCCGGATGCATCCGGTGAAACTTCGGTACCGTCGGTAAGGAGTCATTTCCTTCGCTCCGCCCAGCTGAAGAGGCTGGAATACATTTAGATACCTGAAGAAGAGAGAGAGCAGACAATGTGAAGACGAATGAAAATAAATCAAGTATGGGTCGGGATTTACTCTCCATAGATTCTGCCCCACGACTGAGTTGTGTCTATGAGTCGTGGCCAGCCTATTCATATAGGATGGCTTGCCTGGCTAGGTCTCTACAGCCTCTGTAAACACTCCCAAGTGTGGGGGGAAAAAACGATTCCATGTATTTTCTGTCACTGCTCGGTTGTAGGAATTGTATGCCTAAAACAAGCCGTTTCAAAAAATCCCCGTTTATGACATCACAAAGCTGCTGCTGACAAATATCATAGCTTCTCAGCTTATAGCAGCCTGAGGAGAGGGTGGGTGGGTGTGGCCAGCTCCAGTTTGATTTTATGACGAATCCCTGAAATGGCTCATTCTGGAAGGTACTGAAATTGTCAAACATAAAACAGCTGAAATCTCTTTGTGTGAGAGGGATTTGGTGCAAAGAACTTCAAGAAAATGTTCTGTATCAATCATGTTACAATGATAAAAAGTCATAATACATCCCCTATAACTTCATACATGATTGCTAATAGGATATTTAGCCTTAAATGTGACAGATAAACACAAGAGCTACAAAAGGATGAAACTAATTCAATAGTTGACACATTTATTTGTAAAATGGCTTATAAGCAATGTTGGTACCCTGAGCCTGGCAATAGTTGATGTTATGTCTGGGGTTTTTGTTTTGAGGCCCTGAAGTTGAAAAGTTTGTGAACCCCTGCTGCTGCCGATACTACATGCTCTCTGCTTTGGCAGGTCATCCACACATCCAATTATTCATGCTCACATCACCCCTAAAGAACAGCAGCAGTGTCCAACATCTGTGTTTGTGCGATTACCTCTGGTTCCCAGGTGTCTCTCCTGCAGCTCTGCAGCCAGATTCATCGATCTCTCTGGCATCTGCTCCAGCACCTTCCAGCTCATTCAGTGCCACCCCTGCACACTGGTCCAGGATCAGCTGGACAATCTACAAACACAATGATCATAATAAAATTGAATAAAACTCAAATAGAATCATTTATTATTACTAATTCATGATACACCTGAAAAAGAGATGCATGGACTGCTGAGGGAACGTTAGAGGTGACTTTTAATTGTAATGGGCTCGACACACGGGAGGCGATCCGCGGCAGCGGCCAGTGGCAAAGCCGTCTACGCGTTCTGTTCCATGGCGAAATCGAAACTTCCGTTGTTTTGCTTGGCTGTGTCAGGTTGGAGGGAATTAAGGTTATTTAAGCGGTTCAGAGTTAATAAAGCGGTAGATATGATGTTTCACAAGGTGCTGCTAGAGTTATGTGAAATCTTACTTCTGATTTTACTATATAAAACATAATAATAATCAACTTCTCCTTCATGTTTGCTCGGAGATGTACGGAGCATCCTGTCCGCTCATTGGTCAGTGAATGAAACCTCCGTTGATTGGTCCTCGTCTGAGCGACAGCGATGAAAAGTTGAAAATGTTTCAACTTTCTGGGATCGCGTCGCTGGGTCGCCTGTGCACGATACGTGCACGAGCTCAAAATTTCACACGCACGTTTTTTGCGTTTCGCTTGGTAGGAGGGAGACCCGCGATTATCGCTTTGTCGCGCATGTCTCACTGAAAATGAATGGAGGAGAGGCGATGTCGCCTCCCGTGTGTCGAGCCCATAACAGAGAGCTGGTGATTTTGGTACGGCAGAAATATTTGTGTTTTTTTAAGCGCTTGCTGCTCTTAAATGGATGAGCTGAAGTTGTTTTATGGGTTGTTTTGGGTAATTCTACAAATAGAATCCTACAGCAGTCGAATCTACTTGACGCATAAACCAGCACTTTAAAGTCAGTTTAAATTATAACTTCTTTTTAACTTCTGATTTATATTTTAGGCTATAAAAATGACTTATAAACTAGCAGAAAATTAAAAATCTCTATCCTGACATGTACCCATTTATTCACCCATCAGACATCAGTTTTTCACTGTCTTACTTTTCCATCGCTGATGATATCAAGGCGATGCCAGCGTCGGTCATTGATGGTGGCTTTAGGTGGGAGCTGGAGGGTCAGTGTTCCAGATCCATGGTTTACACTCAGAACTGGAACCCCATTTCTCAACTCTGGAAGAAAAGAGATGCATTTCTCTTGTTTTAAGTTCTTTTGGATCTAAAATTAAAGGTACAATATGTAAGAATGAAGTAAAAATGACACCATGTGTTAAATTTTAAGTAATGCCGCCCATTTTGCGAAACAAAACGTTACTATACCACTGCCGTGATTTTCATGACTGTTGCCAGTTAGGGACGTGGTCGTGGATATAAGTTATTTAACACTAGAAAGTTCTAGATGACAAGCAAAGATGAGTTTTAAGCTGATAAATAGATAAATACATTGTCATACCTGGAGATAGCACTCTTCGGTGTTTTATGATAGGGAGCACTTACTAGGGATGAGCCGGATACTCGTTTCAGATGAGTATCCGGTACGGATAAAGCATTTTTGACGAGTACGTGCATGAAACGAGTAAAACTCTTAAATATCTGTAATCGTGCTGAAGGAAAATCCTCATTGGGTAACTGACTGTCTTCACGCTCTGTGATTGGCCAGTCACATAGAGCGCCCGCCCCTCCCTATGCACAAAACTGCAGCCGGCCGGGAGCGCAGTCCGTCCGGCTCATCGGCGCACACACACAGACCGTAACGGATCTCGCTGTGATTGCTTCACTGTTGCTCACGTTCAGTTTTCCCTAGGTTTTCTTCAGCTCACCTCTTTTTTGGTTGAATATTTAAAGTTACTTTTTTCGTAACTTACCTGGTGCATTGACAAGACAGAGCTGACGTGCTGCATCAGTCACGCACTACCTCCGCTCCGGTCGGGTTTTTAAAATTTTTTTTACTCCCTCTCTCTCCCTCCCACCCTCTCTATCTCTCTCAGACACACACACACACACACACTTCAATCCACATTGTTTTGTTTAACTTTGTGTGGGGCAAAATGCCAAGAACGTTAAGAAAAAATTAGTTTAATCAAATTAAAATTAAAAAATATATATAAAGTTGTGTCTGGTTCTAGTATTTCATATTTCCTAATTCCTACTGCATGAGTTCAGATGTATTAATCCATGCACTTAAATATTAATGTTCTGATTTTATTGAAACACTTGTTCTGTAATACTTCCTTTGCTATTGTGATCAAAATATTTAATCTCAATTCTGAGGCTGCTCTGTAAATAGTTTTCAAACAAACAATACACATAGCAACATCTGATCAATCCATATCAATTTCAGACTTAAAATAATATATTGATGTAAACCACACCCACTTCCGGTTAAATCACGCCCATTCCGAGTGCAGATACAGATACAGATAATTTAGTTGGTTGAACAGATACAGATAGTGGTGTACTCGCTCATCCCTAGCACTTACTAACACTTATTACGGTAATATGTCTCTGGCATTACAGGAAGTGTTCTTGTTTGCCATCTTGCTGTTAGCTCATAGTTCAGAACAACAACAAAGGAAGTAAAACACCACCATTGACTCATTATTAACTCCACACACACGTTTCACTGTGATATTGATTTGTTGGTTGAAAAAGTAGGTTGAGATATTTTTAGAGCAATTCACTGTTAGCGTTGTTAGCTCAACATTAGCCTTTAGCCTGCTTCACCTGATATTAGAGTAAAAAAAGATGCTGTGGCTTCTTAAGGGTACAAGAAATAACTTTTGGGTTGCTTCTGTTTTCTGGTTTCTGTTCTTTAAAAAATTCTGAAGCTTTTTGCCTGCCAGTGTCAAATTACAAATGCTGCAGCTGCAGACTCTGCCACCTCACACGCTCACAAATAGTGAACAGTCACCACATCCATCCTTTTATTAGCATTTTCTAAAAAGAGAAAAACTGGCGAGCCTCCAGTCAGCTGAGATTGAAATCTGCTTCAATGTACCATTCCTTCCAACATGACTGAAACCTAGACTGTTTTGTGATTATTTCACTGTAAAAATCTTACACATAGCTCCTTTAACACAAGGATGGTCAACATATTTAGATGAATGTGAAATAACATAGAAGCTCTGGCAACTACAGAAAGTAGTTGAATTCTCTTGTCTGACTCTAAATCACCTCTCTGTGCTCCTGCATCGCATCAAGAACTGCAGAACCAGCATCTGATGTGTTCATGGTCATGTGTGTGTGTGTGTGTGTGTGTGAGAGAGAGAGAGAGTGACCCGATCAACTCCACAATCACAAAATTGAACGTGTAAGGGAAATCCGGCTCAAAAGCATCAATAATTCTGTCAGCTTTGATTTTCCTTTCCCCAGATCCATGCAGCAACAAGCCCGCGTTCGATAATTACATAAATTTAACGCCACAAGATTACGCAAGAAGTGTTTGAAAGGCCATCGGCGGGCTAATCCATTAACACCACATAAGAACCGCTGGGAGCTGACATTAGAGTTTATAAAGCTTTTCCTCCACTGAGAAACCGTCTGTGCCGCAGCTGAAACTGTTCCTTTGGGATTGTGGGATAAAAGTCAAACAAAACTTGGGAATTAATAGGATGTTTGTGTTTTAATCTGCAGGAAAAGTCTTCAGTATTGCCTATTCATGATAATTAAATCTTACTGACGCTGGTTTAATGCACTCTGCTGTGGACTCACCCACAGCGATGAAGTCCTCCAGCTCTCCAGAGTGGACGAGGCCGAGCGGCCCGTTGTAGAGGAGCAGCCCGTTGGACGACTCGGCCAGGAACTCTAAGGAGATGTGGCTCTGGAAGCAAGGCCTGATGGGAGGGAACCAGGCGTAACCCTGGCCACCAAAGCTGTGCTTGGTCTGCTGGCACTCGGGCCCGTCAAACATGGGAGGACACTTACATCTGAGGGACAGGAAAAGTTTACTTTAAAATATTTAAAAATTGAATGACTATGGTTTTCATAGCAATCACATTTTTTATGGCAGATGGAAAACTAGTTAAGAGAAAAAAACAATCAGCAGAAAGATTTCATCTAAATTCTAAAACTGATAAATTCATGTGACATTTCAAAGCCGGCGACTGTCTGTGCAGCTAAAAGTGAAGCTTCAGAGTTTTACCACTGAGTCTGTTCTTCATCTTTAAAATGTTTGACAGATTTCACTTGGGTTGTTCAGTCAACAAGCAGGACATTTCTGGCAGCTTTAAATACATACCCACGATAATGGTTTGGGATGTGAGTTACAGCTCAGATACCCTATAGTGCAAAACTAAACAATTACTAAAAATAAATCATACTAAAACAGCCATTTTTTGCTATGTGCACATGCTGAAGGAAAAGCACGACTCTAATCCTAAAACTTCTTCCCTACACCTACCGGTATCCCAGCGGGCCATCCTGGCAGGTGCCCCCATTGAGGCAAGGGTTGAAGGGGTGAGCGGAGCAGGGCAGGTGGATCAACTCTCGGCCCTTGCAGCCACATTGCCTCGACAGAGAGGCCAACAGCGACACCAGAGAGGTGTTTCCAGAGCTGAGAGCCACTGGAACCTGGCTGAATGACACCTGACTGCTGCAGCCTCCATATTGACTGCAGTCTGTGTTTGGACAGTCGTCTACGCCCACCTGAGAGATGGACACACCCAACATGGCCTCTAGCTACACAGGGTGTGAGGAGAGAGGCAGATGAACAAATTAAATAATTAGTTTGATTTAATTATCTGTATTAGATCAAAGTAGCAAAAGGAAGCAGGATGGAGATAAAAACTAAATGCCCTTCAAACTCGTAGTCTTTGGGTTTTGTTGTGTTTATATGATTTATGTTTTATACAGGGCAGCTTATGCTTGCTTTTAGCACCCCCTAGTGTCCATTTGTAGAACCGAGAGCAAAATCTATCTCCGTTCATTTTTTAACACCTTAATCTAACTGCTGAAACGTCTCCAAGCCTTGGGATTCATCACTAAATTAAACAAATCTAAAACATGCAGCAAACATGTTGGAAGCAGACTGCAGCACCAGGCATGTCAGCTCCATTTTTTCTAAGTTCAACAGTTGGCGGCCCACCAGTCAGAAGTTGCAAATGTGGCATTCTGCCCACAGGAGGCGACAGGGGCTGGGTGGCTTCTAGGGCTGGGCGATATGGCTTAAAATCAATATCACGATATATTGAGGATTTCACCTCGATAACGATAAATGGACGATAACTACAGGTAGGCGCAGAAACAAAAGTTGTCCACTAGATGGGGCTGTCACATGTATTATGCTGAGTCACATTTTTACGTGACTCAAGGTGGTACAGCTTCTTAAAGGGACATGAACGCTGCCAACCTACACACATCTTTTCATTTTTTTTGTTATCAAATTTATTGACATGGGAAAAATTATCTCGATAAGTCACAAATTTCGATAACGATACATTTTCGATTCATTGCCCAGCCCTAGTGACTTCTCATTAACACTGTGAAGAGTCATTTTAGCACATGCAGGCTCTAGAAAATGATTTAAAAATATGAAAAAGTTGCAAAGGGCCTCTTTAATGCAACCGTTTACACACCACAGAAAATACCTCAATAGAAACATAAATATTTTAGTAGCAAAGTAAAAAATGCTGCAGATCAGCTGGATATGATGACCTCTACGCTCTGAAATAACCAGCAGAAGTTTTCTAGGTTTTATTTACATCTCTTTACACATTTATCCTATCAAATTAAGACAAAATACAGTTAAACTCTTAAATTTAAATCGGTAGTTCACTGAGATAATATTTCTGACTTGGTCACTGAGTTTTTCATACAGGCTGAACATGAAAATAGTCTCCTACACCTATCTCCTGCATTAGCTTCTGATAGAAAATAGACGGTCAAAATCTCAGATGTGAAAATCCTGACAGATCTACGTCACACTGTGAATACGCATTCATGGACTCGCCCATCTTGACTCGTGACGCGGAAGGTCGTTGTTGGTTTAGCATCCAGGAAACAACAGAGAATATCTCAAATAGTAAGCTAACTGTTCGCGTTAGCAACTCCACCACACAGCAGAACTCCTCCAGGCTTGTGTTATTTGTGGAGATAAAACATCCATGTTGCAGAGCGAACAGAGTCAGTGGTAGAGTTGCTTTGCTGTTATCCAATCAGAGGAGAGATGTCCAAATAACAGGAAATAAGACTCCAAATCCCGCCGTCTGAACCTCAGTTCTGATCTGGCTCACATCTAGTTCCTGAAACAGGTGAGACCCCAGCAAATGTATTAAAAATATGAGTGAAAGACCACATTAAGGTGAAATCTTCCTCCTCCATTTAGGAAATAAATGTTACCTGTTTGCTTTATTGGAAACCATATTTGTCTGTTTCTTGGTTTGTTTCTGCTTTTCTTTTGCATGCCAGCTTTTACAGTAAGTACATCAGTTTGGTAGATTAGATTACTGCTAAACTGCTTTATTTTTCTTTCATGCACCATTTCTGCATTTTGGTTTTTCCTTCTTTTCAACCATCATGTTTGACAAGAATCTAGAATCAGAAATGACGCTCATTAAATATAAAGACAGGAAGAGCTGCAGTCAATATTCCCTGATGTTTTGAACATAATAGAGAATTTACAGTGAATGACAGCGTCTGTCTTTGATCTTGTCTCTAACTGCATCAATCATTTATGAATTACCTCCATTTCCTTAATGTTATTTTATGCACTTTAGTGTTTCTGTCATTTCTTCTCTTGCCGTCATTCAGTTGCCAAATTCACTCGTTCCCCTGCTTGTCATCCAGATTCCTCTCTCCTATTCAGTCTATTGGAGGGAGAGGTTTTGTCAGAGTCCCTGAGGGTTTTCTGTCTCTGTGTGTATTCCTGTTTTATTTTTGTGGAGATTCGGTTGACACTCTCATACAGTGTGCTTTACACTTCCCAGACAAGGTGCTTTACATTTTGGTTCCACAGTTTCAATACAATCTTTAATTTATGCCGACTTCCTGTCTGCAGTCATTCTCGCTCTAAATCACACTTCTTATAACCTGAGAAGGGTAAAGACCAATCTTCTTCGTTTCACGTTTGAGTTGCACATTTTTATTCATTTTAATTAGAAATTATTCCACGTGCTTTGGTAAAAATAAAATTTTTTCACTGTTATGATAATAATTTTTGGATGTAAACGAGAGTTTTGACCCACACTTCCTTAGAACATGAGGTGTGTTCTAAATGGTCACCTTCAGGATTTGAAAATGTGACTACTTACATGAAAAAGCATCTCATGCTCTAAATCAGTCAGGCATGGCGCTTCATGGTCAAATTCAACATGGCTAATATGTTTTTCTCCCTTGTTTTCTTTGTCTTTTTTTATTGATTTTAATTTAAAATTCTTTAATGATTTTATTGTTTTTTGTCACTATATCTTGTTTGCTGTAACCAAACATTCTGGTGCAACCTTACCTTTTTATTATTTCTTTGGCTGTTTTATAAAATTTTCTTGCCTCATGAACAAAACATCAGCTGAGAGTTGGCTTAACCTTGATTGGTGAAATACGTGCACAGCACACGCACTGCACGTGTTTAACATGTTTCATGCTCACAGAACTGATCTGAAATCAGCTGCAGCTCTCCCACTTTTAGTGTATGTTAAATATTAATTTTTATGTAGACGTGCATGTGAATCTGAGTGTGTGTTGTAAAATTGGACATTTTCTCACTCCTCTAATACGTGTGTGTGTGTGTGTGTGCAAGCGTGAAATGGTTATTGTTAACTGTCTGCTGCATGTATGTTAATGCATGATTATCACTTGTCTTGTTCTTTCAAAATAAAGTTCATGTAATTTCAGTTTTTCATTTGTATAAATCTTCAAAACAACGATTGTTTCGTTTTTGAAAGATCTGAAGATCAAATGCAAACTTGACATATTTCTGATGGTTGAACAAACAAACAACTGTTCTAATCAGAGGTGTAGATGTACTTTTTGTTGCAGTGCTCTCCTCACCTTATCTTTGTTTGCAGCCACATAGCCGTGCAGTCTCTCTGCCTTGTAGTACGGAGAGCCGTGCGCGGCAAACCAAACATTAAGCGCTTTATTGATCTTCAGGCCGGCATCGCCTACAGAGAAGATCTGAACATTCTCTGGCAGCGTCTGAAGGACTTCAGCCAATGTTCGACTCAGACGAGAAAACCGACTCTCCTCGCCGCCGCTACCTCTTCTGAAAAAGTCCCCCACTGTCAGATCTTAAAAAGACAGGGAAAGATAATAGACTTTGATAAACCTTCACAGGGAATCAGATTATGAGTTTTTTACCAAAAGAGTACAAAAAATATAAATGGTAAATCGCCTTCTAGAGTCCTGGAACCCCCCAAGGCGCTTTACAACACAATCAGTCATTCACCCATTCACACACACATTCACACACACATTCACACACTGGTGGGGATGAGCTACGATGTAGCCACAGCTGCCCTGGGGCGCACTGACAGAGGCGAGGCTGCCGAGCACTGGCGCCACCGGTCCCTCCGACCACCACCAGCAGGCAATGTGGGTTAAGTGTCTTGCCCGAACCTGCGACCTTCCGATTGCGAGGCGAGCACTTAACTCCTGTGCCACCGTCGCCACCACATATAAAAGGGAGTTTATGACACACAAATGCTGAAAAGACTTGAGAGGACATCATTTGATAGTTTTGATTAAGTTTGAGGAAGCAAACAGATGGAAAGCTAATATTTAGCAGCTTCCTGATGGCATGAAATACAGCAACCCATCAACTAATGTTACCATGGTAACTACAGGGCATGGAGCATCACTGAATAACATGTTGAGATGTCAATGTTGTATTCGAAAGTGATGACAGAGGCTAGAATTTTACGCACACACACACACACACACACACACACACACACACACACACACACACACACACACACACACACACACACACACACACACACACACACACAGTTTTTTTTTATATTTCCAAGCAACACCGTCACTTTGGGACTCACTAGTCAGACGAATGGACGCGGCTTGTTGCAAGGCACTCCGATGCAGCTCCGTCACGTCTACCTGGGCGGTAGAAATGACGTCAGGCCAGGTGCGGTCTGACACGCGCACCTGCAGGTGATACGAGCCTGGGGGAGTCCCCTCCCTGATAAGCAGCTGACCCGAGCTCTGGTTCAAACTGAAAAACCTGAGAAGAAGAGTGAGAAGTTTTCAGTTTCAGTAAAAAATAACAACAGCATGAGGTATTTTAAAAGAATTGGTTCTTAAAGTGAGCTAAAACCTAAAGAATGACGTTTGTAAAACTGGGGAATCTTGACATTTTGAGGTTGAAACAAAGTGAAGTGACAGATTCGGGAAGTGCTGCTAATCTTTTTATTGACTTAGTTCCCAAACGGATTAGGAATGTTTGTCTACACGTCTACAGCATGTTCTCATGATGGCTCTCTTTAGGGAAACTAAAACTCAAGGTTTTTATTAAAGTGCTACATTTACCTGTAAGATCCTGCTGTTTTTCCATCTTAACACTGGATTGGTTTTCATCTCCCAGGTGTAATCCAGGTT
Source organism: Nothobranchius furzeri (assembly GCF_043380555.1). NCBI lineage: Eukaryota > Metazoa > Chordata > Actinopteri > Cyprinodontiformes > Nothobranchiidae > Nothobranchius > Nothobranchius furzeri. The sequence continues at coordinate 67,802,221 of NC_091745.1, forward strand.
TAGGAAGCATTGCATCATAAAAACTAATGTAATGTTATGGAATGTAATAAAAATATAAGTACACTGCAAAAACTAATTTCGTTTGATTTAATTTTTTGTCTAAAAAGAAAAAAATCTCATCTAGAAAAACAGTAATACTTAAAATAGGGTAAAAATTCTTAAATAAGATCCAGTTTATTGTTTCATCGATCTAAACTTAGGCTTTTAAAAAAACTTTCTTGGAAATAAGTTTTTGCAGTGTACTTAGTTACTCTACTTCCACTACTACAGTTTTACTTCATCTGAACTTAAGTCATTTTCTTGAGGCCCACATTTTACTTTCTGTTTGAAAAGTAAAAGTACTTTTATTTACGTTTTGTCTGACCCCCCTCCCATGTTACAGTGTTTTGACTCCTCCCCTTTGGTTCGACATCACACACACAGCACATGTTTAAACGTTAGTTGAATACTTTTACTTCTGTACTTTTAAGTCCATTTGAAAATGTGTACTTTAACACTTTTAATTAAGTCAAACATTTGTTGGATGGTTCCACTTTTACTTAAGTAATTATTTTTGCCACCTTATCAGTATTTTACTCAAGTAAAAAAATAAATTGAAGTACTTCTTCCACCGCTGTGAAGAGGCAATAATTATTACTGTGAAACCATTGCTATCTAAAAGATAGAGGCTGAACAGAGTTCTGCCAACTTATGGAGGCTAGTTTTGAAATAAATAAATAAACATAGAAAAGTTGACAAAATTAAACAATTAGTAGACCTTTTCCCTTGCTTTCACTTAGTAAAATAACGCTTCTGACACAAATGAAATAGATTGGGACTACATGACAAACCCAGCCATGGGTAAAATTGCACTACAGATATGTTAAATAAAACAAAAACCTAATAAAAATCAAGTTAATGCAGTGTATTTCCCTATGATATGCAAAGCTCTACTAAAAACTGTTAAATCAAAATCTAAAAATCTAAATTAAAATATTATGGATGTAGTCTGAGCTGAATGGTATTTTGAAACAGTCAACTCAAAAATATCAAATGTAAATACGTCATAAACTTTTTCCACCATCAGTTATTTCACATTATGCTGTTAGCTCAGCTGAAAACTCCCCAAATTCCACCTGGAATTGTGTGGAAACCCCGGCGTCCCCTGCTTCTACTGTTATAGCTGAAACCAGTTTATGCATCTTCTCAGTTTCCTTAGAGAGGCAGGCCAGACCTAATCTGACTATGTGCCAAAGGGTCACGTAACAACTTAACCTCCTCACGCTGAAGCAACCTCAAGAGCTCAAAGCAGCTGGATCGATTACTCGTTGCACAGTCAAGACCAGAGAATGCAGGAATCAACCGGCGTTACTGCAAAAAAAAAAACTGGCTTTTTTCTGAAGCTGATTCAACCCTCAAGACTTAAAACTACAGAACAAAGTAAATGCATTTTTCTTTTCAACTTAGATTTTGAGACATTTTGTTGCATTTACACAAGTCGTCCTTTGAAGATGTGGTTCTTCATCCGGACTTTGCATTTCTTTTCTTTATGTAAATAACGGCGAGCCTAAACTCGATCTATTCTGTGAACAAATTGCTTTCTGCTGGCTGCAGAGATGACAGGAGGTGGTTCAAAAGTGTCTATGGTAATTCTCTCCCTGGTGGTTTCTTTGTTCTTGTCCGTCTCCTGTCGTCTCTTGTCATCCCTCCTTGTAGGTATCTCGTTAGAAGAAAAGGTGGCAGGCCGAGCAATCAGGTTCTCCTTTCTTTGTGTCTGCATGAAGCCTCGCCTCATCAAACAAAATGAGTGCGCCCTCACTGCGCTTCACTGGGAATTTTCAATACCGCTGGTTATGAAGTATTAATAGCACTGTTCCTGACAAGTCAGATCTCCTTTTCTATCCTTTTCCTCCAATTTTCATTCTTTTTCACTCTTTATTTGTTTCCTCCTTTAGGCTTAATGTAGCATACCAAAAGGTCTGCGCTGCCTCTGACCTGCATTCTATGTAAATTAGTAATGTTGTATGGCAACAGAGAAATGGTTAGTTCTTAGAAAAGCTGGTTTAAAATGTCATAAGCAAGACACAACACCTTATATTAGGATGTCCTAACCCACTCTAGCATTAACTTATTAACTGCCAATGATGACTAAAGTTGCCATTTGCATTTTTTTACTGAGTGGGCGTCGGAACGATCCCCCGCACCGTAAGAAAAAACACATCAGCTCTAAAGCCAATCTTCATCAGCGTACATCACACGTCACGTAACCAGGAAGCAGAAAATCCATGTGTTAGGAGATCGTTTTGGGCCGCTGCTGTCAATAAAGTGGCCGTGAACCAGAAAAGCTTCTACTGATTCTAATTCGACAACGGATTATGAAAGAACGGATAACGCTCGAAACGAGCAGATTCTTTCTGATGTAAGAGGTGAGTCTACTCTTTGTTTTGGTAGTTTTGGCGTTGACATCATCCTAGCGTGCAACGTTCTGTGACTTCTAAAAAAACAGTAAAAACACTGAAAAATGCTGGCAGCGAAAGGCTTTTCTGATCAGGACAGGCTGGCAGTGAATGAGTTAATATAAAATGTTGTTCACGGTGGTGCTAACCGCAAAACAGCGCCTGGCTGAATTACTGCTAACGCTAGCCTGAGCTGATGCTAATGCTAGCCTGAGCTGATGCTAATGCTAGCCTGAGCTGCAGCTAACGCGAGAATGAAATGCTAATAGCCCTGGTGGACAAGAGAAAAACAACAAAGAAGAATTTCAGAGCATTCTGATTCCAGGATGTACTGGGAATATCCAGACTATGAATAAATACCAGAGAGATCTACAGCTTGTGGTCCATGTCATGCACCGGTTGAGTGGTCGGGGGAAAACCAGTTTTTACATTGCAGGTCTAATTTTAGGGGTTAAAAGTGACCCTTAATCTGGGATCCTGGTAGATTAGGATTCCAGACCAGCAAAAGCAAAAGGATGGTCTAGCCATGCTCCATTCAAACATCCGCAGATCCGGCCAGTCTGGTGCCGGGCCAATCACAGCACTCTATCAGTTTCGTTTGTGTATCCTTTGACAATATGGCTGACTATTCCATTCACTGACATTCGAAGTGGGCCAATCACAACGCTCTATTTGTTTGGTGGGTTAATCACAGCACTCTGTTGGTGGGCGGGATGTTATTGCGACTGAGTGAAAAAAACAAAGATGGCGGTGGCTCATTTGAAATGGCTCTGGCATCAACTTTGGACTCTATTGACTCGGGCTTTTCTTTGAGTCTAGAGCGGATAGAGGTACTTAAGTTTATTTAGAAAAGGGATGTATTTGCATCTTTTTTGATGGAATTTGGTGGACTGCCCCATTGACTGACATGAATACCGGTGAGCGCATCACATGGTTTGTTGTCCAATAGCATGCAGAGACAGTTTAAAAGTCAATCATAGATCTCGTTCTATGACTGTCCAATTACTCCATACTATACATTCATCTATATGAGATGGGTTGCCAGGCTAGGCTCCTGGGTCACTGTGAGCCCCAATAAAGTTTCACATGCTGTTTCCAGTATTAAATACCCAGTATTATACTAACCATTTAGTGTGTAAACTCCACTGAACACTTCTCCCTTTGATAATGTTTGATTTTCATCTATTTTTATGTCAAAGACACAAAGCTTTATTTATCACAAGCTAAGTTGCTTTCTGACCATTTTAGCACATATTAATGCTTCTCCCAAATTAATGAAAAAAAAATCACTTCTTTTCTTGGTGTAGAAGGAAATAATCAGTTTAAATGTGTCTTTTATACTTGATTCTTTGTCAGGTCAAACTTCAGAATCAATTTTTATATTTAATCAATACCTAAAAATACTTTCAGGATATTTGCATTGCTGTCTTCCTATATTACCTCATGACCTTCTCCCCCAGTAACGTGATTTGTCCATTTCTGTTTTCCCCACCATCACTCTTTTCCAGGTCACTTTTAATTATTGTCAAAGTTTCACCAAGATTGGATCAAAGTACCTGGTTGATTTGCCTTCAAACCGGTACACTTTCTCGCTCCAGTCGTCAAGGTCAGGGGACTGAATGTGTCCGAGCACCGTCGTCGGGAGGATACCTGTCAGGCGGAAAGTAAAAAGCACCAAAGAAAAGAGAGAAAAAGTTAAAATTCATTCACTGGAGAAATTAGTTCAGAGCACAAAGAGATCCCTGTGGCACAACTCAAATATTAAGAGTGAAAGGAAGAAAGTTGGGGCTCCTTTAAAGAGATAAGAAGACAGGTGAAGCCTTTTTGGCATGCATGGTCATGGTTTGATGGCACATCGGGAGGAAGGGCACACATTAAAGTAACTTTGCTTCTCCCCAGCTTATTCCTCGCCCCCTCTTCTAAACCTGAACACAGTGCTGTAATCACTTTAGCCATGAAATCAGCCACCTTTTAAAAATGCTTCCTGTTTATGTGCCCGTCAAATCTGGGACATAAGCTGGAGTTAATTGTTTGCTTTGTGACATGTTTTCTGGGTGAGGGGTGGATCGTGTTAGCAGGTTAATATACTTTCAAGTGGAAAGGCCCCGGAGAGGGAACTCACCCAAAATACATTTCAGAAAACTCAAGTTTTCTTTTTTCCACCAGAAAATTACAGCGGGTCGACAGATGGTATGAAATGCTAAATAAGTGATAGGGCTGGAGCAAAAGCGTGTGAGTAGTTGAGTGTGACAAGAACATTCTTAACACGAGTAGAGAGTGCTCAGGAGGTTGTGAGTGGGGCCTGAGAGAACCTGAACGTTTGTGATGGGATCAGAAAGAGACCAGTCTGTCCACCAAATCAGGTCCATCAGTGTGAGACAAATGTCCCTCTTTTTCTTATATGACTATCCTAAGTGTGCCTTTGAGCAAAGCAGCCTGACCACGAGCTCTCCACTTCAGCAAACGGTTGCAAGTTTGCACAATCGGTCTTTCAGGTGTGAGCAAAAAAATAAAACCAATAAAGCCTGGCGCTGTATGAATTTAGAACTATAAAATGAAATAAATAAATAAATAAACATGCAAAAAAAAAAAAAACGTTATTTTAAAATATTTTAGAAAACAAATCAGAAACGTAAAACAATCTTAATTATACTTTTTATTTATTTATTTTGTGGATTTAAACAGTTAATGGTTTAAAAAAGGTTTATTGGCAGAACAATTTTGTAGTTCATTTAAAGATAGAAAATAGACGGATAAACGCTCGTCTCAGAAATACCTGACAGATCTATGTCGCACTGTCACTTAACATTCTTGGACTCACCCATCTCAACTGGTGACGGGGAAGGCTGTTGTTGATTGGAAACTACAGAGAACGTCTTGACTGGTGCTAACTGTTAGCATTAGCAACTCCACAACACAGAACTCCTTCAATCTTGTGTTATTTGTTGTGATAAAACATCCATGTTGCAAACAAACGGTTAGTGGTAGAGTTGGACTCCAAAACCTGCCGTCTGAAGCTAATTTCTCCTTCGGCTGACCTCTACATCCCCAACCTGGTGCGCCAGAGCTTTTTTTCCCCAGAGAATGATTCACAAGGCGTTCATTCCATAAATTCTGATGCTTTCAGGCGCAATCCCACTTTTTGGCGCATTTTTCAAACAGAAAATGTTGGTGGAGCAAGACTTTGGTGATGGGGGTGAATTGCTCTTTAACCAAAAGAAAATCTGTACATGTCTTTTATTTTGAAAGTTGCTGGATGCTTCACACTGCTCCCATATTTGATTTCCTGTCTGGCCTAATCTGATCTGCTCAGCTGGGTGGGTAAAAATAAAACCGGGGCATAAATTTAGCACAGCACAGCAGCACAGCACTTCTGGGATGCATTTGAGATGCGCTACTTTGCGGCTTTTAGCTGTGAAAATTCATTGGTGAAACCTTATCAACAGAAACCAGAACACAGATTTATAGAGACGAAACAGACTGTTCTGTTTAACAAGATTAAACAGGTTAACATACCTTCATAGCTGTAGACAATGAAGTGTGTGTGTCCAGGTGAATGTGGATGGTCATTCCTATCACCGATGACAACTGTCAGTGTGTTGGTTGAACTCATTGGTGGAAAGCCACCATCAATCATGAGAATTGGAAGGCGGTACTCCTTTTGGCGCTCACGATCGAAGGTGCGGAGGGTCGTGATGACTGCACTTCCGTTCCTAAAGTCAGTCAAATTAAAGTTGGTGGCATCTGAAGTGAGCATGAGGAGACGTATGGAGAACGGGCCACCATTGGTGGATGTGTCACGGTCAGTGGCATGAAGTAGCAGGGAGGTTTCATTCATTCGGACCACCTGGGGAGCAGCCGTGTTCTCCCAAACAACAGGCTTGTAGGGAGCCTCAAACTCAGGTCCGTTGTCATTAACATCCAGTACAGTTACCATGACGATCGCTGTGCCAGTCAAGGGTGGAGTACCAGCATCTGTCGCAAGAACCATGATCCTGTGCTGGGCAATCTTTTCTCTGTCTAAAGGATGAGCCACTACCACCCAGCCTGACTGGTCCACGAGGAACTGGTTATAAGGGTCAGACTCTTTGGAAATACTGTAAGAAAAGTGGGCATTTTGCCCTGAATCCAGGTCTGATGCTGTAACCTGAGTGACAATTGTCCCAACAGGGACATCCTCAGACATAGCAGGAGACTCATAGAACTGTGGAAAGAAGACAGGAGCATGATCGTTGGAGTCTTCGACCTGAACCAGACAGTAGGCCAAGCTGAAAAAATCTGCGTCTTCAGCCTTAAGGGTCAGATTGAAAGTCCTCTCATGAAGCTTTTCAAAGTCAACCCCCTTCTTAAGTTTTATGACGCCACGCCGATTTAATTTGTCCGTCTCCACAAAGAACTTTCTGTCTTCGTCTCCACCAACGATGCTGAAGGTAACCACGGCATTCTCGCCCTCATCTCCATCAGTTGCAGAAACCACAAGAACTTCGCTGTTAACTTCAAGGTCCTCGGTTACCTGAAATACACAAAAGAAGCACAGGGTGTATTGCTACTTAAATACCTTTCATGAGAAACTTCAGACCCGTTGATGCATGCTGACTCACCAGAGCAGTGTAGGACCTCTGTGTAAAAATGGGTGGGTGATCATTTACATCTGAAATCATAACGGTGGCTGTCCCTGTTCCTGACAACCCTCCTCCATCACGTGCCTCCACCACTACCAGATACTTGTCCTCTGTCTCCCGGTCCAGAGAACGTAGAACAGTGTAGATGGTCCCCGTAGTGGCGTTTATGGAAAAAAGGTTGAGGTTGATCTCATTGCGAATGTTCTTGATGATGCTGTAGGTGAGCACGGCATTCCTGCCTTCATTGGGGTCATCCAAGTCCATGGCACGCATCTCCATAATGGAGGTGTCAGCAGGTGAGTTTTCAGGAACCTGGCCAACAAAACATCCATCTACTTCAAAAGCCGGGCACGGAAAGAAGGGGGCGTTGTCATTTATGTCTCTAACTTCTAACAGCACATCAGCGAATCCGGTAAGTCCTAATCCTGCCTCGTCTGTGGCGAGGACGAGAAATCTCCAGGCAGGTCGCTCCTCGCGGTCGAGGCGACGCTGAGCATAAATTCTCCCGGTGTGTTCATCAATGGTGAATTCACCACCAGCACCCTGACCGTGGAGGGAGTAGCGGAGGGCGGACTGGTCGGCTTCCTGATCTGGATCTGTAGCTGAGACCTGCGAGACGGATCAATTAGGAAAAGAGATAAATTAATACGTTTATACATTAGAGATGTTTTAATACCTTTTCGAGGAAGTCGTGTAAAACACCACTAAGTTTAGCATTAAAACCATTTTGTTTATTTTAAAAACAAAAGTTAACTCCCAATATATAAATGGTGCGATTTGTAAGAATGCCATCCAGTGGTCAAACTTGGGTATTGTAGCCCATTTTTCTTAAATATAGATGGCTTTCTCACTACTGTTAAGTTAGTTTATTGACTGTTGCTAATTATGGATCAGCACCAGAAGATTCTAGATGACAAGCAAAGATGAGTCATTCACAGTCAGTTGATAAGTAGATGAATACATTGTCATATCTGCTGTCAGCACTCGGGTGTTTCACAGTAGGGAGCGCTTACTACACTTATAGGGCTTGTGATCACACGTGATTACGCATAGCATTCTGGGATGTGCGCGGACATGTTGGAAGGTTGACGAGTGTAAACAAACCATGAAACAATCGCAGAGAAGAAGCGGATTTGGGTGAAAGAAAGTGTTAAACAACATTATAAAATCCCCAAAAGGATGAGGAATATACAGGGATACATTAAATAAAGACATTGTAAACTGCTACGTGGACAAAACCAGCATTATAAATGGTTTTTATGCATATGAAAGACCCAAGACCAAAGCACCGATGACATATTGTTGCTGCCGCAGTTCTGCATAATGGACATTTTCAGCTTTCTTCTTAGTGGTGTGAGCGGATGTAAACGTCCGGATGAGAGGTACAGTGATCCCTCGCTACTTCGCGGTTCGTTTATCGCGGATTCACAACTTCGCAGATTTTTTCTTTGGAGCCTTATTCAAGGGAAATTCGCCGATTTGCGGTATTTCTCACCGATTCACGTTATTTTTCTATGCGAAATATCAAGAAATTCCTGTTTTTTTCATCAATTTCATCATAAAATGCACTTTTTGTAATAAAACTATAAAAAAACCAAGTAAAAAAAATTTTTTTTCTTGAGTTTTACCCACAAAAAGAGAATGTGATCATATGATAATTCAATATAGTTCTGTACTGTAAATATGGTGTGCCTACTTCGCGGATTTTCACCTATCGCGGCCAGGTCTGGAACGCATCTACCGCGATAAACGAGGGATCACTGTAAACATTTTTTGTTGGTTTTTCTAGTAAAACAATAAAAATTGTCATCTCACGGAAGAAGTGTAGTGAGAGAAGTTGTGTTGTGTGTCAGTGCACCTGCATTAGCTTACTGGTGTGTGAGTGTAGCCTCTGTCTGTGTGTGTGTGTGTGTGTGTGTGTGTGTGTGTGTGTGTGTGTGTGTGTGTGTGTGTGTGTGTGTGTGTGTGCTTCGTGTGAATGCCGCAGTGGAAGGAAAGAAACAATGTATAAAAAACGTAGACTATCTGTAACTTACCAGAATGAAAATACACTGGAAGGAGTAATATAACAAGACTTTGTTATGCTAGATACCTGATCTCCGTGGTTTTGCCTCTAAGCAAGAAAACGGTGAAAACTTAGCTTGTTTTCCACCTTTATTCCCCTGGCGATCACATGTGTCACCCCACAACACAGCAACGATTTACTAGAGTTGTGTAATACAACCGATCAACTGAATAATAGATTAATTTAAGCTGCAAGAACGAGACTGAGCGCGCTGTTTACGGTAGTAACAAGCAACAATTAAGGACTCACACGCCTCTAACAGGGCGGCTGCGTCGGTGATGACATCACAATCACATACCCTATTGTCTTAGTCTTAGGTTGTCTTACAGGAAGTCTTGTTTGCTGCCTTGCTGTAAGCTTGTTCTTAGTTCGACTCATTAAAGGAAGTAAAACACCACGTTTGACTCATTATTCACTTCACACATACATTTCACTGTGATATTGAGTTGTTGGTAATTGAAAAGGTATCTTGAGATATTTTTAAAGCCAGTTATTTGCTTCTAATTTACCATCAGCGTTGTTAGCTCAACGTTAGACTCTAGCCTGCTTTACCTGATATTAGAGTAAAGTAAAAAGATTGTGTGGCTTCTTAAGGGTACAAGAAATAACTTCTGAGTCACTCCAGTTTACTGGCATTGGTACTTTAAACAACTCTTGAGCTTTTTGACTGCCAGTGTCTAATTACAAATGCCAACATTACTGCTTTAGCGCGGCACAGACTGAGTGTTGGAGATTTTTTATGTATTACTGTCTTAAATGTTCCTTTTTAAGTAATCATATGTTAATAAGAAAGCCACAGAGTTCTTTCTCCTTCTTTCTTGATGTAGAATGTGGCTGATAAGCCCTGATGTTTGACTGGTATGCTGCGGGGGTGTCATGGTCTGTGTCCGTGTCTCTTTGTATTCCTCATGTGTCCCCTGGTCTTCAGCCCTCCAGATATTCCCTCTCAGGTCCTGTGCTCCTTCAATCTCCCCCAGTCACCCCTCTGCAGTTTTTTATAGGTTCAGCTTCTCTTTTTATTAGTCTCTTTAGTATGTTTTTTCCACAGGTTTTTGTAGTTTCCCTTCCCCTTAGAATATTATTTTGCTGCTCATCTTGTCTTTAGGTTTTTTACTCTTACTCTTAGGTCATGTTAGTTTCCTCCCTGATTAGTTAATTGGTTTCACCTGGTTCTCTCTCCACACACATGCAGCCCATCTGCCTCCCATCATTGTGCTCTTTAAGTGAGCTTTTGTCTCCAGGTTTCCAGGACATTGTTTTTTGACTCCCTGGCCTTTTTTTTTTTTTGGATTTTTGGTTCCCCTTTCTAATAAAGGAATGATTTCATTTACATCCACTCCTGCCTCATGTCGTTCTGGGTGTCTGCATATTGGGTCCACACCTCCTCCTAACTCGCAACGTGACAGGGGGTTGGTGAAATAGCCTGCCCAACAGGTATCCATGGTTACTGAGTTTCTGGCTGTCAGTTATAAATTAAGACTTCCTTTGGGAAGGCTCTGCTTGGCAACAGGAAAAGCTAGCAGGCTGAATGAGTCACCCCTGTAACTTGAGACTTCCTTTTTAGAAGGTCCCGCCTTAGATAGAAAACAGTGTTATTGGTTAAGTGTGGACAGTGATGGATCATCCTTTGTCTCTGTCTGCCTGTGTTTCAATAAAACCAGCTGAAGAAAGAACACGCCAGAGTTAATCGGACAAGGGCCTTGGACAGGCTTTTGGCTGGTTGCTCTCCGCTGTCTCCTCACAGCGTGTAAAACCTACTGACGTCTCTCACAGTGTGGTTCATTTCAGGGTTAAGTTTCAGGATTTAAAAATACCCAATAGTGAGCAACCTCACGGGGTCACAGAGCGTCAATCGTGACTACATCCCTCTTTAGTTTTTTCAAAAGGAGAAAAACTGACAACCCCCCAGCCTGCTGGGTATGAAATCTGTTTCAGTGTAACTTTACTTCCAGCATTATTGATACATTAAACGGTTTTGTGATTATTTCACCGTAGAATTCTTACATATTACCCCTTTAAGCCTGCGACAAACACCATAGTGAATAGATGGCAAAATGTAATTGCAATCTTGTGAAAATGCAGGTGTATGAATAAAGATGTTTATTTGAATTTACTGAATATCAAGACTCATGTGTTCACTACTCCTCTAAAAAAGGGGGTTAATTTTCCATTTAACCTTGACTGCTCTTTGAGAAGCTGTTTTTGAGTGTTTCAGGCTAATTATTTAACCTTTTGGTGACATTGAAAAATTTCTCACAAAACACCAACTTCCCATTCAAACGCTGCCTCAATAAAACCGTTGAAAATGGTAGCTGTTTGTTAAAATCCGGTCAAAGATGCCATGTTGACATCTCGTCCCAATTCAGTAACATCCTTCCTTTAATAAGACACTATTTCTTGTGTTCATTTTTTCCCATCACGTCTTATTAAAAAACAATTAAATTGCTTTTTCATTATGTAGAAATGTCAAGCCTTGCAAATAGGACTTGCGGCAGGGAGCTGATTGCAGCATTTGCCCCTGCACACTGAGACTTCACAGCACAGGAATAAACATTTCGCTGTTGCTTTGTCCTGTTTGCTTAATTAACCTGCCTTCCTGCTATCTCTCTGAACAAGAAGACAAGAGCAGCGGCAACCAGACAAGCTCTCACATCTGTCACTGAGACACACAATACAATTAAAAGTTAATACATGGCAACAAAAGCAAGAAAAGTACACTTTTACCCTTTCTTCTCTTTTCTCACCAGAGGGTTTGTTTACAGAAGCCTTTGAAGTCCCCCTACCCTCCCTGCCACCTCATGTTGGCTCCTTGCATTCCCTGACAACGTGATGCAGGTACACAATATTGAAGATGAACAGTGGTGACACCACAGAGGAGGCTGTCGCACAGGTGAAGTCACAAAATATTCATTTCAAATTGGATTTTCTCCTCCGTTCGCTATCTACTGAATTGTATTAGTGCACGGGGCTGAGAGTGGCGTGTGTTGAGGGAGGACCCGTTCGCTGTGCACCAGAAAGGAAAAAAAAAACAAACAATTGAATGCCTTGCAGAGGGACCCAATGCACATCAAATCAATTCCGGCAGGCGAGAGGAAACAGGCCCAGGTTGAGGACTCAATGACACCTCTGACAGAGATTATTCCCCTCCCCTCTAAGACGCGCTTCCACGTTTATAATCTTATTTAGTTTGGCAGCACAGGCAAATTATTGTGAAATACCAGAGATAGGTGTGACGAAAGGTGGATGAGATCAACAGAACAAGGAGTTCAAGTCTAACTTTTCAGAGGCAACTTTTGGGATCGTGGTCTCTTTATGTGACCCTTCTGTAAAACTGTTGCCACACACACATGATGTGTTATTATGACACCAAATCTCTGCTGGGGTGTCGCTCTGGGCTTATTCAACACTAAGCGTGACCACTTCTAATAGATTAGCCTCCATTAAACTTGATACCTTTTCACATATTGTTCATATAAGCTCTCAAATTTTAAATCAATGTGGTTGTGATACTTTCTCAGGTTTACATTTGAAACAATTTCCTCTGGAAAGGGTGAGCATGTGATTTAACATGGCAGTAAAAACATGTACCGTGCTTTTAACCCACCCCTTGGTTTTGTCTTGGTGTGTCGGATCGTGTGTCGGATCATAGTGTTTGTGATGAGGTCTCCCTATGGCGCCTCCTCTGGCCCGCAGATGTAATGAATTCCAGCCCAATAAGACTCTGAATGAACCACGGCAGGTTTGTCGGAGTAGAGTGATCGCATCCTTTATTTACACACCAGGTGACCCTAGATACAAGTAGGATCCAAAACCATGATCAGGAAATTTGACAGCAGGAAATAGGCTTCACCTCGTTGGTCACTTCTCAGAGCCATACTCACAGCCGCCAGGAGCAACTGGCTCCTGAGGCTTTCCCAATCAAAAAAAAAGCCTTCTGAATTGCAGTGAAGAACATTACATAGAGGTAGCCCCGCCCCTTAATCATCCTCTGTTTCTCCACCCGGAAGTGCGGCGGAAGTACGCCAGACAGGTAAGCGCCACCAAAACCAAATATGTGAGTTAACGTTTGTTTAACCATGAGACAGCGGGACGAGCACAAGTGCGAACACTTGTCGTGTCCTGCACAGAAGGAAGGGAGAGTGCCGATGATTTAACAGCTGTTTAGTGTAAACGGAACGGGAAGGTTACTGGCTGGTCGTGAATGTGTGTGCTAGGGTCACCCTTAACTGGAGGGATGGGTCTACCCCATCACAGTGTTGCAAGAGCAGATCTCAGTATATGCAAAAGAAAGAGCAAGACCTCACCACATACTTTACTTTTAAACTTAGTTTCTGCTGTTTAGATCACATTTACTTGACCAATAAACAGGTAAAAAAAACATTTCCTGTGTTAAAAAAAGAACCTAAAAACGCAGTCAGAAGAAAAACACAGGATGAACATACAAAAGATGTTTAAAGGTCAAAGAAGAGTTTGTTTCAAGATAATAGATTTGAAATGGAAAAGCATAGACTTCCTGACCTGGGTCTGAGGAATGGTCTGTGGAGACGTTTAGGAATCTCATGGTGTAAACCAGTCTCTTGTGAAGAAATGACTAAAGTGAAAGGTGGAGATTTGAGTCTACTGGCGAATCTATGTCCCAACTGTCATCTATGGTCATGGGCTTTGGGCAATTAAAAAACAAATGGAATGTAGCTGGGATTGGCTGACTTGGATTGGTGTCACTGCGTCTCCACATGGGTGGGATATGAGATGTTTATCAGAAGCATTTTTTCCCATATTCTACTCCTTGTTGCTCGCCCCGTAATCGGAAGGTTGCAGGTTCAAGCCCGCTCAAATTGTCTCTGTTGTTATGTCCTTGGGCAAGACACTTACACCCCCCCACCCCCGACCTTGCTGGTGGTGTTCGGGGGAACCGGTGGCACCAGTGCCAGTGCGCCCAAGGGCAGCTGTGGCCACATTGTAGCTCATCCCCACCAGCTGGTGAATGTGTAAATGACTGATTGTGTTGTAAAGCGCCTTGGGGGGTTCCAGGACTCTAGAAGGCGCTATATCAAATACAGGCATTTGAAATGCTCCTCATATACAGAAAGAAACCAATAAATTCAATATTTTGTCCCAAAAAGCAATAATGTTTCTTTCCATTGGGATGCTCCAGGGTGGAGCAAGGACAAAATGGAGGGGCTATATTAGTAGATTGGCTTTGGAACATCATGGAAATAATGTTAAGGTGTTGAAGAAGTAGATAAAGCGAAGGAAAGTCAGGGATTTTTGCTAGGGCTTCAGCAACCATGAGCCACATGGGGTAAGAAACCCAAAGCAAGATAATAGAACTTAATGAACTCTTGAGATAAAGTAGTATCTTGTTCCAGTTTCAAAAATATGGACATCTTGGAAGATTTGGAGTTATGCTTCTCTAATACCAGGGAGGTCACAATGAAAAAAACAAACTTTTGTGAAACATCTCTATCCAACACACATGCTGACTAACCTCCAGGATGAACACAGGAAGCTGGGTGAGCTCCTCCATCACCGTGGCGAGATACTCAGTCTGGCTGAAAACTGGCGCCTCATCGTTGCGGTTGACCACCTGAACCACCACCAACGTCTCGTTTTCCCACTTCCCGTCCGAAGCAACAAGCCGGAGCTCGTAGCGTTGCTCCATCTCATAGTCTAGAGGCTGAGCCACAAAGATAGTGCCCACCTCCGGCTCCACGTCGAACGTCCCCATGCTGTTTCCAGAGGTGATCTGGTAGCGCAGCTTTGCATTGGCACCTGGATAGAGGGAATGGAGTCATGGTTAGATCAAGCTGGTTTCGTTGTCATCAATCAACTTTTTGTTTTTAATATTTTCATTTAATTAATTTAGTCATTCATATCCCATTTTCTTTAAGAAGACCATCATCATCATCATCATCAACCTTTATTTATAAAGCACATTTAAACGGCGACAACGCTAAAGTGCTGTACAAGACAATACATCACCAAAATAGATAAAACAAATAAAAACTAGTAAAAAAACAAAAAACAAAAACAAAACAGGAAAGCTCAAGGGTTAAACAGTCTCAGCCGGGAAGGCCAGGGAATAGAAATATGTCTTCAAACGTTCTTTAAAAGTGGGAAGGGAGGGGGTAAGTCGGACCGTCAGGGGGAGTTGGTTCCAAAGTTTAGGCGCACAAACTGAAAAAGCCCGTTCACCACGGGCCATATAGCGGGCAGGAGGGACAAGCAGAAGTGCTGGTCAGAGGACCTCAGGGTTCGCGCTGGAACATAGGGACTCAAAAGATGTGCCAAATAGGAGGGGGCCGTTTCATGAATAGATTTGTAAACCAACAGGAGAATTTTGAACTTAATCCGAAACCGAACTGGAAGCCAGTGTAAACTTGCCAAAACAGGGGTGATATGCTGCCGTTGGTCTATGCCCGTCAGAAACCTTGCGGCAGCATTCCGTACCAATTGGAGGCGTACCACTGAAGAGAAGGGAATACCGTATAAAAAAGAATTGGCATAGTCCAGACGTGACGTTACAAAAGCTTGATCAACTGACTGAAGATCTTTTATGTTCAGGACAGATTTTAGTTTGGCCAGCCGGCGAAGACGAAAGAAACACAACCTGACTACCTGATTTTTCTGTGCATCCATTTTAAACAAAGCATCCAGAGTGACCCCCAAATTTGTAATTGTCGGCTTCACCAAAACTGACAATGAAGGGGGCAGAGATGGCTCCATAGCCTTAGGGGAGCAGGGGGCAAAGAAAATAGCCTCCAGTTTGGAGCTATTAAGATGGAGAAAATTAGCCGACAGCCAGGACCTGACTTCACTCAGGCAGTCAGTCAGTGGTTGCACAGGGTCAGCAGATTTTAGGGCCATAAAAAGCTGACAATCGTCAGCGTAGAGATGAAAATTTACCCGGAATTTTCTAAAAATGGCTGCCAAGGGTAAAAAATATAGATTAAAAAGAAGCAGACCTAAAACGGACCCCTGGGGAACCCCACAAAAAAGAGGTGCCACTCTAGAGGTGCAGTTCCCCAGGGCAACATTAAAACATCTGCCATTGAAATAGGAGCAAAACCACTCTAAAGCTCTTCCACGAATGCCAATTAACTGCTCCAGTCGCTTGAACCTGAGTTATCTCTTCAACAAAACGTTTTTGATGAAAATACCGCAGTTGAAGGCAGAAAATTCATATTTGATTTACTGGTGACAAACACACACGTGCACACACACATATGCACGGACTGATGACCCATATGGACAGCAGCAACAGAGAAGAAAACAAGTGCTTCTTCAACAGAGGGGCTCATCAGATGCTCTGTCCTTCACACACACACACACACACACACACACACACACACACACACACACACACACACACACACACACACACACACACACACACACACACACACACACACACACACACACACACACACACACACACACACACACACACACACACACACACACACACACACACACACACACACACACACACACACAAGATTGCATGAAATTAGATTCCTGGAGATATTACACGTTCCATGACCTTAATCTTACCTCTCCCTAACCTCACGATTAGACGTTTTGTCCCCCATAAAAAGTCGCCTCCTGATAATGCGACCATTTAAAGATTTAAGTCCCCACAAAATGAGGAATATAAATCCACACACTTATGGGATCTTTAAGCTCTTCTTGCTCTTTTCTCCTGAGGTGTTCTCTCTGGGTCTTCTGAGCACAACTGGAGAACTCTGCAATAATGAAAATTCGGAATGAATCCTGATTAGGTGTCAGAATCACCTGAACTGACACAAACGGAGCATCAGCTCCGCCCCAAGTGCCTCCAGATGTCTGCGTTACTCATTTCTAGCTGGAGGAGACTATCAACGTGCTCTAGCAGGTGAACACATGAACATAACATCCACTGCTAAAACTCACAGCCTTGCCTTCAGGCTCAGCTCCCCCTTCACCTCAATGCTCTTGTAGTACGTTTGCATTACTGCTGACTCCGTCTGTCAGCCTCTCACACACATTTACTCGTCACACCCAAGGTCCTTGAACAGCTTCAGCTGGGTAAGCGGCTTGGCTTCAAACTGGAAAGAATAACTGTAGGCTCTATAATGTCTTCTCCAAACCCTTCTTCATCCACTTACACCTATTTTGGGAAAACTGCAACAAGATTGTTGATGAATGGTGAGAAAATATTTTGTTCCTGATGAATTTTTACATAGGTGACACTTAAGGGTTCATTTATTAATGTTACTTAGTGCATAATTAAGCATTAATAAACTATTAAGTAAAGTAAACAACTGCTTAACCACATTATTTAATGCACCACTAAGCAGACCCACCCCTGGTCCTTTGTCCTAACCTTAAGGACACTTAATAGTTAACAATAACAGCGTTAATAATATGGTAAAATGGTAAATGGCTTGTATTTGATATAGCGTATTCTTGAGTCCTGGAACCTCCCAAAGTGCTTTAAAACACAATCAGTCATTCACCCATTCACACACACATTCACACGCTGGTGGGGAGCTACGATGTAGCCACAGCTGCCCTTGGGTGCACTGACAGAGGCGAGGCTGCTGACCACAGGCGCCATTGGTCCCTCCGGCCACCACCAGCAGGTAAGGGGGGTTAGATGTCGTGCCCAAAAAGTTTCTCCTTTTGTATCCTCTTTGTCCTTCTCTACCTGGCTTTAAGTCTTCATGGGCTTTTCTCATTCTCAGTCATCCCTCCAATATTTCTCCTTCATTTAATCTCTTTTCCTTTTACATATTTATCTTTCCGTCTCATTCTCCACTCCATCCCTGATTTAACTTCCTTTACTGGCCACTCCTCTTTCTTCCTGATGAAGTTAAAAACTCCTGCACTCACAAATTAAGTAAAAGCACACACGAACACATGCACGTCCGTGCATGGGACCCCCCCCCCCCCCCACACACACACACACACAGATGTATGTTCATAGCCCAGAGGCAGGTCTGTCTGGGTCCAGCTCGCTCTCTGTTTACCGGCACCAAGGAGACTTTAGGAGACAAACACCATCTGTGGAGACATGGAGGACTTTCACTACGATACCAGTGTGTGTGTGTGGGAGAGAGAGAAAGCAAAGTGCACCAGCCCATCAATGCCGCATGATCTACCGTGACACTCAGCGAGCAGCTCAGTGCGTGTAAATGGGAGTTTGTGTAAATGTGTGTAAGGGGAGCAGCTACAGCGGTTTTTTGCCTCCAGCGGCTTCCTTAATGATCAGTCTGGCCATATGGTTCTGCCCTCTTAACACACACACACACACACACACACACACACACACACACACACACACACACACACACACACACACACACACACACACACACACTAGGGAACAGGGTGAATTTGATTCACAGCCTAGGAGAAGACCCAAAATTCAGATTAAGGTCAGATCTCTGCTTCTCATGAGGTGGACTGGAGGGTAAAGTCGTCCCTGAGCGCTGACTGCAGGTCAAAACCCTAAAGGACTAAACTCATCACTGAAGGAAGTTTCATTCCATTTTTAAACTGCGTAAGAATATATGGCATGGGTTCTCACCTCATCTGGTTGAAACAGATCCCCACGCAATTACAACCTAAAATGACAAATTTTGTAAATTTGAACTATCTCTTTAGTTTTAACTTTCTACAAGGCGTGTTTGATTAAGTAAACACAATCCTGATGTGCATTATTCAACATAAATGAGGGTATAGACTATTCTGATTATGTTTTAGCTTCACTGGGCAAACAAGCGTCCGCACATGTTGTTTTTGTTTGTTTTCATGTGAGGTCAGCTTACGCAGCACGGGGGACTCTAACCTGCATCAGGGCTCATCTATCTTGCATGAGTCTGCAGCTCTCCACTGGGCTGACTGTTAATCCTAAACTGGCTGTGATTGGATGTCACTCTGTGTTGGCTCTTTGATGGACTTGTGACCACACTTCTTGTTCAATGTCAGCTGAAATAGACTCCGGCTCAACGCGGCCCTGAACAAGATAAAGTGGTTATGACAATAATATGCTTCCTCGTGTCAGACCTGTTAAAGGTCACTGAGAATACCAGAGAAGAGACACACTGATGGGAATACGAGGATGAATATCAATCCAAAACAGAACACATTTTCTCCATTTTTAAAGCAAACTATTCTCCTGAGGCATAATTAGTTTAGTTCCTGTGAAAATACTGTAGGTAGGCCCCATATGGAAAGTATGGGCAAATCACACAGGTCCCAACAGGTTTTGTCCAGTTTCCACGGGTACCCCAAGGGTTTCCCCACAAAAACTTTAACAGACCCATTTGGGTCCCTCTGAAACCCCGTGTACAGCCCGTTAAAAACTTTGTGGGCAAACCCTTGTAACACCACCATGGAAACAGCAGAAAAAAAACCTGTTAGGACCCATAGTGTTTGCTCATGTACAGTGATCCCTCGCTACTTCGCGGTTCGTTTATCGCGGATTCACGACTTCGCGGATTTTTTCTTTGGAGCCTTATTCAAGGGAAATTCGCCGATTCGCGGTATTTTTCACCGATTCGCGGCATTTTTCTATGCGAAATATCAAGAAATTCCTGTTTTTTTTCATGAATTTCATCATAAAATGCATTTTTTGTAATAAAACTATAGAAAAACCAAGTAAAAATTTTTTTTCATGTGTTTTACCCACAAAAAGAGAATGTGATCATACGATAATTCAATATAGTACTGTACTGTAAATATGGTGTCCTTTCTTCACGGATTTTTACCTATCGTGGCCAGGTCTGGAACGCGTCTACCCCGATAAACGAGGGATCACTGTATGCTCCATAAGGGGCCCACCTATGTATGTTAGTCAAAACAAAACTAAAAATGGTTGCTTTAAAACTGGTTTCAGTGATTCTTGAGGTAGAAACTTTACCAACTTCACCCTGGACAGCATTCTCCAGCCCTCTGCTGACCACAAACTGCATTTGTGGCACAGGTAGTTTCTCTAGTGGGGGGACTTTACCTGCTTTACGGCAATAGCTGCTACCAGTAGCTAGCAGATAGCGTTGTCAGCTCTGTCAATAATAAGCATTAAAAAAAGAAGAAAAGTAATTTTGGTGGAGCCTGGAAGTAAAAGTAAGAGAGTAATGTCTTTAAAGTCAAAGTAGGCTATGAAATTGTGGACTGATGGTGACCTGGCTTTGTTGCTACTGGATTTATAGGGAACATTTTACAATGAGGATCTTTGACTTCCTGGCCAATTTAGTATCATTTGGCTTCTGTTAGCATTAGCTTGTTGTTAGCACTAGCTACAGCTGGGTTGTTCATGAAAGTTGTAATTTTGCTTTAAACCAGTAGGAGGGAGAAGTGGGTAATCTCATTTAGTGTTGCTTTGAACTAGCTTCATAGCAGTAAAAGTACCAACAAATAGGCCTTCTGTAACTGCTGCACACATTTTACTAGGAAATAGAGGAACCTAAGAAGATTTAAAGTCAAATGACACCTGGAATAACGTATTATGCACACGTACAATATCAGTGTTCATTGTTTGAGCTCTGACCTCGTTGCTCTCTAAGCTCCCTGGTAAGCTTTCCTTCAGGTGCGACGATAATGATGCACAAAGTGCCTCATATCGGAGGCACTAAGCAGCGGGATGTCTCTCTGGTGAACTGTGTGACAGCAGGCATGCGGTGCAGGAATAAGGAACCTAATTACCCCCTCATGATCTGGAAGGTGTACAACTGAGATGCTTTATAGTCACTGCAGTGGACTTGGATCTGCAACCAGACCTTACTGTGTCTGTCGGGCTCATTTTGACCGACATAGCGAGCAATCTCCATGAGCTGCGTCTTTTCATCACTTCCATCATCAACGTTTGCAAGGTAACACCACTTCTGGTCAGCGTGACTTGACCAATCACTCCTTCTCTCAAATCCCTTATTATCACCCCGCCTCTCTGCTGCGGTAGGTGTTTGTTTGTGTTTACTAAACCCCGAGGCGACACTTAACTGAAACACTGAACTCAGCAGAACTGAAAAAAAGCCTCTTGATCTCATTACCAGACGCTCTTAGTTCGGCACATTTTCCACTAGAAGGACCAAATGGAGCCAGAAAACATGACGGGTGACAAAAGCCGCTGCATCTAATCAGCTTTATGACCAGGAGGGAGGTGAAGAGGGGTAATCTAACTCCACCCCTTGCGTTGCTTCCTCCTCACCTTTGATAATTGCAAGAAACACCAAGTCGAGCTGAAACGAGTGTAAGAGTTTTGTGTGTCGATGCGTGTGTTTCTCATGTAATTGTGTTTGTCGGATTTAGTTTAAACTGGGGCTGAAGGTCGGTGGTCCTTCAGCACCTGTCAGCTTCAACAACAAAGAGTGGTCATAATGTACAACACACACGCACGCACGCACACACACACACACACACACACACACACACACACACACACACACACACACACACACACTGATGAAGCCAAGGTGATGGGACAGCTAGATGATAAAACCTTCAATGCAGTTTACAGCTCATCAAATCTCCGTCTGCAGCTTTAACTCTTTCAGGAGTTTGGTACGTTGCCCTTGGCGACCTTACAGAAATCACTTGTATGGCTCAAAAGCATCATGTGCTGCATGCACATCAGAATCAGGGAGTCTACATGGGAAACAGGAATGCTTCTGGCCAAGTTACAAACTGGTTCATTGGTAAGACGGCCTTGCGTTTGACGAACTCACACATGCACATGGTTTCTCCGTGTGGTTTCAACCCCACTTCTTGTTTACAAGACGACCTGCAGCAATATTTTAGATGTAACACACCCAGAACTTTGGCCTCCATTGTCTAATAACAGTTCTGCAGAATTTTCTCAGATTCTTGTCAAGAAAACTTAACTTGATGAGCGTGAACGTCCTTCAAGAAGAAGAAGAAAATATCATTTCTATAGCGCCTCTCAAGATAAAAATCACGAGGCGCTTCACCCCGCTTAAACCCCTTAAAGTAGCTGGAACAGTGTCTGTTTCTCATGTGGAATGATGCATATTAATGATGTTGTTACGGGGCAGTCAGAATTGATGCAAAGACACATCTGCATTCATTCAAACATTTACGCCAGAGCTTTACGCTTTAGTGCTAGTTTTGTGATGAAAATAAAAACTTCCTGCTACCATAAGTCATGTGATCAAACACCATTATGCCCCAACGATTTGATATTCATGATATCTGAAAATCTGCTTTGCTCAAATTCTAGGATTTCTATGTAAAATAGCTTTTAGCACCCCCTAGTGTCCGTTTAGTAGAACTGAAAGCAACCCCCTCCGAGCCTTTCTACAGAAGATTCATCACTAAATTAAACAAATCTGCTGTGTTCATGTACTAAAACATGCAGGAAATGTGTTGGAAGCAGACTGCAGCTCCAAGAATTTCTGCTCCACTTTTTTCCCAAGTCCAGCAGGACAGACTGGCAACTCTAAAGTTGCAAATGCGGTATTCTGACCCCAATGGGGCTCTGAATGACATGTCATTAACCCTGTAAAGGGTCATTTTAGCACATACTGGCTCAAGAAAATGATTTAAAGATTTGAAAAAGTTGCAAAGGATACATATTAGCCCAGTGTTTGTCCAATTTTTTTCATTTTTCTCTTTAATCCTTTCAGATTTCCTTCAGGAAAATGCTCGGCATTAGATTAAAAGACGCCACGGGAGCAAAATACTGCTGATTTCTTCACAAATGCTTCTGTTTTATCGTTATCTGCTTTTTTTTTTTTTGTCTCACCAGAGATTTTCTTTGGTAATTAATAATCAACCCCCAGTTCCAGACCAGTTAGGTAAAGATAAGCTCAAATGCCCATTTAACCCCCACTTTTGCAGGGTAAGTGGGGGTGTTATTGGGATTAATTTAAACCTTAAATCTAATCCTTGCTGAGTCAGCACCGTGAGTATAAAGAAAGAAGTTTCTGTTTAGGATTAAACATGTTTTTGAAAATCTATCACTTATTCTCCAGAAATGTGTTATTTCCCCCTTTATTGTTTTAGGCTTCACCCAGCTGCTCTGGTGGTGGCATGATAAGTAACATAAATATTTATAAAATCTATCATTATGAATGCAGGATAATCCTGTTTTTACTTCATAAATGCAGTAAATTTCAGATTTATTTAAATATTCTCCTCCAGACACAAAAATCATCTGGGCCTTTTTTGTCTGCAGGAAAATCGACATTTTGTTGTTGCACAACAGGCATCATTAAAGACATGATTTAGCTGCCATTAAACCACAACTTGTCCTTTTGTTTCTAATTTATATAAACTTTACTCATATTTTTAATACATTTGCAGTTGTCTCTAGTCGGAATGAATGCCTTATAAGTCGTACTTGGTGGAAAAAGGTTTTGGTCCACCGGTTTCAGGAACTAGAAGTGAGCCAAATCCGAGTTGAGCTTCAGACGACAGCCATGTTTCCTGATACTTGGACATCTCGCCTCTGATTGGATAACAGCAATCTTCACTGACTGTTTGCTCTGCAACACTGATGTTTTATCTCTGATGTTTTATCTCTACAAATAACACAAGCCTGAATGAGTTCTGCTGTGTGGTGGAGTTGCTAATGCTAACGGTTAGCTTTTACTAGCTTCTACTAGCTGAGACCTTCTCTGCTGTTTCCTAGATGCTAAACCAACAATAGCCTTCTGTCAAGATGTGTGAGTCCATGAATGTTAAGTGACAGTGTGACGTAGATCTGTCAGGATTTTTACATCCTAGAGATTCACTATTGCAGGATTCAATTCAATTCATGTTCATTTATACAGCGCCAAATCACGACAAGAGCCGTCTCAAGGCATTTCACACAGTAAACATTCCAATACAGGTCAGTTCATTAAAGGGGCATTATGGAAGTTTGACAGCCAAAACATGTATATAAATAAAACATTTCTTCTTCATGCATTATCCTGCAATGCCCTGGTCCTGTAGAATGAGCCCTGACATTTTTACTGTGATTGCCTGTTTTTCTGTATAATTACAGAAAAAGAGCTGCTAGGGTCGAGCAGACTGCTTCATGTGCATTCACACTCAGGCATAGCCCTCCGAACCGTTCGTTTAACATTGTTTCAGCTGTCATCAAGAATATAATTGTTACAGATACAGATGACGTCATTGGTGGTTTAGCTCGCCTAGTAAGACGTCAGGCTGTCGTGCAGAAGACCCGGGTTTGATTCTGGATGTGAACATAGTTGTTTTAGATTTTCTTTTTTACATTAATGAGATTTTTTTACAGTAAGATGCCCAAATTTTTATTTGAGACTCGCCGAACGGCATTGAATTCACAGGTAAAAAAGATGTGGGTTCAACTTTCATTTTGGAACAATTTTTCAAGCAAGGGAAGGGAATAATCTGAGCATGCAGGAGGACTGACCCATCTTAAACCTTTGTCGGCTGTGCTGAAGAGAAAGGTACAGAGCCAAATTATTTCATTAGCTGCTTGTTCTCCTGTCCTCTGTCCTCCGGGCCACACACACACACGCGCACACACACACACACGCACACGCACGCACACACACACACACACACACACACACACACACACACACACACACACACACACACACACACACACACACACACACACACACACACAGGACTGTCTCAGCTGTTATTTTCGTTAAGGAGTGTGCACGTACAGCATGCGCGCCTCGTGCACGAGCCTCCTATTGAAGCTGCCGTTACGCTTTTGGCCTGAGGGGGCAATTGCAAGCATAAAAATTCAAAACTCCGTAAAGTCCCTTTAAGCCAATCAGTAAAAAGTTTCCTGTATAAGGAACCCTGCAGGTTGCATCATGTCACTGACTTCTATAACAGGAGATTGGTGTAGAAGACTTTTTTCACGTTAAGCCTGCCTGTGAAAATCAAATTGACCGATTATAATCAGAAATAAGATTTAAAACATATTTTTTCAGAGAAAGGGACTTTTAATTCAAATTTTCTGTTTAAACTTCACAGCCCTCACAATCATGAAACTGTTTCTCAGCCATGTTTTCTGTTTTCTGACTGAGGGAAAGAGGGTGAATAGATAACGGGCTGGATTATGTTCTTGGCCCTGCATATGCTATGATAAACGTCCTCTAAGGGAAGCTGCTTTTGGTCTTTTTTTGCATGAAAATATCCAACTATGACTAAAGGTTTTGGAAAAATTAACTTTCTGTTATCCATTCATCTTCTGAACCAGCTTGCAACACTTGTCCATGTGGGGTCGTGCCTGTCTCCAGTGGTCAATGGGCAATCAGGCGGGCTACACCCTGGACAGAGTGTCAGTCCATCGCAGGGCAACACAGAGACACACAGAACAAACAATCACACACACACACACACACACAACTAAGGACAATTTAGACAGACTAATCAACTGAACAGTCATGTTTTTGGACTGTGGGAGGAAGCCTGAGTTCCCAGAGAAAACTCACGCATGCACAGGGAGAACATGCAAACTCCATGCAGAAAGATCCCAGGCCGGGAAGCGAACCCAGGACTGTCTTGCTGCAAGGCAACAGCTCTAACCACTGATTTTCCGTTACCTAGATTAAAATGGTCAGTGACCATCACCAAGCAGCATTATTGACCTAATATGACTGGAAATGACAAATGTTGCACAAAACCAACCAAAATAAAGCTGCTAATTTTAATTCTGGTCATGATGAAATTCAGCTGTCGTATTGCACGTTACATTTTTGACCCAAAATATCGAATTTTATGGCTTAAACCCAAACAAAAGCTAAAAGAGCTCTGCTTTTTGAACAGATACTTTATTATTTGAATATCTGCCTATTTAAAAAATACACACTATATTGATCAAATATGGAATCTGAAAAATTATGGTGAAGTTAGGAGAACTTTCACATTAAGAGACGAGTGATGAGCAGTGGGACGCTCCCCTGGAGACAATCTTCTGAATAAATAGAAGCACGAAATAACAAATACATGTTCAAAACCTGCTTTCCTTCTCCCGTTGTCTGGGTTAAGAAAATCTCAGCTGCTTCCTACTGATGCCAACAATGGTTGCAAAAAAAAGGGGAACAAGAGGAGGAGAATGAGTTATTTTTTTTGTTTTCTGATATTTTTGTCCCTTTTGCGTCCTGCTGCTCATTGGTTTAGAGCGGAGGAGGAAGACGATTGAGGGACAAACACAAACAAAGAGACAAACATCAAACTGTCGACCTCAAGGGAGCAGCAGCACTCGCTAACGAGCAGCGACAGTTAGAGAGGAGGGAGGAAAAGAGCGCAGGAGGCGAAGCAAGAGTGGAGAGAACAAGGCAAGGAGGCAAAAAGTGAGGAGAGAAGAGAGGAGAAAAAAGCAGCAAGAAATAAAAAAAGAAAACACACCAGCTGATTTAGAGAGGAGTGAACACATACATTCTGGTTTTATACAGCAGCACGTTGAACAAAAACAATCCACGTAATAAGCCTCGCGTGATTACAGAGGGCTGAGTTATAATTTTCATCATCCTGCTGACTCGTGTTTCATCCTCTGCTTTGTTCCGAACAGACGGTTGCATCAGATGTGTAGAAAACCCGTGATTAGTAAGTAGACACAAAAAGATATTTCAGGTAAAAGCAACAAAACTTTGACGGACCTTCATCTTCATCGTTGGCCGTGACCGTAATGAGGACGAAGCCGACCTCCTTGTCCTCCTCCACGCTCACTTCGTACACCGGCTGAGCAAACGCCGGCGCGTTGTCATTGACGTCAGTGACGAAGATCCTGACGTACGCCGTGTCTGAGGGAAGACGGGTGGAAAATGTGCCGCAAGTTATTTTTTTATATCCTTAATTAACTCAATGCACTAAGTAACATTAAGGGACCCTTATTGTAAAGTGTTACCAATAGTTTTTTTATGCCAAATTCCTATTTATCACCCATAAAGTCAACTATTATTATTATTTTTATGAGAGATGATCTCTTGACCCACCGGGTTGATCTAATAACATTTCTCTCAACAAGACACGGCCTGTAGATGTAATTTAATAAAAAACAAACGTAGTCAAAGAGAGATTGTGTGCTTTGTAAGTGTGACACCTGTATTCAGCTGGCCTTGCTGGCCTGGTCGGGCGGACTCTGAGCCATCCTGCGACTGCACCTCGATCAAGTAGGAGGCTTTCTGCTCCCGGTCAAAAGAAGCACGTGTGATGATGACGCCGCTGCGTGAGTCGATGCTGAAGTACTGAGAGTCCCCGCTCTCATCCTTCAGGATCACATAGTGGATCTGATGAGGACAAACAGATGAGCTGTAGAGAAGAACAAGCCCACACTGAACCAACGCTGAAAGCAGCTGCATCCTACCATTCCATGCAGACCAGAGTCCAGGTCTGTCGCCGACACCAGAGCTACCGACGTGCCAATCTGGGCTCCTTCAGGAACCGTGGCCTCGTAGGTGGAGGACAGGAAGAAAGGAACATTGTCGTTGACATCTGAGTGAAGACACAAAACAAGGTTGTGCAAAAATTTAATTTTCTGGACTTGATTCGTTTCTTTGTGGTCTGCAGAGACAGTCGTGCCTAGAAAAGCTCAAATTAAATTAAATTAACCTAAAGGGGACATATGATGCAAAACTCATGTTTTGCTTCTCAACTACCTCTACAAACACTCCAAATGTGCAAAAATCCACCCATCTGCTTTCTGTCAGACTAAAATGAGCTGTTTAAAAAAAAACCATCTGTGACATCACAAACAGGAAGTGATGAGTCCTGCAACACTGACACACCGGCGCTTGTATCTGGCTCATTAGAGGGACATCTGTGTTGGTGTGCGTATTGTTTAGGAAGTAGTCATGTGACCAACACAGCGGCTGTTTCGCTTGTCGGTGAATCGTCAAACTGTGTTTAAATTAAACTGTCGACTCAACAGGATCAGTTTCTTCCACAAGTACATCTTTTAAAGCAAAATTATACCACTGTTGCATCAAGGAGCTGGAAAGAAAATGCAAGGTGATCCACAAGGGATCATTTGGTTCTTATATATCTGCAAATAAATGTTTTGTTTTAATTTTTTTGTTTCATCCTGTTCCTCTCAGTTTCCACCTGATCCATCAGATTTTTGTTTCTAAATTATTCTTTTAAAATCATTCATACTATTTTCTGCAGGTTAAACATCACATTTGTTAAACTAAACTTGCATACATCAGAATGTCATCACTGCTGAGACATCACAGAGAAACACGTGGAAATTTGGCTGACCAACTGAGCGGGGGGTGGGGGGGGGGGGGGGGGGGTGGGGGTGCGGACTGGACCGGACCAGACCAGACCGGCTCACATTGGGTGAACAGCCCACCGAGACTTGATGTCAGTAGAGTATCGCTATTAGGTTTGCAGTGATGTTTATTATCCAGCAGGTGCATAAGACCAACATGGTGACACGGTATTGATACAGGTTGGGTGATGTGTCAAACATCTCTACATCTACCCATCACTACAAACAGGGAACTTAGAATAAATCCACTTTTCGTGGGCAAAAGAGGGCTGCTGCTAAGGAGCAGCGGCTCTACTCCGAGCCCCTCTGAGCTTCTCAGCTTATAGAAGCTGAACAGGAGAGGAGTGGGCATGGCCAGTAACAGCTTGTTTTTTCTTTTTAAAGTGAAGCGTTCTGGAAGGTACTGAAACTGTCAACAATAAAATTGCTGAAAGAGGGATATTTTGTGCAAAGAACTTCATAAAAATCAAAAATAGGTCTACCATAAATGTATTATACCTTACAAACAAAGCCATAATTTGTCTACTTTAAAAGGATGCTAACCAGTTTTGACTTGCTTTTAGCACCCCTGGTGTCCATTAGTAAAAGTGAAACTTATCTCCTTGCTTTGCGTTTGTTTCTTTAACACCTGTTAATCAGAAAGCTGAAATGTCTCTCCAGCCTTCATTAGTTTCTACAGCAGCGACTCATCACTAAATCAATCAAATCACCAATGTTCACGATCTAAAACATGCAAGAAACATGCTGGAACCAGAAAGCAAAACCAGATATGCCAGCTCACACAGGGACTGGACAGGCACTCTGAAGTTGTAAGTGTAGTGTTATGGCCACAGAGGGTGGTGGGCTCTTACTGACATTTCCTTAACCCTGTAAAGGGTGCTTTTTGCACATGCTGACTCAAGAAAATGATTTAAAACTATGAAAAAGTTGCATAACGTGGCTTTAAAACACGTCAGAAACAAAGAAAATGTGAACAGGAAGCAAAAGAAAAAGAGTTTGAGGGTTTAGGAACTTTTACACTTGCAAAGAGATTAAAGAACGGAAAAGATGACTGAAACAAAAGTCTGCTTCCTGAAGACCTTCAGAAAGTGAAATCAGACTTTGGTTCCTCGTGCAAATGAAAATTGAGTTATTAGCAGGGAATTATCCTCCAAACACTCTGAAGTGTCCACAAAGACGCTTGTCAGCTCGCTTTCAAGCTCTGTTAAGCCAATTAGAGCATCCAGTGCGGGTTTTTTCAAAGCCAATCAAAGTCAGGAAGTGTTTGCTCCTCTTTACTTCCCTCCACCCGCCAACAGATGCTGATTGCGAAACGAGTCACTGTGAAAATGAGGCGGCTTGGAGCTCACACCAGCAGTCCCTGATGTTTTAGTCTTTTTGTCTTTCTGGCAGAGACCACCGGGGACTCCAACCAAACCTCATTTGTGTCTTTGCTCGTCGTTTTCCGGTGCCGTCGCTCATTAGAGCTATATGCTTCTGCTTTGTTGTGATGGCTCCAGCATCTCAGCGTTAAATGGTGACTTTTTACATACAAGTGGATATGCTGTTAGTTCTTAATGGTTTAAATCAAAGACACGAGGAGAGATTTGTCTTAAAATAGGACATCAGCTGAAATAAATGATGAAACTGACTGAAAATGAAGTTATCCATCAGCATGGTGAAGACAAAATTAAAACCAAAATTGTAAGAAGCTAAAACTCCTTCAGCCGTTAAACTAGATGCTGCATTTAACTGCAAATAACAGTAAAAGACAAATTAATACAAAAATTATTTTAGTAATTCTTTAACTATGATTGAGGATCTTTTCTCTGATGATTATTGTACACACACTTATTGCAATCAGCTTGGAATGAAAGCAGGATTTAAAAATGTTTTTATGTCCAGTTTTATTGACATCCATCTGAAATATTTTAGTTTTTACCCCATCCAGAAGTTCCATTCACATCTGGCATAACATGACCTTGATGGGATTTCTAGCTAAATTAAAGGTGTAGTTGACTCCTTTAATCAATACATTTTGTCTTTAGTAGGAATGATCGCCTTGTAAATCGTACCCTGGGGACAAAAATCTCTGGTGCTCCTGTTTCAGGAACTAGAAGTGAGCCACATCAGAGCTGAGCTTCAGATGGCAGGATTTAGAGTCTTCTTTTCTGATATTTGGACATCTTGCATCTGATTGGATAACAGCAATGTGACTCTACCACTCTCCACATATAACACAAGCCTGGAAATGTTCTGCTGTGTGGTTGAGTTGTTAATGCTAACGGTTAGCTTCTACAAGCCGAGGCGTGTTCTGTTGTTTCCTGGATGCCAAACCAACAATTCAATTCAATTCAATTCAAGTTTATTTATAAAGCGCCAAATCACGACAAGAGTCGTCCCAAGGCACTTCACATAATAAACATTCCAATTCAGGTCAGTTCATTAAGCCACTCAGAAATAATGTTTCCTATATAAGGAACCCAGCAAATTGCATCAAGTCACTGACTAGTGTCAGTGACAATACAGCAATCCTCATACTAAGCAAGCATAAAGCGACAGTGGAGAGGAAAACTCCCTTTTAACAGGAAGAAATCTCCAGAGGATCCTGGCTCAGTATAAGCAGCCATCCTCCACGACTCACTGGCGATCGAGAAGACAGAGCAGGCACACACACACACACACACACACACACACACACACACACACACACACACACACACACACACACACACACACACACACACACACACACACACACACATACACACACACACACACACACACACACACACACACACACACACACGCGCGCGTGCGTGCGTGCGTGCACACACACACACACGGACAAGTAATGTGTCTACAGTTATATTGTGATGTCTTAGTAAATATTCTATTTGGTGAGAGATTAACTTTATTGTATTTATCCTAGTGGATCTATAATTAAAAGGATAAACTAGCAGTAGCACATCCAACATCAAGGAAACAAAAAGTTATTAACAGGAGAAGGAGAATGTTTAAGTGGTTAGCAGCAGTGTGCTAGACGATGGCCCCCTCCATGAGGCCACCACAGCTCAGCAGAACAACAACAGCCTTTCCCGTTGCAAACACATCAAAAATGTGTTTTTAAAGTTAAAGTTAAAGTCCCATTAGTTGTCACACAGTGAACCACACCTTTAACAACTTCCCCTTCTCTTAAACAAATCTGAAAATAAATGATAAATAAACTGTATTTAGAGGATTGAACAGCTTTCTTAAAAAAAGCTTCTGAAATGTAATTTAAAAACATTATTTCTACTGGCCCATGTGACAAATGCTGGCATTTAAAATTCAATGTTTATTTAGGCAAATTCAATTTATTGAAATAGCGCTAAATCTCAACAAGTGTCATCTCAAGGCACTTCACAAAGTAAACATTCTAATTGAGTTCATTATCCCAGTTAGTTAAAAGAAAATTACATCGAGTCACTGACTTGTTGTGTCGGAGACTTTACAGCAATCCTCATGCTGAGCAAGCATGTAGCGAGAGTGGGGAGGAAAACTCTCTATCAACAGGATGAAACCTCCCACAGAACCTGGCTCAGTATGAGCAGCAATCTGCTCACTGGGGGTTTGAGATGACAGAGCAGATTTCAATGTAAACACACACTCTTCCACTGAGTCTCACCTGTCACATTTACATAGACGGTGGTGAAGGAGGCAAGAGGCACGGCGGCAACATTCTGCACACGAATCCTCAGAGTGAAGAAACGGGTCGTCTCATAGTCGAGGTTCTCGGCCACCAGGATGGACGCTGACCCATCAGCCCGGTTTGGTTTGATGTAGAATCGCACCGGCATGTTGGTCTCAGGCACCTGACCCTCTTCTAGGTTATAGGTCACACGTGGGTCACCCAGCGGAGACGTCGCCTTGATGGTCTGATCAGCAGAGGAAGTGTGAGTTAATAGGATGCAACAGGAGTCAACATTTTCCTCAGGTTCTAAACTAAAAAAGTCTGATTACCTCTGATCCACTTGGGATCTGATACTTGTCTCTTAGACATAATAAAAAAAAGATCATCTGAAACAGTTTGTCTGGTATTTGTTTCCTTATCTGGTCTTTAAAAGTGAAAGCAACCAATAAAAAAACAGAAATCACCTCTAAAGTTTCTATCATTTCCAGTCTGTGTGTGTTTGAGAATCAGATGCAGTCCAGCAGAGAGAAATGGTTTTTTTTAAGAAGACCAAGTTTTCTTTTGAAGGAGACATATTATGCAAAACGTATATTTAGCATCCTGTAGTGCTGCCATGTGGGTCTCCACTACCTCAATAAACACTCCAAACGTGAAA
This sequence comes from Nothobranchius furzeri, assembly GCF_043380555.1. NCBI lineage: Eukaryota > Metazoa > Chordata > Actinopteri > Cyprinodontiformes > Nothobranchiidae > Nothobranchius > Nothobranchius furzeri. The sequence goes on from NC_091745.1 coordinate 67,834,854, forward strand.
AAGCTCAGTCCATCTATTTTCTTTCCATCTGGTTTTAGTAATAAAGTGCCTAAAACAGACCGTTTCTAAAACACCCAGTTTGTGACATCACAAATGGACAACTTAGCATAGAACCACCTCTCACGTGCAAGAGAGCCCTCTACTCCGAGCCCTCCCTGATATTGTAGCTTCTTCTTTTAGCTAATATCAGCCTGAGCAAGGAAAGGTGGGTGTGGCCAGACTGTTTTCTTAAAGTTTTCTTAATATTTTCTTTGGACTGCATGGTGGCGCAGTTGCTAGCACTGTTGCCTCACAGCACGAAGGTTGCAGGTTCGAAACTCGGCTGCGTGTTCTCCCCGTGCATGCGTGAGTTTCCTCCGGGTACTCCGGTTTCCCCCACAGATCACAACATGCCCTATAGGTTATAAGTTGTAAGTCGCTTTGGATAAAAGCGTCTGCCAAATAAATAAACATAAACATAAAGTGACAGAGCCCTGAAACAGTTCATTCTGAAAAGTACTGAAATGGTCAAGAATAAAATTGCTAAAATCACTTCATGTGAATGGAATTTAGTGAGAAATAATTCATAAAGATGTTTTTATGGACCATAGAACTATTATAACTTATGGGCCATTCCCATCTGTACCGGGTCGGTCCGGGCCGGGTAGCGTAGGTTGTTTACATATCTGGGTGGCCTGGTATTTTTCCGGGCCAACCAAGGCTCATTCTCAGCCCTCTTCTCGAGGGGGTCTGCTTCAGGCCGACCAGGGCCAACACACCCACTGCTGACAGCAAATTCCCACCATCCATTAGAGCAAGCCTCTGATTGGTGGGTAGAAGACAAGGATGTGTGGAATCAACCGGGCCAGACTGGGGCCGACTGGGGCTACCCGGCCCGGGCCGACCCGGTACAGATGGGAATGGCCCAATATAATAATAGGTCCCCTTTAACGTAGCACATGTATGTAACATGAAGCTGGACTGGCCCATTCAGGTCTCTGCAGTATTATGCAGAGTTCTTTTGAAATGCATCTTTTCAAAGGTTAATAAAATTGGTGAATGGGCTGGAGAATTGGATCATCGCACCGACTGATTTTACGCAGCACAGCACCGATAAAAAGAAAAAAAACTATAAAATCCTTTTATGCAATTACTGAAGGGCTCAGTCAACTGTTGAGATTCCTATTATAATTCAAGTTTAGCACATACACATTTCTGAAACATAAACACCCACATATTCTACCAAAGATTCAGGCAAAAGAAGACCGCTTTGGTTTACAATAACATAACGTTGTCACACAACAGCTGGTGTCAGCATTAGGGCCATTTATTATTTTCTCCAACGGCTCCAACAGCCTCCAGAGGTATGAAATACATCACTCACCAGTAAATGACACTCTAAAATACACAACTACATTTCAAAGAATGCTGCTTTTTACCGGTCAGCTCTGCAGTTCAGCCCTTCTATGGAGAAAAAACACTTGAGACGAAACTCAGATACCAAAAAAGGTTTCAGCTTCTGCTTCATTGCTGCTTTCTTTTCAGATGTATCCACTTTATTCAGTCAGTGTGTGACGGTGTTAAACTGTCTCGACCCGGACAACAACCAACAGAAGAGCTCTTAAGAATCTCTTTTTTTCCTTTTAGAGGCAGATAAACTGGCCTTGGAGAAAATCTATGTGCTTGTGTTACTCTTGCAGGGGGCATAATTGCACGGTTTCATTGCAGGAAGATGTTTGTTTTGGTGTTGGGGATGACCGAAGATTAAGGTTTGAGGTTAGATTGAGGTTAGGCAATTACCAGTTAGAGATAAGGCAACAGGAAATTAATACAGCAAAACACTGGCCGGTCGGAGGGGAGGTGTTTGAGAGCAAGCTGTTACAACCTCTGTCCTTCAAGACCACAAAGTCAAAGCCATGCAACGGAAGGATTGCATTTTCCATGGTTGAGTGATGCCAACAACCTTTATAGTGGTGACCTAGACTGCACACATTCAAGTTTTTGCAAGCGTATATTCTCTGTAACATTGACATCGTGCTGAGCTTTTACAGATTTGGGAACAGGCTAAGGCTTTTAGCACCTTAGTCACCTAATTAGAATCTAATGGAATTAATAAATGTCGTGCTAAACAAGCACAATTCCCCCAACAGATCAAATCTTTAATGTCATTGTTATTTTATTTTTACAAAAAACTACAAAAATACAAGATGAGGTCAACTCAGTGTGAGGCATAAATGATAAAGGGAATATTTAAAAGACAAGTATAATCAAAATAAAAATAAATAAATAAATAAATAAATAAATAAAAATAAATAAATAAATAAATAAATAAATACAAAAAGGCTACTAATGAAAATTGCACAGTTTTGGCACTGGTTTAGTTAGAGTAATGATAGTTTCTGAGGTGGTTTGTTCTGGTTTTGGTTCTGTTGCCTGATGGAAGCTTTTTATGGGATTATCAGGAATATATTTGTTCCAAAGAGATGGAGAAAAGACACTTATAGAGCTAAACCACTCCAATGCATGATGTATGTTAAACCATCTAAACCAGCAATGTCTAGTCCTGGTCGTCACTGGCCCTATCCTGCAAGTTTTAGTTGTTTCACTGCTCCAGCACATCTGTTTAGCAGATCATCAAGTTCTGCAGATGCCTGTTAATCACCCACTGATTAAAATCAGGTGTGTTGAAGCAGAGAAATCTCTAAAACGCTGACGGTGGCCCTCAGTGACCAGGATTGGGCATCACTGATCTAAACAGGCTACCACGTTAGCAAAGCCACACATGCCATTTTCCAATTGTTTTATTATTAAAAAAAATGTCCACACAGGTGCTTCAAGAGCAGTCGGTACACAATCATGTCACCTTTAAGTCAAGGACGTGGATAACCAACCTCAAAGGGCCTGTAGAGATCAAGTCAAAAAGAAAAACATGACCTCTGAGAACTTCTAAATGTTGTTGTCATTTCCTGAGTTGACATGTTTCTCCTGAGTGAGAAACGCTGTCCTCCACCTCAACCACCAAAACCCTCTCAGGCCTCTTTCGCTGTGATAACAATGACTTCTATGTCTTACAAAGACATGTTGCATGCTGGGAAGATGCACAAGGACAAAGGCAACTGCTTATAAACAAGGTTTAAAGCAGAATGAGAAAAATAAGCAAACTCTCACTTCAATACATTTTTAGTGGTCTATAGCACGAATGAATGATTTGTGAGTCGTTTTTGTGGAAGAAGGTTCCCACGTTTCTATTTCAGGAAGTAGAAGTTGGAAGAGTGGGAGGCAGAAAATGGCGGGATTTAGAGTCTTCTTACTCATTAATATTCATGATATTTGAACATCTTGCCTCTGATTGGCTCACAGCAATGCGACTCTTCCGCCTCCATTCGCTCTGCAATATTGATGTTTTTATCTCCACAAATTACACAAGCCTGAATGAATGTGGCCATATTGTGAAGCTGCTAATGCTAACAGTTAGCTTCTGCTAGCCGAGATGCTCACTGTTGTTTCCTGGACGCTAAATCAACAACAGCCTTCCCTGTCGCAAGTCAAGACGGGCGAGACCGTTAACCATTAATGCTAATTTACAGTGTGACGTAGATCTGTGTGGCTAATGCAGGAAATAGGCATTAAAAACTATTCTCACGGGCTGCATGCATGTGAAAGTTAGCGCGACTGATCTTATTTCAAAAGTGAAAATAAAGATAAGTTGAAATGCTCCTGAGAAAAAATTTCATAATTTTCAGCGTAGAGGTCATGCCAGGGTAACGCCCGGAGATCTGCCCTGCGGCGTGCCGAGGCGGTGCTGATGAGAAATCTTCTCATTAGACATCGCTGCTGCGATGTGCAGAAGCTAAACTGATCAGCGTCTGCCACCTTCTCCCACACAGATTAACACACATAGAAAATATGGCAGGAGATCACTCACAGCTGGTGAGGCTGGGAAAAAAAATCATCCCTTCAGCTCAGAATTCATAACTTTACCTTTGAAAGGAGTGAGCTGAGGAAATCAAGGGGCCCAAAAAACCTTAAACTTCCTTTATTCCAAACTTAGACGTGATACATTAATTTTTTAAGGCACCTTTGACTAATTATGGTTGTTCTGACTGAAGGGGTTAGGCAGTGATTTCAAGAGTTTAACTGGTTTTAGACGTGTGCTTTTTCTTGTGCCTTGCGGCTGGTTGTCTGTGATGATCGGAAGCAAAGTGCATGTTGTTGGAGCACCACCTATCAGGCTGCTGCTCCAGAGCTTGTCACTGGCTCGCTGGTTGCCTCAAATAAGCCTGCTATTTCTGACACAGCTGTCAGGCCATCACAGTTTCTCCCTTGTCAAAATCATTCAAATCCTTAAGTTTGGCTATTTCCACCAATTCCACCACATCAACTTTTGGATTTGCTCTCTCACCTGGTTGTTCGCTCCTCTGGCACGTGCCACTGCAACCAGGAAATCATTGTTATTTATCTCCCCAGAAACTGGTTTACATACATGCATCAGCATATTGTCTATTTCTGAGCTGACAGCCGAGGCGAGCACATCTTTCACTTTTGCGTATTTCATGTGTAAAAAGTATAAAAGCTGCAAAAATAATGACAGCTGGACACTGAGACTAGCTGTAAACCCATTAAAAAATATGTGATTCAATGGAGAGGTTTGCCTGTAGGTGAGTACATGGATTCTCTTCAACTTTTATAACAATATTTGAAAATGAAAGAAAATATCACTCTTGCATATAATTGAATTCTGTGTGGGTCCATCTGGGGTGCTGTTTGGATCAGAAATCTGCTTTTGTTTCTAAAGTGAAACTATTGCAAAGCCATCCTCAAGGAGCCAAACAGAATAAAACAATATCAAGTCATTAAAAGGAGGGGGTTCTCTTGCACATCCCTGTCCTTAAAAACATCAAGAAGGTGCACAAATATCAGAACTCTACAAACTCTACAACCTAAACAACACAATTAAAAAACAGCTGCTGCAGAAAAAACTATAACATTTTTTTTAAAAACCGCCCTATGTCACAGATAAATACTTAGCTAAATTATTATCACAAATCTAAATGTATAAACCCACCTCATTTCCTGACATAAATGAGGAACGTGATCAGTTAGTGTATTTATTTAGCAGATGCTAAAATCAAAAAGCAACTAAAGGTTTAATCTGACATTTTTTTGATCTGTGGGAGGAAACTGGAGTAAGTGGGGAGCACCCACGCATGCGTAGGGAGAACATGCAATCTCCACGCAGCAGAAAGGCAGCAGGGGTTTAAAAACCTACAATCTTCTTCCTGTGAGGCAACAGTGCTACTGCACGACCATCAGACAAACACTTAGCCACGCTGCAATATAACTTTTGACTCACTGAGACGGTATTATTCTAATCTCATCACATTATTGCATCTCAGCTGCTACTTATCCTTCACCTCTATCATAAAAGCCTGGTTTAAACGCCCACACAGCTTTGTTCTGACTGTGTTAATTAGACCACATTTCACTTTTAGACCTTCAGAAGCTTGATCCTAATGCCAGCTGCTAAACAACAGGTACTCATCGCAATATTTGGGTGAAAGGCATTAAAATCATCTAAACCCTGACATTACTGAACCTTTACAAAAAAATAAATAAAACATCTTCCTTTTTGATTTAGCCTTTTGTTTTTGACTCCGTAAGCCCTTCAGTTAAACAGATTCCCAGTCTATATTTTACCTGATCCTGTCAGACATTTGGGTTTAGGATATTCACGACTAAAATGCAGTAAAACAAAGAAACTAAATGCGTTTTACATGGATGTAATTTTGGGGGGGGACAGGGGGGACATGTCCCCCCCACTTTTTCCAAAGTCAAGCTTTGACCCCTGCACTTTTTACCATCCATAAACAATATTACGCTATATTAAATTGACACTGGTTGAGCTCTAGCACCAAGTGGAAAACAACTGTTTGTGCTGAAACCTGTTTCCCATTAGAGCATACTGTAAAGATACAACCCCCCCCCCCCCCCCCCCGTGTCCCCCCCACTTCTAAAGTGAAAATTACGTCCATGGCGTTTTAAAATCTGCATCAACAACAAAAACAGGAAAAAAAAGAAGAAAGTCGGATAAACTCAGAGGTTTTCTGCAGCATATCGATATGGAGATGTAACAAACCCCACTTCAGCAGTGTCTTTAACAATGTGATTATTAGACCTCATTAAGGCAACAGTTCCTCTTCAGTGCAATTAGCGCAGCAGAGGGGATGGAAGAGGAAGAGGGAGGGTGAGGAAGAGAAGCAGGACACATCACTGATTTGTTCAGATTTGAGTAATTACATTATGATAAAGATGGCTCACTATAATAAATGACATTACCTTAAGTTAAGAACTTTAAAATGATACACCATGATAGTATAATTAGAGGAGGGACTCTAATGAGTTAATTACAATTAATTAGTTAGAAAAATAAAAACCGCATCCCCCAATTGGTGTCTGGAAAAGTTTAACATCACAACATATTCCCTAAATCTAAATAAATATCACCAAGCTGCACCTCTAAGAAGACTGCAGAGCCTGGGATGTAAGAGCATAAACATTTTTTAGGTACAAACAACTAAAACTACAATTAAATGAATTGTGAAAAATGTCCCAGCTCCAAATCCCTAACAACCTCCCGGACCCTAAATCACCAGCACTCTACTAGCCAGCAGTCACCATCCAATGCTTCCTGATCACGTGGCACGCCCACTCTATTTAGGGAAGTGTGTTGTGTTTATGAAGTTCTATAGTAAAGGAGGCAAAGTATTACATGCTGTTACTCTGTCAGACCAGGGGTGCCGCTAAAGAGGCTGGTAAAGGAAAAGGGGAAGGAGAAGAAGAGAGAGTGGGTTAACAAGATGGTGTACCGCTGTAAAGCTTAAATAAAGTGTTGAATCGAGACGTCGCCTCCGCTGCCTGATTACAAACGCAACAAATTGGTTCACTTCCGCTCATCACTCAGTCATCGTTCCCGTTTGAACCTTGCTACGAGTTACCAGACCAGTCAACCTTCTTACCAGTCTGCTGACTTCCAGTAAGTCCATTTTTCTACCTGTTGTGGAACCGAGGCACACCCTGATCTCCCGGTCAGCACGTGACTCGATTCCTATAGTAAACTGCGTGTCTGCTCTACCCAGCACTAGTCACTCTGCATTTGGATTTTCCCACACATGCCACAACCGAACTCCAGTCCCGTCACCTGGTCCTGATTCCGACCTTGACAAAAAATTGCTCTTCATGATGAAAAGAAAGGAAGAAAAAAAAACTTTTTTTTACTGTTGTGTTTTCTAGTTAGTAGCAATCAGGCAGGCAGCAACTTTATCCATATGAACTTTACTACAGCAGGAGGGACAAGCATACATGAAGTATTCATCTTGTAACTCTCAGCAGAACTTCCCCTGAACTCGACACTACACCTTTATTAGCAGTGATCTGCTGTCACCTAGTGTTCATTTCAGTACCATTTTACAATGTTCCATGTCCATTTACACTTAATCAGTAACACATATACTAATATTTACACGTCCCAACAAATACCACAATGGTTACTTTTATAAGTAAATGAGACCAAAGTAATTAAATAGACCTTGTGGTTACATAAATATATTTATTAAAGTGTAAGTATGTTATATGTGCCTCACTAAAATGATTATTTGTTTATAAAATTGCTTGGGCGCAAATTGTCTCGAATGATTAAAATGTGATTAATAAAGATTAATTAATTACAAAGCCTCCAATTAATTAGATTCATTTTTTATTGAGTCCCACGCCTAAATATAATATACTCATGTCCTGCATTTCAATGTCATTTTCCAACGTCATCTTTATTCTCTGTTTTCTCTCCATCTATTTATGATATAATTTCACTTTTCAGTTGTTGTTTTTTTGGCTAGTTTTTACAAATAATTTCTTACCTTGGTGAAGGCAGCCCTTTGAATGACTACAGTTTCCAGAAACAGATTATTTCAGATTAACAGTTGATCTAACAGACTCAAGAGTGCTAGCCACAGAGAAAATGGTAAATAGTCTGTATTTCTATAGCGCCTCCTTAGGATTCTACCCCCCCCCCCCCCCCCCCCCCCCAAGGTGCTTCACAACACAATCAGTCATTCACACGTTCACACACACATTCACACACTGGTGGGGATGAGCTATGATGTAGCCACAGCTGCCCTGGTGGGCACTGACAGAGGCGGCCGAACACTGGCGCCACCGGTCCCCCTGGCCAAGTAGATTAATTTAGTTTTTGAAAAAGAAAATTAAAGAAAAAAAAGCTAACTTCAGAACTCTTAATGTGATATTTCACCAATTTCTGCTGTAAATAACTATATAATTAGATGTAAATTATTATGTATGATAGTATAAAGGTGGATGATATTTAACAAAATGTTGCAGCATTTTTGAAAATCACCATAAGACTGTTTTGTACCTGTCAGCTCATCAGTTTGGTCTGAATTATTCTGTTTCCTAAATGTAAGGCTGTTCAAAGAGCTAGCAGATGTGATTTTAGTTGAGAAAAAGCATAAGTCAATATTAATTATACCTTTGTATTTAACCTGTTGTATCATGTCACTGTGCAATAGTAGCACTCAGCTGTTTAAAGCTTGTATCTAATGAGCTCATATGACATTAAATGATAAGTACCAAACCATTAGTTTTACTTCAATATTTTTCATCCAAGAATTAGAAATATGACATGAATTTTTAAAAAGTTGGTGCTTTCATTTAAAATTTAACTCCATATAATGAAAGCATTTCCATTAAACCACTTCACGGCTTTGAAGCATCCAGGTGGAGTATCAGCATTAGTACCTTCATCTGAAAACATATTCACTCCAATACATGTCTACTGCCCCCTGGTGGAGGATCTACGGGTGGTAAGGGCTAATTTTAATTCTTTATTTGTCTTTATTGATATCTAATTTCATAATAAAATAAAACTGAGTATTTTACAGTTGTCATGCTAACTTTAGCTAATAAATTAAACCAAATTTAAAAAGCAAAAGTGTTATTATTAGTATTTTTTCATATACAAACTATATAATATGTCCCTATGGTTCATAAAAAGTATAATTTTAATAAAGCATAAGAAAAATAAATACTAGATAGAAATATCATGCTTCAACAGAACTTTTCACGATTCTTCTATGTCGTTGTTGTCTTCAAATCCTATAAAAGCACCAAAATCAACGATGTGTTACTTTGCGTTGAACTGGCTTCATTCTCCTCCATTTGATTCCCCCTCTTCTCACCCCCTCTTTCGCTCTCCCTCCTCCCTCCATCACACAGTGTCTGTCGGGTTAAACACAGTAATTAAACGTCTGTTTTTCTGAGGTGATGAGAGTCCATTGTGATGCTCTGACAGCAGGTGTAATTTTCTCCTTCTCCTCAATCATCTCTGACAGATGGAGCTGTGGGCGGAACAGCCTCCAATCACCGCCGCCGTTTTCAGGCCGTTCACAGCAGAAACGCAGGCTCTAAAAGAAGCTCAGCATCATTCCAAAACGCACAAGCAATCACACTCTTACGCACGCCCAACAACTATTTGAAAACTGACTAACCGCCATGAAATTGAGCAGCTGGAGGGTGAAAACTCCTCCACCTTCTAAACCCGCAGTTTAGGAAGAGAGAACAAATTAGAATGGAGGGATCAAAAGAAGAAGAAGAAGAAAAAAACCTGGAGGTCTACAAGCAATCTGTGTGTGTTGGTGGAAGTGAGTCAGGTGAGACAGACTCGAGGCAGGTTTGTTGTTTGCTCGGCAAAAAGGCGCTTTGAAGGGGCTCGGCTAAACGTGCTGACACAGAGAACGAGGGAAGGGATGGATGAACGGAACAGGCAGGAGAGCAGCAGGAAGAGGAAGAAAGACTGTTTTCAGCTTCCTCGGGGTGCGCTGCAAAGCCACAAGTAAGGATATGAAATGAAAGAGAGCTTTTTTCACCGCTGCAGGAGAACAACCGCGTTTAAATATTCCTCTTCTTTTTCTGAGTCTGCTTCCCCGCCAACCGTGACACTCAGAGCTGCTTTTAATGATCAACTTAAGCGTTATTTCCTGATCAGCAACTTCTAAGGCAAACAGTTTAGATTTTTATGAAGAAGACACAGAAACCGAGAAGAAAAGTTCCCTTTTTGTTTCCTTCTACGGGGAGGATAAAACGTGTCCTCATCATCATGGTGAAATCATGAAATATTCCTTCAGGTGATGATTTTGAATAATATCATTTCCACTTGGAGAAAGCTGCAGACTGGGATCCCAACAACTTTTAATGGAAAGCAGCCAAAGCCTCTGGGAAAGACACTAAATGTCAATAGTCAGCTCAGCGTCTGAATCTGAATATTCATTATGTCATCATATTGTATTCCTCTCCGACCTAGTTTCAGCTGGTGTCAGCGCTCTACATCTGTTTGCTTCTCCCCCAATCTGTGCTCACTCTGTTTTTTAACACATCAAGTCCCATCAAAGCTGTTCCTACATTCATATCTGGCCTGTTTACCTTGACTACGGAGGTTTCACGGGAAATGATGTACGTTTTTTTTTTACTAGTTAAGCAACTGGAAATCTGCATGTGACCTTTATTTTGAAAGTTTCCGGATGTTTAAAATTGCTTTTGTGTTTGACTTTCTGTCTGGCCTGATCTGCACTGCGGAGTTGGACGCCTTCGTTAAAAATAGACTCAAAATGTAAGCAATGTTTCATTATCCTTCTGGGATGCGTCCAAAACGTGATGTTTTGTGGTGGAAAAGAACCCGTCTACTATATCGGCAGCTAATTGCGGCAAAGCACGTTTTGCGGCCGTTTTGCGACATCTAGTTGAAAGGAGTTGTTTCATGACTCTCTTACTCACCACTATTTTGGCATCTCGGATGGTGTTTTCTGGCACGGTGACCCAATATTCCAGCTGCTCCCACTGTGGTGGCTGGTTGTGGACATTGGTGATGATGACAGTTAGTTCGACAGAACTGCTGCGGCTTCCTCCATCTGAAGCCACGATCTGCTGGTTAATCCTCGAAGTCTGTGAGGAATCACAGAATAAAAACCGTTTGGAAGCTGGAGCACTTTGGATACACACTAATATGTGCCTGAAGGATTCGTTTTTCCAGACTACAGGGTGGTTATTGCTGCTGTTGTTTCTGACCTGTGAGATGGGGTGGTTGACATAAATCCAACCAGTACTGGGGTTGATTTGTAGGTAAGACTGTTTCTGATATGACAGCGAGTAGGATATGGCCGAGTTGCTCCCCTGGTCGTCATCATGGGCTGCTGCTCGCAGGAAACTAGTTCCTACTGGTGTGTCTTCTCTCAGGAAGTCTTAAAAGAAGCAGGTTTACAATAAATAACCAGATATTACCCAGGATGCACCTGCTCTACACAAAGCCCCATTCTGACTCAACCACAAACCCTGGATTTTAATACATTTGACAGAAGACAGCGTAACATCATATTATAGGATGGTAAGCAGAGATTAGAATAATGGGAACAGAACATTGTGATGTGTCAGCACAGTGTCACCTCATTTAGTCATTTCTGGGTCTCACACTGCAAAGTCAACACGCGTTTTTAAATTTATGAATATAACCTCCAATCCTGCTGACGGTGGCGCATGTCGGTGCTGATCAGACAACAAAAGCAACGGCAGCAAAGGAGGTCAGCTGCTCGCTGCATTTCTCTCCGTAATACTGCATTTCAAGCATTATGTCAATAGTACTGTCTGTCTTTTTCACCATTTGTGGGTCTCGGTGGATGAATTTCAAAAGAAAAATCATGTCAGATTCAGCTGGTTTCATGTGGTTCACTGACACAACAAGGAATGGCAAAGTCTTGAAGCCAAGCCTTAAATTCTACATTAAAGGTGCAATTTGTAAAAAATACGCCATTCTGTGATCAAAAGTGGTTACTGCAGCCCGTTTGCTTCAGGCAAAAATATTACTTTATCAATGACGTTTCGTGAGTTACGTATCAGCACCAGAAGTTTTTAAATGACAAGCAAAGACAAGTCATACACAATAAGTTGATAAGTAGCTAAACACAGTCATATCTTGTGCTAGCTCTCTTGGGTGTTTTACGGTAGGGAGCACTTACTACACTTATTGCAGTAGTTTGTCTCTGGCATTAGAGGAAGTGTGGTGTTTGCTGTGTTGCTGTTAGCTTGCTGTTTTAGTTCTGAACGACTCAATAAAGGAAGTACAACGCCACAATTGACTCATTATTCACTTCGCATACATTTCACTGTAATATCAAGTTGTTGGTAATTGAAAAAATAGCTAGAGATATTTTTGCTTCAATTTCACCGTTAGCATTCTTAGCTCAACGTTAGCCTTTACTAATATTAAAGCAAAACAAAAACATGCTGTGGCTTCTTAGGGGTAAAAGATATTACTTCTGTGTTGCTCCTGTTTACTGGCTTTGGCTCTTTAAACTACTCTGGAGCTTTTTGTCTGTCGGTGTCGAATTTCAAACGAGTTAGCTCGCTGCAGATTTGGCAACACCACAAACTCACTGTGTAAACGGTGACCAAGTCTTGCTTTTGTTTTCTTTTTTTGTTTTTTTGCATATTATAGTTGTGCATATTTATTTGCTCTTTTACTACACACTTGTATCCTTAATTTACATACATAAACATTTTACCCCCAAACATTAGTGCAAATATGACATTTGCAACAGGCTGGTGATCTGTAACTGCCTTTTCGCTGCAAATATTTGCTGTAAAATACCAACATTTCCCAAGCGTTTTAAGTCTACACTAGATTTAAATTGCTGTCGTGTTCACAGACATCAGAAAGTTGCTTTCTGTTGCCAAAGGACACAGTTAACTCCACGGTAAACAGACTGCTATGCAGGAGAGGGAAACTCTGAACATGTTAAGGCTAATAAAAAGAAAACAGAAAACACCCACAAGATGCTCATCAAGCTGTCTCTAAGGCCTTTAACTTTTGCACAGAGTTCCATGAGAATCTAGACTATTAGATTAATAAGAAGCTGACTTAAAAAGAAGTTGTTTCTAGCAGCTGCAACCCCCCAAACAGCAGTAGTAAATTAATGCATGTCCCAGAAACATTTAAATCCACCTCTTAAATAGTTAATGAACCTCTCTCTCCGTTTCTGTAATTGGACGTGGAGAACCTCTGACAAGACGCTTATCAAAACGCATATTTGCACACTCAGTAAACAACACTAACCAACGGGGGCTGGCTGCAAACATTTCATCAGTCTTAAAAGCTTTCCAGGATTACAAAGATGCAGATTAGCAAATGACAGCGAGAACAAACATTCGAGTTTCTCTACACCTGCTCCGTCTAAGCTCCTAGCACATGAAGGCAGCCGGCGGGAGCACTCACATTGGTATCGGCTGTTTTCAAACTTGGGGTCGTTGTCGTTTTCATCTAAGATCAGCACTGTGATCTGGCAGATTCCGATGAGCGGCTCCTCAGCCTGATCGGTAGCTGTCACGGAAAGTGTGAACTCCCTTTGGCGCTCCCGGTCAAAACTCACCGCTGTTGTGATCACACCTGATAAAACACAATTTCATCTTGCAGTTGGTTCCATCTTCTGTGCAATATTCATCTATACTGCTTCCAAGTAGCTCACCGGTGTCAGTGTCGATCTCGAACCCGGATGAGACTCCGTCCCTGTGCATGATGCCGTATTTAACCTCTCCGTTAACCCCCATGTCAGCATCGTGGGCCTGAACCTGCAGGACAAACGCCCCTGGTAGCTGGTTTTCCAGCACTGCTGCATTGTAGTTCTGACACTGTAGGACACAAACATCCCATTCAAGGAGATACACTTATAATAAATACAAATGTTTATTAGAGTAAGGTTTAAATCTGCTACCTCCTTAAATATCGGCTTGTTGTTGTTGATGTCATTGATCCCAACGATGACCTGTGCAGAGCTGCTGAGTGGATACGGACCTCCAGAAGCATTGTCATCAGTGGCAGTGATGTTGAGGACGTACTGGGGACCCCGGAGTCTCGGAGGGGGACTACGTCGCAGCTTAATGATGCCTGTGCACAGAAACCTTTTGTTACATTAAACGTTTCAGATCTGCTAAATGTTTACAATTCATCCATTCTCTTCTGCTTATCCGGAGTCGGGTCGTGGGGCAATAGTCTAAATCGAGAGGCCCAGACTTCCCTCTCCCCACCCACTTGGGCCAGCTCTTCCGGGGGAATCCCAAGACGTTCCCTGGCCAGGTGAGAGACATAGTCCCTCCACTGTGTCCTGGGTCTACCTTTAGGTCTCCTCCCAGTTGGATGTGCCCAGAAAACCTCACCAGGTAGGCGTCCTGGAGGCATCCTAATCAGATGCCCGACCCATCTCAACTGGCTCCTCTCGGCGTGGAGGAGCAGCAGATCTACTCTGGCCCCTCCTGGATGACTGAGCTTCTCAACCTACATCTGAGAGCCCAGCCACTGAGAAAACTCATTTCATAACTGTGATCTTGTTCTTTTGGTCAAAGAAAGAAGGTTTTTAATGTCAGATTGAATAAATTCAAAATGCAACTTTAAGTTCAAACTTAACCTCTCAAAATAACAAAAATTCTTGTCCAGCACAATATTAATTTTGGAATATGTTATCAAATATCCATTTTTCAGATTCACTACTGCAAAAATCCACATGCTTGACATATTCAGAAGCATGAAAAGTGATTTCTTAGACATGCTGCTCTTCAGAGAATGTAACTCCGCTGAAGAATTCAATACAAATTGTAGCAAAAAAAAATTTAAAAAAGTGCACAGAAGAAAACGCCTGAAAGACACAGCTTGTTTGTCTTTTTTGTTTACAAAAAGTAAGCAAGAAAAGTTTTAAGGAAATCCTCAGAACATCTCAGTTGACTTTTTTAGCTTCAGGTGTTTTCTGTGGGTTGTTTCTCCGTGTGAACGCTCACAGAGGAATTCATGTTGATGAGTATAAATAACAGCTGACACGTGGAGCCGAACAACACTGTAGATAAGAAGCAGTTCTTTGATGTTTTCTGCTCTGTAGGTCAACAACAACAACAAAAAAACTGTCGGCTCAAGCCTGCAAAAAGAGAGAAAAAAGAAACGACTGCATCGTTCTAACCGAGTCTAAAACAAAATTTCCCTTTTCTGCACTAATAATCACATCTGCATTAACACAATAGAGATGCAGTGCAAACAAACATGTAAACAAATAAGCAGCTTTGGCAGCGACATGTCATCAAATGTTCACGGTTATGCATGGATGCATGTGAACAATGAAGCAGTGCATGATGGGTAAAGAGACTACATTAAAGCTCTGGCCATCAACACTGCAGAGGAAAGTAGATGAAGGAGATCATGTGTAGTCTAGAGAGGAACAGAAGGCTGGGCAGCATAAGCACAGGCTTCAGTTAAGTTAGCTTAAAAAACAGATTTCTGCTTATTGTAGTGATGCCCCCCCCCCCCCCCGAAAAAAACCCTAGAAAATATATAAAAAATCCAAATTGGTCCTCAAAAAAGAAGGCATGTAAGTACTAAAATAATAAACCACATCAGAGATGCTGAGCTGCAGTGTGTGTGTGTGTGTGTGTGTGTGTGTGTGTGAAAGCTGTTGTGATTATGTGTGTATTCATGTTTTTGTATCTTATGCATGCATTGTGCGAGTGTGTCATCCAGGGGGATACTGGCCTCATTATTGCCACCATACTTTATCCCCAAATACACGTTGCTATGGAAACAGACACTTTGGTCTGTGTTAGTGTGTAAATGTAAGTGATTTCAATGCTGTGGTTTTGCCTGTGTGTGTGTTGAAGTCCTCTGCTAACTAACTAGCAAACAGCTTGTTAAAAGTCTGTGGGAAATGAATATTTATGTATTTGTTTGTTTGTTTATTTATGTGAATAGCTCCACAATAAACCCAACTGTTCAACAACCCGACTCTCTTTAATTGTGGAGACCGGTTTATCTTTCTTTGTCTCAATAAAACATTGATTTGCACAATTGTTGAAATGTTAATTTAAATTTAGTCTGAAAGAAATATTTTTTTCATTTTGTGTCGGTTTAAAAAACTTTTAGATAGTTTTGTGGAGAGGCAGGATGTTCTGGTTTTTGTTATAATACTGATGAAACAAAAATATTTATAAATGGAGAATCTTTTGTGTTTCTTGCATTGCATCATGGGATTATATGGCAAGAACAACATATTCTGACTAGAATATGATGGTTTTGCACGTTTGGAGGAGGATTTGGCGGATTCAGAATCAGATGGATCACTCTTGCTGTGTGGTTGATTGTTCGGCCCGTGGGAACTTGATAAAGTGTTTTTTTTTAAATTTACTCAATAAAGGACCGTGAAGTAAGAAAAAGGTGATTGTAAACAACCCGGAGCCTTTGAAGAAAGCCTGGATTCCTGCAGCAACAGACAGTTTGTGAGGCTCATTTTGTTCATGGTAAGTCCTTGTGACTAAGTATTTATCAGAGAAGATGTTTTTAAAACATTCATCTTTGTACATTATTAAATCCACAGTCATGTTGTTTTCCCATTCTGATCCAAGTGTCTCAATCTATGATCATTATAATAATAAATTAATAAGAACAGTGATTAATGAAGAATTACTCAGTTTTGCAGTCGCTGTGAGGATTTATCTGTTTTCTTTGGAAATCACCCACAGGTGATTTGAATCATGCTGTGGTTCTGCTCGTCGGAGGCGGACTCCTACTTTAGCAGGACCACGGATGTGTTTTGCAGAAGAAGGCGGCCCGACTTCTCTTGAAACAAAAAAATCGTTGGCAGTTGTTAAAGCCTTTAACTTTTCATGAGTGATGGGCCAGGATTTTCTGTCTCCCCAGCAGAGGTGTGAAAAAAAACAGGTGAAGCAGACCAAAGTTTTTTGTCATCCAGAGCTCAGACGGGCTTTCAATAACTTAATTTTTGTCTCCTATGCATATTTTAAGCTTCTCTCTTGTCTTTAGACGTTAAAAGTGTTAAAATGTTGGGGATTTCGCCCGCACAATTTCTTCAACGTCTTTGTGTTTTTGCCACACAGCCACTTGTGTCCACCAATGTGGACCAATCACAGCACTCTTTCAGCTTTGTGGGTCAGTCAAGGCGCTCTATTGGATTGGTGGGCAGGATGACGCGACAGAGTTGAACAAGATGGCGACGGCTCTTTTGAAATGGCAAGTTTGGACTATTTGGGCTTCATTAGAATCAGGAGCACATCGATGTATTTAAGTCCTTTGTTTATAAAAAGGGTGGATTTTTGCCTTCTTCAACAGCGGACTTCCTCGTTTACTGACATCCATCGAGTAAGTCACGTTTGTTGTCCAACAGCATGCGGAGATCGTTTGAAAGACAAAAGTAGGACCCGCCCAACGGCCAAGAGCCGTCAATGGAGCGTTGCCAGACTAAATAATATATTTAATCATTTAGTCTGGCTTGCCAGGTTAGCTCACAGTTGCATCTCACCTTTCTGGTTGTCCAGCTGGAAGTTGCTGTCCTCATTGCCGCCGGTGATGGCGTAAGACACGCCATCTCCATCGGGGTCATTGGCGTGAACTATAGCAACCAGTGTGTCCGGACCAGCGTCCTCACTGAGGAAGGTCTTGTAGCTGAAAAAGGGAAAAACAAAACATTAGCATGGTTCGTATTGACACTTGATGATTGGTGAAGAATTTAGAAAAGAAGACAATCAGAGAAAAAGAGTCAAAACTCAAAAAATTTAAACGCTGCATTATTTTAAGAGAAATGGAACAAAATATGAGGAACAATACAAACAATCTTTAAAAAAATAAAAGTAAGGAAGAAGTGCATTATTGAAAATATACAAAAATATAGTGTAATAAAAAGACAGACGTGAGAAAAGAGGTGAAGAGGAAATAAAACAGAGAAAAACAGCAGGTCTGAAAATAGAGTCTGATTTTAAACACCTTAATTAGCAGCTTGACTCTGTGGGACAGACAGAAGGAGTGAAGCAGAGAAACGTTCAGTGCTGATGTTCATTAGCAAAATGTAAAAACTGAAAATCAGATTCTCACACGCTCTGGGAGAAAACCGGAGCCTCGTCGTTGCTATTGGCAACACGGACGCGGACGGAGGCGGTCCCGGTGCGAGGAGGTGCTCCCGAATCCACGGCAACGACAACAAACTCGTAGATGTGATTGGGTCGCTCGTAGTTGAGGCGACGGGCGGGGCTGACCACACCCTCTGATGTGATGTCAAAGTCTCCACTTGGAATGAAGTAAGAGAGCTCCGAGTTCACGCCTGAGTCACAGTCGCGAGCCAGAACTGAGGATGACAATGAGAGGAAGTGAGAGAGGAGAAGTGAAAAGTCACGTGACGGAGGGAGGAGAGAGAGAGAGGTGAGAAGAGGGTAAGAGAGGAAGATTTAGTGAAAACGAGCACATACACACACATACAAACACACACACACACACACATTCACGCACACATGCACACAGGGGCAGACCTTTAATCAACAGGAGGATGGGGGGGGGGGGGGTCAACATTTGCTTAATTGTTTGATAACTAATGTGTGTCTTTAGACAAAATGAATTCATCCAACCGTCATTTGGTCCAAAGCTGTCAAAGACAGATTGATCATTAAGACTTGGATAGTTTAGACTAAAACGTGGTGGTGCATCAGGTCTACACAGATCAGATCCCTGTGAGGAGCAGTGAAACTACGCTGGTGCGAGTCAGCTCGTGTTGTTGGCTGTCTGCCTAATAAGAGCAAAGCCTCACTGAAGTTTGTCTGTTTGATCTTTACCAGTCACCAGCAGCTATAACAGATGGCTGTGAAACACACACACACACACACACACACACACACACACACACACACACACACACACACACACACACACACACACACACACAAAATAATCCATTGATATAACAATCTGATGTTGTGGTCACTTAGAGGTTAGCATCTCTCTCTCTCTCTCTCTCTCTCTCTCTCTCTCTCTCTCTCTCTCTCTCTCTCTCTCTCTCTCTCTCTCTCTCTCTCTCTCTCTCTCTCTCTCTCTCTCTCTCTCTCTCTCTCTCTCTCTCTCTCTCTCTCTCTCTCTCTCTCTCTCTCTCTCTCTCTCTCTCTCTCTCTCTCTCTCTCTCTCTCTCTCACCTTGGAGCAGTGAGGTTCCAGGTGCGACACTCTCCGGAATGTTATCCCTGGTGTAGATGGAGTGAAGGAACTCCGGAGTGCAGTCGTTCTTATCCATTATATGAACAACGACCTGCAGAAAGCATTTCCTTACTTTTCACTTCAGATCAGTTTTTGTCCACTTCTCACTCCACAAGCAACACCAGATAAGGTATTTATACAATGTGTTTGAATATATTTGCTTTTGTCTTTCATCTTAAAAGAGTATTACACTATTTTAATTGTACATAGTGTTTGAAAGGATTATGTTCCAGCAGAATGCATAAAAAAGGTATTAAATAGTTTTAAAATTGCAAAAAAAAAGCAAAATACACCAAAAATTAAATAAATAAATAATAATAATAATTAAATGAAACAGCCTAGAATTCTGAATTTCATGATGTTTTTACATCCCACCAATGCGCATTCCGAGGAGGAACCAGAGCTGGGAGGCCTGGGGATGGACTGTCCGATCTCGGGGGCAGAAGTTGCTGAGGTAGTCAAACAACTACACCGCGGCGGAGCCCCGGGGGCGGATGAGGTTCGTCCTGGGTATCTCAAGGCTATGGATGTTGTAGGGCTGTCATGGTTGACACGTCTCTAAAACATTGCGTGGTCATCGGGGGCAGTTCCTAGGGAGTGGCAGACCGGGGTGGTGGTCCCCATCTTTAAGAAGGGTGACCTGAGGGTGTGTTCCAACTATAGGGGGATCACACTCCTCAGCCTCCCTGGAAAGGTCTACGCCAAGGTACTGGAGAGGAGGGTCCGATCGATAGTTGAATCTCAGATAGAGGAGGAGCAATGTGGTTTTCGTCCTGGCCGTGGAACTGTGGACCAGCTCTATACCCTTGCAAGGGTGATGGAGGGGGCATGGGAGTTTGCCCAACCAATCCACATGTGCTTTGTGGATTTGGAGAAGGCTTATGACCGTGTCCCCAGGGGCACCCTGTGGGGGACGCTCCAGGAGTATGGGGTGGGTGGCTTTCTGTTAAGGGCCATTCAGTCCCTTTACCAGAGGAGCGTGAGTTTGGTCCGCATAGCCGGTAGTAAGTCGGACCTGTTCCCAGTGAGGGTTGGACTCTGCCAGGGCTGCCCTTTGTCACCGGTTCTGTTCATTACCTTTATGGACAGAATTTCTAGACGCAGCCGTGGTGTGGAGTGTGTCGAGTTTGGTGGCAGGAGAATCTCGTCTCTGCTTTTTGCGGATGATGTGGTCCTCCTAGCTTCATCCAGCTCTGACCTTCAGCTCTTGCTGGGTAGGTTCGCGGCCGAATGTGAAGCGGCTGGGATGAGGATCAGCACCTCCAAATCTGAGACCATGGTTCTCGACCGGAAAAGGGTGGCTTGCCACCTCCGGGTCGGGGAGAGGTCCTACCTCAAGTGGAGGAGTTTAAGTATCTTGGGGTCTTGTTCACGAGTGAGGGTAGGAGGGATCGGGAGATCGACAGGCGGATTGGTTCGGCGTCTGCAGTGATGCGGACGCTGAGCCGATCTGTCGTGGGGAAGAGGGAGCTGAGCCAGAAAGCCAGGCTCTCGATTTACCGGTCGATCTACGTCCCAATCCTCACCTATGGTCATGAGCTTTGGGTAATGACCGAAAGAACGAGATCGCGGATACAAGCGGCCGAAATGAATTTCCTCCGTAGGGTGGCCGGGCTCAGCCTTAGAGATAGGGTGAGGAGCTCGGACATTCAGGAGGGACTCGGAGTAGAACCGCTGCTCCTCCGGATCGAAAGGAGACAGTTGAGGTGGTTTGGGCATCTGGTCAGGATGCCTCCTGGACGCCTCCCCGGGGAGGTGTTTCGGGTATGTCCTGCCGGCAGAAGGCCCCCGGGTCGACCCAGGACACGTTGGAGAGGTTACATCTCCAATCTGGTCCGGGAACGCCTTGGGGTCCTGCCGGAGGAGCTGGTGGACAAGGCCGGGGAGAGGACGGCCTGGAGCTCCCTAGTTGGGATGCTGCCCCCGCGACCCGGACCCGGACAAGCGGAGGAAGACGAGACGAGACGAGATGATGTTTTTACTTCATGTTCATCTGAGGCATCAAACAGAACACCATTGCTTGCAAATTTAAATAAAGTAGGGTTTAGTATGATGATGATTTTATAACTTCCTGGTCCGACGTATGATTCAGGAAAAACATAATCTATTTTATGTCACGAAGAAGCAGCCAGAGCAGATGTAATGGTTGCCCTAATTCTTAAAACAATGTCCCTGATGTCTCCCAGTGGAGCGGGAGAATCCATCCTCTTCCTCTCTGTCTCTCCTTTAAACCCCTTTAAACCTCTTTAAACATTGAGCCTCTGTGTCTTTGTCTCGCTCCTGTTTCTCTCCAGGTTTATCCCCACCCCAAGCAGCTGGAGCCCATAGAAAAAGCACTTGAGGCTGCTGGCCTGACCACCTGAGCACAGATTTCCTCTGCAGGCCTGAACTTTCCACACAACACCTGTTCACTTAGCAGCAGAGGGGGAAGCAGAGCTTGGCTGCCTCTGCAAATCTGCTTGGTATATATAGAAGATTTAAATATAAACTGTGGGTAAATTGGTTATTATTTTCACTGCCGCTCTTGCAGGTATTTGTATATTTTCTGAAAGCAGAGATTTAAAAATAGGAAACAAAAACGCTTTAATTTATTTTTCTTTGCCTCAAATTTAAAAAATAAACCACAAACTATGTTGTGTGCTGCAGAAAGCAAGAACCTATCAATACCAGTGGTATATAATGAGCTATTTTTGTAGCTGCATATTATTATTTCTGTGATTTTATTTTTCATGAAAAAGGCAAATTTTCACTTTTCTTAAAGACTAAGGCCATTTATGAATACCCAAACACCATAGTACATGCTTGTGCACTTGAGAAAGTACTTGCCAAGAACACAAGTCTGTTCTTGGCAAGTACTCCAGAATGTCTGTTTTACCGAATATGGGAGGATGAGGACGGCATTTGGAACAGTACCGTTCTCTGTTGCGTCATGGTTATAAAAATAGACCTGACCAAAAACATAAAAGTCTAATTTGTCCCTTAAATAACTAAATAACAAATAATGCATAGTATTTGTACATTTGGTCCACTTTTGATAAAAATTGTTAAAATAACAGCATTTTCTGCTGTTAAATGAAGACTTTTTCATCAAAACAGAGCTGTTTTAGGCCACACTGCTTTTATTTTGATAGTGGGTTAGCCAATTAGCATTTTGAAGATTAGCAAAAAGTCTGAAAAAAAAACAAGGGTTTGCACGCAATGCATTATGGGATACTTTGCTGCCCAAAGTCTGTAGAAGGATGCGTTGACAGAGTCGACTCGTTTGAAACAGCTTTGGCGTCAACTTTGGACCATTTATTTATACTTGGCCTTTTCTTTGAGTCAAGAACATATAGAGGTACTTAAGTCTTTTACATAGAAAAAGGATGTATTGCATCTTCTTCGACAGTGTTTGGAAAACTGCCCAGTTGACTGACATCTGTAGCGGTGAGTACATCCCATTGTTCACTGTCTTGTAGCCAGTCGCCAGACTAAATATTCACATATATAGGATGGCTTGCCAAGCTGGCAATACTGACAAACAATTTTTAAACAGATGTTGCTGTAATTGTAAAACGAGCATCAGTTGCTCTTATTAAGTACCTTTTGCTGCATGAAAACATTACAGTTATGGAGTCTTTCAGAGGCAGCGCCTTACATAGTTGTGCAGCATTTGATTGCAAACAAGAGAAGATGGGATCATGTTTTGTAAAACTGTCAAAAAGATGCTCATGTCAGGGAGGCATGTTTGAAAATGCTTGATGAAGCTGAAGGCAACAGAAACAATAAAAGCATCATCAAATGATCTCTAATAACTCAAATATATACATATATACACACACCCACACCCACACACCCACACACCCACACACACACACACACACACACACACACTCACACACACACACACACACACACACACACACACACACACACACACGCAATTTTATAATGAATTAGCCAGTCAGGCATAAATAGCAGCACTGGCCTTTGGGAAGATGCGGGGAGTAGAGCAGCTCTCTGCTCCATCCAAACCATCTGGATGAAGGTGATCATGAATTTCTCAAATGTTTATGTGGATTCTCCTCACATTAATGTGTGTTAATGTGAAAATGCATCTTTATGTTGTATAAAGTATGCAGAGCTTTGAACGGCGGTTTATTTTAGGATTAAACACTTAATGGTTACAAATCGGTGTGTGTTCACATGAATTTTTAAATACAGCTTTGAAACATTTTACTGACTTTTCATCACATCGGTGCAATAGGAGGCTCAGCAGTATGTTTTACATCTGTACAGTGAACTTGCAGAATAAACATTAAAAAGGTTGCATCACAGCATCTGATTCAGTGGCGGCCTTTCCTCTCATTTGAAATTAATGAGTTTTTATCTGAGAGCAGCGGGTTTAACATTCGAAGGTCAGAACCTTTAGATGTTTTAAAATATGCAAGTGTTGAAAATGATTTTTTCTGTTCATCAGTTAAAGAGGAGCTGCGAGATCATTCAGAAACAGACCTTTTTATAGTTCATGCATCAGTTCTGTGACATGAACTCATTAAATGCTTAAAATGCTTACAAGTCCCAACTAATTTAAAGCTAAAAAGGCATGATAAAAATGAAAATAAACAAACAAAAACACAACATAGATTTAAAACGAGATTTATTTATTTGCTGACATGGTGCTTTCACAAGTATGGACTCGGTTGTTATTATCTTGGGCTGTG
Source organism: Nothobranchius furzeri (assembly GCF_043380555.1). NCBI lineage: Eukaryota > Metazoa > Chordata > Actinopteri > Cyprinodontiformes > Nothobranchiidae > Nothobranchius > Nothobranchius furzeri. The sequence goes on from NC_091745.1 coordinate 67,858,658, forward strand.
GTTGGCACTAAATGCACCATGAATTAATTATTACTGTGTGCTTTTCAGCAAAAAAGGTTACTGTTATATAACCTTATGTTGTTTGGTGCACTGATATCATTGTTTTGTTGTATTTTTGTGTGTCCCCGCTTTATTCATTCTTTCTGCAGGACTAGAAGCAGATTCTTGTACTTCCTTTTTAGTTTATTTTTGTGAAAACTTTCCATCTCCGTATCCATTGGGATTAAAAACAACAAAACAACAAACAAGAAACAAAACAAGATTATTCCAAAATATCATCTTTTTACATCAAAGACGGTTATTTGAAATCCATTTTTGTAGATCACTTCCTGAACAACCTGTATTACATGTAGATAAGGGTATGTCCTACAGGAGGGGCTTGTGTTGGGGTAGGCAATCCTGGTGCTTAACTGCCACAATCCAACATGTTTTGGTTGTTTCCCTGCTCCAACACGCATAATTCAATGTCAGAATCACCTGTTCATGAGGTTTTCAAGCACTGTAGAAGCATGTTAATCACCTACTGATTGAAATTAGGTGTTTTGGAACAGGGAAACAACTAAAACATGCTGGATAGTGGCATTCAAGGACCAGGATTGCTTACCCCTAGGTTAGAATTGTGTGTCAAGAAACTGAGTATTTTGCCTATAATTTGATTGTTTTGCACATTTGGAAGTGGATTTAGCAAAGCAGATGGACCGCTCTTGCTGTTTGGTTAACTGTATGGCCCGTGGGCAGCTCAGTAATGTCAGAGAAGGAGAAACAGTCAGCTGCTACCACTCAAATTTAGGACAAACTACCAGAATCCCAAAAAGAAAAACACCATTTGAAGTCATGGACAACAAAAGAAATTTAGACCTACAAAACTGTGACTGGTGTTTAGCATTATTTTGTTTCATCCAGCATCGCAGGTTTCGGGTTCTAGCAGAAGCTTCTCAGGGAAGATACCCAATTGGAGAGGTGAGTGTTACGTGACCATGTTTGCATTCAAAACTAAGCTTGTTTCCAGATTTGTTATAACAGCTTTAATAGTTCAGCCAAAATATTGTAATACAAATCTTATGGTGATGTAAAAGTTACTAAATGTAGTTTTGTTTCATTGTGAAATGTATGGTATTGAAATTGTTTTAGGATGGCAGCAATCCACTATGGATGTGGTCCCAGTTAGATTAGTCAGTTTTAGCTTGTCAATAAGATCTGACTTTAGTCTTGACTGTGCTGAAATGAGTAGTCAGCTCAAACAGCCTAATTCTTCAGAGAGGTTGTTCAGGAAGCTATCGACAAAGATTTAGCTTTCACACGAAAACACACATCAAAAATATTTTGAGGGTTCTCTGAATAGCTTTCAAGTTAAAATGTCCACATTTTTTTTCTTTTATGTGTGTGCATGTGTGTTGTTGTTGCTCCGCTGAAATAACAAGTCTTGACAAAGTTCACAGGGAGCAGGATAACAGTTGTGACTGTGATCACAGGTCAGTGACTCTGCGACCTTGTTCACGCCTGACTTTATCAGATCACAAGTGGACAGCCTCGACTACAGGTGTGAATGCACCCGGGTTGTACTGAGGTCATGCTGACATCAGGTTTCTCAGCAAAGCTGCGTATGACCATATCGTTTAGCAGGGTGAACACAAAAGGCTTTATTTACACTGAGCTGCCTCAGAGTCAAGCTGGGTGGTCATTACTGCTGTATAAGATAGTTGAAAAGATAGGTTGAAAGAAAAAGTGATTTAAAGTCACATCAAACTAATTCTGGCCTTGAATGTCCAAATCATATAAATGCACCAGCTTGCATATTTAAAATATATTTTCAAACATGAAAAAACTTTTCTTGCCTAATTAGTGTAATAAAGCTATAATTCAGTGATGCCCAGTATTTATTATTGCGAACATTAAAGGTACAATATGTAAGAATGAAGTAAGAATGTCATCCTGTGGTTACTTGGTTATAGTTATTTATAGTGATTTTCCCCAGATTTAATGATCCTATGGTTGTCCTGGAAGAAGGATTCGAAGCTCGCTAAACTCACAGCCATTTTCTCCTGTGTCTGGCTTGATGATGTCAGTATGGTGAGACACACTTGTAGTCTGTTGTCAATGTCAATGTCAAGTTTATTTATACAGCACATTTCCAACAATCAGAGACTGCACAAAGTGCTGTACAAGCAGTAAAAAATAAAATGATAAAACACTAAGAATAATCCAGTAGACCCTAGATAAAATAAATTAACGATGAAATCAGTTAAAAGCAAGGGTAAAAAGGTAGGTTTTTAAAAGAGACTTAAAAGTAGAAAGGCTGTTAGCAGACCTAATCTGTAGGGGAAGGCTGTTCCAGAGCTTGGGAGCGGCCACAGAAAAAGCTCCATCACCTCTGGACTTCAGCCTAGACTGGGGAATCTTTTCTCACAAAACCTGAAATAACTTTTGCTGCTGTTCAAAAATTTGGGTTTCTTGGCATCAAAATGTGTCTTCAAAATTCATCATATGTGAAATCCATGGCACGTATTAAACGAGATGTGAAAATAGCTTTTTTGGCCCATTGACTTTGCATTAATTTTGTTCTTATTTCTGGGGACCCATGGTCCGGAAGTAGATGGGCATGACTAGGCTCTTTATAAGTGACACGGCGTGTTTCCACTACAAGAACTTCAGATTTACAGGAACCTCCCGACATGTGTGTCTCCACCTGACCAGGCCGTCCGAACGGCTGTTTTTCAGGCCGTTTTCAGGAACCTTCTGCGTACCTGCTCTGGAGAAGGTACTCTGAATGGCCCAATGGAGTAGCTGAGCGAAACCTCCGGTTAACTCACTCTGATTGGTTGTAACTCAGTAGGAAATGACATCAGCAGACGTCCAAAACAAATGGCAGGAGTAAAATTAGAAGAGTAGCTCGTGATGCAGAATTAAAGCAAAAGAAAATGAGCAGCGATCACATTTAAAATCGAACTCCTGACACCGGAAAACTTGGTGAAATTCCCCCACAGCTGTTGGAAGAAATGGGGAAATTCCCCCACAGATGTAATTAACAGGACTTATTTCACAAAACTCGGAGCTGCTCTTGTCCTCTGAATGGATTAAATTATGATTTACTTCTATAAAATAAATGCTTTTAATATTATTAATGTTACTTTGGGCACTTTTTGGGGCTGATCAGTGACATCACTCACTAAACAGTCGTGACATGGTGACGTCTGTGCAAAGTTCTGAAAGGGCTGAGTTTGAATGGAGACACAACAGCTGAGAGGACTGGGACATCCTATCTCCTGGTCAAGTTCCCCATCCCAGGAACTACCCTGGAGTTCTGGTAATGGAAAAACGCCTATTATCATATCTGGTGTTAGCCCTCTTGGGTGTTTTATGGTAGGGAGCACTTACTACACCTGATGTGGTGATATATCTCCAACATTAGTGGTTGTTTGCTGTCTTGCTGTTAGCTTGCTGTTATAGTTTTGAATGACTCAGTAAAGGAAGTAAAATGCCTGTCATGTTCTGTGTCCCCAGCTTCAGTTTGTGTCTTGTGTTAATTGGTCCCACCTGCCTCTCGTTCTCTAATCATCCGTTCGCGCTTGTGTTTAATCCCTGTCAGTGCTGTGTGTGTTGTCGGATCGTCTGTGTTATCTGTTTATTTTTCATCCCTTCCTTGGTTCTGCTGTGTCTCAATTGAAGACTTTCAAACTCCTATGGCTGACTCGGTGCTCTTACTCTGTCATGGTCCGTGGTGAGCTGCCTGCCAGTAATTTTGTTTTCCTCTGAGGCCTAGTCCACATGTAACCGGGTTTAAAAAAAAAAACCAAATATCTGCCCCTCCAAAAACTTGCATTCACACCACCTCGTTTAAAGAATAAAACTGTCCACACGTACCCGGATAAATACGTTGTTAAGGACATGCCAGACCTGTAGGCGGCAGTACTTCCCCCATTCTTAACCTCGTCCTTCGTCTGTGGTCTTCAACAAGGAGCAGTAATTCCGCTTGCAAAAACAAACAAGCAAAAAGCGCTTGGACAATTGATAAAGCGAGCGCAGCTCTGAGAGCATCCATGCTGTCGGCTAGTGTAAACACAGGTCGCACACGTGATGTCAGCATTTTTTTGTCGCGGAAAGTGACGTTGCGGACCTTAAAACTCCGGCTTTGTCTGTCCATACGCAGACCCCCAAAACGGAGAAAACGCAGATCTTCACTTTGGCCGGAGTTTTTAAAAAGATCCATTTTCGTGTGAAAAAACTCTGTTTTTGTGTGGATGACAGGCCAAAACGTAGAAAAATATCTACGTTTTGGCAGATCCCCGGCTACATGTGGACAGGGTCTGAGTCTTGTCTGCAGGTGGGTGTGTCTGAGAGCAACCAGCTGCAGCTGATCTTGTCATGAAGGCCCAGGGGATTTAAGGAGCAGTGTGACACAACACCATGCCAGATGATTACTCTGTTTGGATAGGTCTAGCCACTAACCTGCCTTGAGTTTTGTGTATCTTGTTAGAAAACCTGCTGCCTGAAAATCCAAGACAACTCTCCCTGTTCTCCTCCAGGTTTCCACTCCATGTTCCCTCATCTCCATAACCAGCCCGGTCTCCTGCCCTCACCAGCATCCGCACCAACCTCACCTCTGGACAAACAATTTGTTGCTCTCTGGACCGGACCAAGCTCCCTCTGTGCCTCTTACCGTACCCGGAAAACGGTAAGCTTTCATTTAAGTCAATATCTACATAAATCCCTCTGGAATCTCACTCTGTCTCCCTCCTCAGGACCCCCCACCCTGGAATCCTGCTACCAGTATGCAGCATCTTCAGTTCCTGTTGCTCCTCATTTAAAATAAATCTTTTTTACACCTACCTGTTTCCCGTGTGTGATTCTGCATGTCGTGGGTCAAGAAACTGCATCCCAACATGACATACTCACCTACTTTAAATCCACACTTTCCTCCACACCATGACAACGCCTTACTCATTATTCGCGTCACACATACACGTCACTGTAATGTCAAGTTGTTGGTAATTAGAGCACTAGCTTGAGATATTTTTAGAGCCGACTTTTTGCATCTAATTCACCGTTAGCATTGTTAGCTCAACATTAGCCTCTAACTTTCTTCTCCCAATATTAGAGTAAAACTAATGGATTGTGTGGCTTCTTACGGGTACAAAAGTAACTTTTGGTTTGCTCCGGTTTACTGGCTCCAGTTCTTTAAACAACTCTGGAGTTTACGGCCTGCCTGTGTCAAATTACAAATGCTGGTGCTGCTGCGTTAGCTCAGCGCAGACACGGAAATATCACAAACTCACTGATTGTAAGCTGTGCCTCTTTTCTTGTTTTGAAAAGAGAAAAACAGGCAGCCTTTCATCCTAAAAAATAAAATCACTCTTCCTTTCAGAAAAAAACTGATAAAAGCAGCTAAAAGTGTTCAGATAAGTTTTCGGGCAGCAGGAGATGGTGTTGCCCTCTGCTGCCCGTGGATAAAAGGAAGTGACTCCACCAACATCAGCGATCTCTGATGATGGCTAGAGATACTAGCTGAAACGTGTCACATAAAATAACATTTTTACTTAACTGTATAAAAAAATAATAAGAAAATGGATGTTTTTTTTTCATTTTTTTAAACAAACAGAGTTTAATTAAAGCTACCACATTCAGGTTAAATAATCAGGTTATTTCTGGAGGGGTGGAGTTACCTCTGCCACACTGCTGAGTCCCGTGTCAGCTTCCGAGGCTCGGACCTGCAGATTATGGAGGTTGTGTCCGCTCTCGTAGTCCACGGTTCTGGTGAGGCTGACAGCTCCGCTCTCCTGGTTGATGCTGAACAGATTTCCAGGATTAACCAGCAGCATGTAGGATAGACTCTTCTTCTGGAAGGAGATGGCCTGAACCACAGCAACTCTGACCACAACAAAAAAGATGACAATAAAAATGTCAGAAAGACGCCAATTTTTTTCTGCAGTGATTCAACTTTTCTTTCAGATGTCTGGTTTCATCCAAACCTAAATAAAATGGATGCTGCCATGGCGGCGTTGGAGAAACAGAATTAGGATTCTGTTTTATCTCCTGGTGTGTGAATGTTAGTGATGTTCTGTTTACTCAGTTAAATTATTCTTGTTACTTCTGTCCTTCCCAGTTAAATCAGGCTGCATGAAGCACTTAAGATTTCTTCATGTGTGAAATTTGCTCTAGTCTGTAAATAAATGTGGCTTGTCTTGCCTTAAGTGTAAACATGACCACAGGTCAGAGTGAAGCAGCTTCGTATTTCTGTCTCCAGACTTAGAAAGAGAAGAGGAGCTGTGTGACATGCTGCTGCAGCACTCGGCTTAAAGTTTGCTGCCTTCACAGATTCTTCTGAGCTCACTGGCCTTCTATCTAATTATTATCATTAAAGTACACACACACGGTTAAACACACGTAAGAATATAAAACACACAAAGAAATGACAATGGTTGTAGAGCTACAAAGCACATAAAGATCCAGCCACATACAGCGCTCAGGGTGGCGTGGAGGCTTGGATATTAATACAATGTGCTTTGCGCCAGCAGCCTCGAGGGACTCAGCACACTCACAGACTCCCCTTCATGTTTATCCACTCCTCACTTTTAATAAATATTTGAATTTGCCACACTTTCAAATTCCCAGCCTCAAGCCACACTCATACATCTGGGTCCTCTTCCTCCACCCCATCCTCCCTCTATCTTCTAACCCCTTCTTCTCCTCTTTCCCCTCACTCCTACTGGTGTTCTTTTATCTCTCCTTCCCCTTCCTCTCTTTTGTCTTGCTCGTTGGGGCTCATCTTTCCATGCATCACGTGACAGACAATGTAAAGAACCACAAACGCACAGATGCACAAATACCGTTTTCATGCACAGCTTTCAGAGTGGGTTTACATGATGCTCCAGCAGACCAGGAAGTTAAAACAGAGACTTAGCTTAAGAAACACTTCGTATGACAACAATGCTGCATGATTTATAGCTATAGCATCAATGCTTGTTGAATATGCATCCACAATGAACAAAAAGACCCGTGTACTGGAGACAAATTCCGACATTGTGAAATTCTGTAAAACACACCCTAAAACACATTAGCCTGAAAATCTAGACCAACGGTAGCAATAGCAAAAGTTTTAGCTCTGCAAGTCAGTCTAGCCATGCGCCGTTGTAGCCTCAGCAGGACTAACTTTAGTTTAGCTAAATTTAAGCCGAGCCACTCACAGTGATCTATGCAGAGAAACGTTGGGTGGGATTAGCACCAGAGCTACGACGGAGTTAAACAACAATATGGCCTTGGCTCAGGAAAAGAGCCAATTTTAAACGACTTTGGCCTCAACATTTGACGACTAGGGCTCTTCTTTGAGACATGAGCAGACAGAGGTAATTAGTATTTTTTTTAATGTACTCTCTAAAAACATTGGGTTAAAAAAACAGCTTCAACCCAGCCACTGGTAGTGGTTGCTCCCAACACTGGGTTATTCTAAGTCAGTTGGAATGTGCAATCAACCCAATGAGCGCCTTTGGAAATGACTTTTTTTGAGGAACATACAGCATTTTCTGAGAATTGTTTTCAGCCCACCAGTTGGGTATATTTTGACCCAAGGACGTAATTTTCACTTTAGAAGTGGGGGGGACATGGGGGGGGTATCTTTACACTATGTTCTAAGGGGAAACAGGCTTCAACACAAACGGTTGCTTTCCGCTTGGTCCTAGAGCTCAACAGTGTCAATTTAATATAGCGTAATATTGTTTTTGGATGGTAAAAAGTGCAGGGGTCAAAACTTGACTTTGGAAAAAGTGTGGGGGGGGGGCATGTCCCCCCTGTCCCCCCCCCAAAATTACGTCCATGTTTTGACCCAAGAGGTAGTCAAACCTACCCAACCTATGACCCTTCATAATTAGTCAAGCTTTGGAGGCAATTAAAGAACCCAACACGTTGCCAACCCAACTCCTGGGTCAAGGCTTTTTGAACCAATATTGGGTCAAACTAACCCAAAGTTGTACCCAACAGCGTTAATCCAGCAAACCGGGTAATGAAAAACCCTTTTTTAAAAGTGTGTATTCATTTCTTTTATTTCCATTGCTATGAATCTGTCACATTGTTCAAACTCTGATTGGTCCTAGGGCTGTCCAATATCGTGCCGAGACAGTTTGAAAGACAACCGTAGATTCCACCCCTAGCACTGAGTTTTGTTATGGGACCTGCCCAGACTATATAAAGTTAAAGTCCCATTAGTTTTCACACACGCTGTTGTGTGAAATTTGTTCTCCGCATTTGACACATTCTTTGGGGGAGTGGTGGGCTGCAGACAGAGCCATTTGGTGGCTTAAGCCCCCATTCCAACCCCTTAGTGTCAAGCGAGGAGTCACTGGGTCCCAGTTTTGGTGTCTTTCATATGATTTGAACCCACAACCTCCCAGTCTCATACCAATAGGCCACAAAACAGTTATATCCTAAATACATATATAGGATGGTTTGCCAGGCTAATAGATTATGCAACTCCCATAGAAACATGAAAATCTGCACAAATACTGAAGGTATTTACTAGAAGTCTTGGTTTAGTGTTTTATAATGCTAGATTTAGTTTTTAAAAAGGCTGTTTTGACCTGATTAATGAACACACACACTGCAAAGATCTAGTTTGGACATCCTACGTGGTCTGGACCGACGGACTCAATATAGACAAGATCTGCACGTACATGCGACGTTGACTGTTTGCAGGGCAATAGCCACAGCTTTCTATGCATCTTCCACAAAAATGTGTCCAAAGCCCTTTTCTGGATATTTCCTTCTTTCCTATAAATACCCGAGTTGGACAACACGTGTTGTAATAGAATTCCTGTGATCCAACCAAAAGAAACATGTGACCCGGACACAAAATCAGACTGATGTGAGAACTCACGATTGGCCAACAGGTGTGTCCTCTGGCACATTCAGGCTGTAGGTGGAGTTGGTGAATTGTGGAGGTCGGTATCCGGCAAGGATGAAAACGGTGGCTGGAGGGCCTTTACGTCCTCGACCGTCTACTGCCTGGACTCGCAGCAGATACTCTCTGCTTGGAGTCAGAGGTCGTCCTGTGATCTTAATCATGCCAGAGCGACGGTCCACCTCAAAGCAGTCCTCACCACCTTTGTAAGAAAAGACATTTAAGTCAGTCAAGGAAGCAAAGCTCTTGCACAAATAAATATGTTTATTAGTCAAATATAAGTCATAATTGTCACGGAACAATGTATCAGTTTTATAACTTTTAACTTTTTTTTTTACATAAACATCCATCAGTTAGTGTTTCTGCCTGTCTGTTTCTGCACAAATAACATGATGGAGTCCCAGCTGTCCAATTATGAAAAGCCAATTGAGGCAAATTGGTGCTGGAGGGATGCTGCTTGTGTGTTTATTTCTGTGTGTGTTCTGTAAGCTGGTTAACTTTCTCCGAGGACTCAGACATAAAATTAAAAAAAGCAGCGAGCTCATTTTCACCCATGTACCCCTGGGACGAAACGATGGAAGCAGGAGAAGGCAGGGATAGAGAGATGGAACTGAGGATAGGAAGAGTAAAATAAAAATAGAGAGCTAGGAGTGAGGTTGATGGAAGAGAGAAGAAGAAATGAATAGATGATGAAGGGGAAGGGAAGGATGTGAATTTGGATTAAAAAAATAAAGTGGTGGGAGAAGAATGGAAGTAAGGATGTAAGGATGAATAAAAGCTAATTAAGAATCCCCAGCTGTGGACCAGAGGGTTCTGCAGCCGCATCCAATCTGTCCATCATTTTATCCTAATGTTTAAATTACCCATGAGTAACCTTGAGTTTACTTAATTATGATTATTATTTTTACCTACTCCTGTCATTTTACAGCTAATAAAAAAAGATTTGATTAAACTATAATTGTTTTGCTTTGAACGGTTATAAAAATCTCAAAAATTTCTGGATTTTACTCAACTGTAACTAAAACAGATTACTTTTAAAGTCCCCCTATAGAGGTATTAAAGTCTAAAATGAATACATTTTAGGTTTAAAATTGACATAATATTTAGTGATGGGAATTCCGGCTCTTTTTAGAGAGCCGATTCTTTTGGCTCAGCTCACCAAAAAGAGCCGGTTCTTTTGGCTCCCAAGTGGCTCCTCAGATTTTCTGTTGCGTAGAGTACATTTATACCCAAAATAATGCTAAACTATATGTAAAATGATTTACTAATGTAAAAAATGCAATATATCAAATATTTATCATTTCTATGGATTTAATAACTGAACACTTTAAGAAATCTCCACTTTCCGACTGCTGGCGCTCCTTTTCTCACCGTCTTTGTCGCACTCTCCTCTCTCGCTCGCATTTTTCCTCTTCCTCATTCCCTCTCGTCTCCCTCCACCCGCATGTGGTCTGCTGTGTGTCTGAGTCTGATCCTCCCTCTTCCCCGCCCCTACTGCTCTGTGTGTGGACAGTCTGGACACGCAGTTACACATGTTGACCAATCGCATGTACATGTAGCTTTCACCAAAGCAAGAGGGGAGGGGGGAGGTGAGGGGACGGCTCCCAATGACGAGCCGACTACCGTTGTTCACTTCAAAGAGCCGGCTATTAGAGCCGGTTCGTTCGCGACCAACACATCACTAATATCTCAGAGCCAATCAGAACACACATCCAGAGTGCTAATAGATTGGGCAAGATTGTGTGGCATAAGGTAAGACTAATCTTAGATTCAAAGTTTGCTAAACTAATTTTTCCCTTTTTTCTGTGTCTGGTTCGATGACGTCAATTTGGTGAGACGAAAATTTGTAGTCCTATACGTCTTTTCTCTCAAAACCTAAAATAACGTTTACTCCCGTTCAAAAATAAACACTTTCTTGGCATCAACATTTGTTTTTTTTAATCCACGGCACATAACAAACAAGTTTTAATAGCCCAGAACACTTGCATTCAATTTTTCTTATTTCCGTGGATCCATGGTCTGGAAGTAAATAGGGATCAGTAAATGGGGATAGAGTGTACATTAAAGGGAGGCTAGGCAGTTTTGGCTTGCTTTTAGCACCAGCTAGTGTCCGTTTGTAGAACCGAAAGCAAAACCTATGCCATTGCTGTGCGTTCGTCTTTTTAACACCTCAATCTAACAGCTAAAATGTCTCCTCAGCCTCCATTAGTGTCTACATGAATGATTCATCTCTAAATTAAACAAATCAGCTGTGTTCATGATCTAAAACATGCAGGAAATGCGATGGAAGCGGACTGCAGAGCCAGGTATGTCAGCTCGAGTTTTATTAGTTTATATTCTGGCCACAGGGGGCGACAGGGGCTGGGTGGCCTTACATTAACCCTGTAAAGGGTAATTTTAGCACAAACTGGCTCAAGAAAATGATTTAAAACTATGAAAAAGTTGCAAAGGATCCCTTTAGTGATGTTTAAACTGAGTGAATTTATAAATATTTTACCACTGATGAGCTCCACACATATGAGCACACAGTCTGTGGCCATATTTTCATAATGGCATGAAGCCAGAAATGTTTTGAAGACAAATTATTGGATTATTCATCAGTACACATGTAGTCACATAATGCCAAAGGGAAGTCAGATAATTTTAATATAAGAACATTAAAATTAGCTCCAAAAATACCAGCCCGTCACCATTTATTTTTCTTCTATTTCCTTCCTCCTTTTTAAAGATATTTTGGTAAGAAAAAAGAAAAACAGCCACCGGCACCCATACGCCCACCTTCTACTCTCCCACTCTCAACCTCTCCAGAGACTTTGTCACTATTCCCATTTCTGGGAGCTTTCTTCGCCCCAGGGAGTGATTAACAGTGCAGCTCCATGTTGTTTATGTGTGTTATTTTCTCTCTCTCCCTCTTGACGGTAATTGAAATCCAACAAGTCAATTTTTATTTATAAATCGCTCCTTTGAGCTAAACAGGTTTGTCACAGAGTGCCTGGCAGGAGCAGTGGTGGACCTAATTACAGATACAGGCAGCAGATAAAAGCGGGAGCAAGGAAATTGCAGGTTTAGGAAAAACACTCAACTGGAGAAAGAGGGTTTGACTGGTGAGAAAAAAAATTCTTGTGCAAACAGTGACATCAATTTGCATGTTAATAGACTATTTCATGCGTTTTGAATTGTATTTGTTGTCATGACTGAATGTGCTTCAGAAAATCCTAATTGTACTTTTCTGAGGAATTTGAGCGCTGTGGTCTAGATAAGCTTCATTTACATTCTAGTGGACACCAACATTTCATGCATGTTAATAATGCTGCACGTTTTTTAACATATGCAGATTAAAATATAGAAAAACAGCAACCGTTTTACAAACCGTTAAAAAAACAATACCAACTTACCATCCAGTAAAAGGAACTGGGCCTGTTCCAGTGTGCCGTCTCGTTGCCGTGCCGATAGTCGATAGACTACTGAACTAGGAGAGGCATCAGGACTGATGGTGGCCAGGAAAGGTGATGGAAACATCGCCCACTGCAAGTCAGCCTGGCTGGGCGTGCTCAGAGTCAACCTGCACAGGTACCACTCATCACCTGGAGAAAAGACAATGAAAAAATTAAATTGAAAATTCTACTTACACTCCATTAGTATCTGTTATAGCATCAATAACATTTTCATAAACTGTGCTTTCCATTTTCTGTTTTCAGTTTTCAAACTGGATCACCTAATTAGTAAATGATAACTAGTCTGTATGTATATAGTGCCTTCTAGAGTTTTACAACCCCCCCAAAGCGCTTTACAACACATTCCCCCATGCACACACACGTTCACATGCTGGTGGTGATGAGCTAAGATGTAGCCACAGCTACCCAGAGCACACTGACAGAAGCGAGGTTATACATTGGTGCCACCAGTTGGCAAGGAGGGTGAAGTGTCTTTCCGGACACAACAACTTCAACAATTTGTTTAAAAAAAAACGTCTGAAGGTTAAGCAGCAGAATTGAGTCTGTGGGTTGTACCCATATGAAGCGTACCAAATCTGCTTGCCAGTACCGACGAGCTTATAATCTGCTATTGACTCGTTGGTGTTGTTTATCAGATTGGATGGCTAAAGTCAGTAAAAACAAGACATATTGCAATGAGTCCCAATTCATCCCATGGCTGTTGGATTTCGGGGAAGTTGTGGAAAACGGATTTTGGTGGTGGCAGTACAATGGTGTGGGACGGCTTTTCACTTCCTGGGAAAACAAGGGTTGCCATCACTGGAGGCAACCATGATGTAGATACAATATCCAGATGGTATCCAGGAACTAGAAGAAATCTGACTGAACTCTATCCTTCAACAAATCTAGGTGGATCAGAGACAAGCTCCAGAATTTCAATACACAAAGAATTTTTTACTTTTTGTGCTGAATTGATGGGTTTTTCCAGATTTGGAGTAGTGAAATGAGCATAACTGAAAACCTGGAGGTAAAATGCACCAGTGTGCTAATGATATCCATCACTAGTCTTGATGCGAAGCCTAACTCTAACCCTTTAATTGTAGTGAGCACTTACTATCACAGTAGCATGCCTCCAACATTAGAGGAGTTTGTCATCTTGCTGTTATTCCTGCAGAAAAAAACCAGCACAGACCAGCAGATGTTGTGCTTTGTTGCTGGTATACTGGTCCAGCACGGGATGCTGGAGAGGAGATGCTGGACCAGCATCCCGTCCAGGATCATCATTGGATGCTGATTTATGTTGTTTCTTTTTCAGCAGGGATAGTTCAGAATGACTCAGTAAAGAAAATAAAACGCCACGATTGGCTCATTAAACTCTTCACACACACATTTCACTGTAATATCAAGTTGTTGGCAATTTAAAAAGTAGCTTGAGATATTTGTTCTAATTCACCATTTGCATTATTAGTTGTACGTTAGCCTCTAGCCTGCTTCACCTGAGAGTAAAACAAGGACGCTGCGGTTTCTTACAATGTTCAAGAAGGGTAAGGGTTACCCTAGGATTACCCTAGCCCTAACCCTAACCCAGACAAAAGAATTTTCTGTTCCTGTGCTGTGAACAGCTCCTATAGTTGTCTCAGCTTTGTAGTAACAAAGCTTGTTAGCTATAGCTACATCCCCTATTTCAGATAAGGGTCTAAAAGAGGAGCAGCTCTCACCCAAAGGGGACAAGATGACATTTCTCTGCATCTGTCATGTTTTCCCATGTTTCATCTTCGCCCCGCTACACCAGAAGACAAGAATAAAGGCGTGACAAGGTGGTGGGGAGAAAAACAAAACTGCTCTTCCAAAATAAAACAACAAAACTTTGAGAACATACAGGTACACACACAGCAGGTGCTCCCATTTGCCCAGTAAAAATACACACATATATATGCTTGTCGTACGTTTCTCTCTCTTCCCCAGTGTTGTTTTTCATGTTCTCTAGTTCTGAAGAGGGATTTGTTCAGTTTGGGGTGTGCTCGCTGTTGTTTTGACTCTTGTGTCGTTTCTCAGCAGCGCGGGAGACAACAGCCTGACAAGAGAGGAAACTTCACTTCAGAGGAACCGCAGAAGAAAAGGAGGATGAGGTGGTGACAGGAGAGGATGAGAGGAGATGATAACAGTGTCTCTTTCTGTCTTTTTTTATCACCTCTGAAGGTGTGTCAACAAACTGAGAGCAGCAGAGAGGGAGGAGAGGCAAGGAGGAGATGAGAAAGCCCCCTCCACTCATCAGAGCAGAAAGCAAGAGGGGAATTAGAATCAAAGAAGAAGAAATTAACGGGGATGGATAATAGAGATGTGAGATGTTAAAGGGAAGAAACCAAATACGGATGAGGAAGAAAGTAAAAAGTACAACAGGGTGAAAAACAAAAGACTGCGGTAGAAGAAATAGAAATGTAAAAGACAAATGAAGGAGAAAACTGGGATGTGAGGGATCGGTGAAGATGGAGCAAGAGAAGGAAAAATATAAAATAACATTGAAAAAAGCTTTTTAGCAAGATGGTGGCTCTAAAATCTCCAAAATGAAAACAGCAGCACTGTTATACTTAAGTAATGTTTTTAAGAAGTCACATAAACATAAAAATATCTGTAGATTTTGCAGGGATGTAAAAAGTATTTGCCCCCTCCTAGATGTGACGTATTTTTATTACACTCTTATTAGAAAACAAATTTCAGGATTATTCAAAAATAACCCAAGAAAACACAAAAGGCAGTTTTCAAACGATGACACTTGTTATTTGAATAAATGTGCGAGAGTGGAGGTGTCAGGATTTGGAGTCTGATTGGCTAAAAGCTGTGCAACTCTTCCGTTGCCTCCGTTCGTTCATCTAGCTTGGGTTAAAAGTGCTACACTGATGTTTTATCTCAACAAATACCCCAAATCTGAACATCTGCTGCCATAACAGGACAAACGCCAGTTTAAATAAGGATTCCTCCAAAATGTTGGGGACCATGCACGTCGTTTTTGGTAGATGTGTGTTTTTCTTAGTAGAGGTTTTGGCCTTTAAACCCTTCCAGATGTGACATTTTGCCCCATCTCCTTTTCATTCGTGAATCTTGTCCTTAATTTTATTTTTCCTTTAAAACAGCAAACATGTTGCCTTTTGAGTTTTTTTTAACCTCCATGTTGGACAGCTTCTATTGAAGTGGTTTCTTGATTCTACAGATCTAGGTGTGGCTAATTAAAAACAAATTATTGGATAAATAATTTGGTTAATCACAGTTAATTCATGATTTAATGAAGGGGGGATTGCTTTTTCACACAGGACCAAGTTAGCTTGAATTTCTCAAGAAATCTGATGTATTTTTGATTGACTGGTTTTCTTTGTGCAGCAGTGATGTTTGTTGAAAAAGCACTCGGGCCGAAACAAAACAGATTAAATTTGAACATAGCTTGTAATTCAAGCAAAGGGTTGATTATTGTTTGTAAATAAAATAAAAAAAAAGAAGAATAAGGGGAAAAAAAGGTGATAAAAGAGAAAAGGTTTCACTGATCAGCACTTTCCTGCTTTTTTCTGCATCACTAGACCTCAGCCTTCAGTCAACCCATGAAATCCAGAATAATCACATCTATTTCTGTCTGTTGTTTTGCATCCACTGGGCTGTGGGCCGTGCATGAAAGTGAAATGAAATCTGTCCCATTATCATGATAAACATCAACACATCCTGATGCAGAGCCAGGGTTGAGCACGAACACCAAGGAGTGGGAGGACGGAGGAAGAGCTGTCAGCTGGACTAAACGCTGCCTTCATTCCTATAGGCAGTGGAAAGGTCACCGACACCAGAATAATGACTTCTGAAGAACAGCAGTCTACTGAGACACTTCATTACAGAAGATGCTGCTGGATAAAGACACTTCTGCATTAGAGGTTCCTGATGAGTCACAACAGCCTTACAAAAAAGAGAGAGAACTTCAAAAACTTAGTGCTCTGCATTAAAACATCAGTTTGAGTTTTTGCTTGTTATGTCTGACTCCATAAACCTCTGAGGCTCCCCTCATAACAGCTGAGGTGCTTTCAGGGGAGCCGGGCTAGCTCCACCGTATTTCAAAGCCTGCTCCCACAGTCTCTTGTCTCATCCGACCTCTTCGAACTTTTCGTACTTCCTCAAAACTGCAAACAGTAACAGAATAATTTAACTATATTTTACATTTTTGTCTTTAGATTTATTGATTTTAGTCTCTTAAAGTGAGTTGGAAACAGTTATCTGAGACACTCAGGATGTCTCTCAGCTTTTCTGGACTTTCTTACACATGAAGAAACACCAGAAAATGAGATCTGATTTCTGCTCAGCTTTTCCTCCTTTTCCTCCTTCTCTTGCCACCCATATCCCCTCATATTAAGGGTAAGTTATTTTTGTTGGTTGGTTTCAGTTTTTTCCAGCACCAGACTGCACGATAGTTTAATTTGGTAAAAGGGGAGAAGGGGTCACTTCACAAAGCAGCGACATGTCCTATGGGCACAGCTCTCACCCAAAGAGTACGGTCTAACAAAGCCAGAACAGGGAACAAGGAAACGAATCACAGAAATTAAATGAAAATTGAGACATCTTTGTAAAGGCTGCATTTAAAAAAAATCATTTGATTCTGCTTTTATTTTGAAACGTTATCACGGCAAATGCATAAAAAGGTCAGATATACAAAATTAAAAAAATCAACACACAATATAATAATCAGTATCAATGGATTTTTTAACCAAACCTAAGTTGAAACATAGAAGCAGAGCTGAAAGAGTTTGTTAATTGCACCCAAGTTACCAATCATCAATGAGTTCATGTTAAAGTTCTGCCCAACGGATGAAAAGAATTAGAGAAGCATTTTCAAAAAATACTAATGTTTGTTCTGTATTGTGTAATTCAGAAAAACAAGTAACTTCACGTGCTTTCTTGAGCCAGTATGTGCATAATGACCTTTTACAGGGTTAATGAAACACCACTCATTCACCCACAGCCCTCTGTGGCCAGAATACCACACTCGCAACTTCAGAGTGGCGGCCCGGTCCCTGTTGGATTTAGCAAAAGTGAAACTGACATGCCAGCACTGCAGTCTGCTCCCAGCACATTTCCTGCATGTTTTAGTTACTTTCACTAACGGCTGCTAAAAACTGCCTAGTCTTCCTTTTTTAGGATCGAGTACTTAACCTTAAATTTTGCGTTAGATTTACATAAATAGATTTTGTCACAAGTATGAACAGTTGAACATGTATGTCAAGTATGAACAGTTGAACATGTATGTCAAGTATGAACAGTTGAACATGTATGTCAAGTATGAACAGTTGAACATGTATGTCAAGTATGAACAGTTGCTGAAACATCTAAATGAAATTCAGGTAATGGACATCTGTCAGTCTGGTTTCAGAAAACAGCACAGCACTGAAACTGCTCACGTTCGGGTGTTTAATGACATTTTTCTGGCTTTAGATTCAGGTTTCCATGTGGTTCTGGTACTTTTGGATCTATCCGCAGCATTCGACACGATCGATCATGACATTCTGATCACAAGACTTCACACTTGGGCTGGCATTTCAGGCTCAGCCCTAGATTGGTTTAGGTCATACTTTTGTAACAGGTCCGCAAGGGTCATGTTGGATGGCTGTTCATCCGAGTCACAGCCTCTACGTTGGGGTGTCCCACAAGGTTCAATACTCGGCCCGTTACTGTTCAACCTCTATATACTGCCCTTAGGAGCCATTTTCAGAAAGCACACTGTCTCATACCATCTTTACGCTGACGACTGTCAAATCTACTTTTCATTTAAGCCAACTCAATCAACGAAAGTTCTGTCTGATTGTATCCTTGAGGTCAAGCTAAGGCTTGCTGATAACTTCCTCCATCTTAATGACTCCAAAACTGAGTTAATCGTTTTCAGTCCTTACAGTACCACGGCTACTCATCAACCTGACCTCAGCTATCTCTCACCTAATGTCTCCACTGTAATTTCCAACCTTGGAGTAAAAATGGACCAGGCTCTGAAGATGGATGCCCAGGTCAATAACACAGTTAAATCATGTTTTACCAACTAAGACGCATCTCGAAACTAAAGCACATCCTGAGTGTCCGTCTTCTGAAATCTGTGGTCCACACTTTCATCACTTCAAGGCTGGATTACTCAAACTCCTGCTTATACGGCATCAGTAAAGCAGCTCTTTCTAGACTTCAGCTGGTCCAGAATTCAGCAGCTAGGTTGCTGACTGGAGCTGACAGAAGACAACACATTTCTCCAATTCTGAAATCTCTCCACTGGTTGCCCGTGCAGTTCAGGATAAATTTCAAAATTTTGCTTCTGACTTACAAATCCTTGAACCATCAAGCTCCTCCATATCTGTGTGAACTGGTCCATTACTACAATCCGCCGCTTGCTCTCAGGTCCGAAGATAAGCTCCTCCTAGCTGTTCCGAATGCTCGTTTAAAAAGCCGTGGAGAAAGGGCTTTCTCTGTCTGTGCACCCAAGCTGTGGAACGCATTACCACTGCTAGTGAGGCAAGCACCAACAGCTAGCATTTTTAAATCACGCATGAAAACTCATTACTTCAACCTAGCTTATACCACATAATTATGAACCTCACTTACAACTACATAGTTTAAAAATGGAATTCACAATATCAACTTCTGTATTATTGAGGTTCTTTTTTAAAATGCTTTTCTTATTTTTTTATTCTCCCTGTGTTTTATTGATTTTTAACTGTTAGTTTTAGGAATTTTGTTGTATTTCCTTTTTACCTTTTATCTCTGTTCTACATGACTGTATAACGCCGGTTTAATTAACTAATATTTTTAGTGTACAGCGCCTTGTTTGGTTGTAATGCCTTGTTGAATGCGCTTTATAAATAAAATTGGAATTGGAATTGGAAGTACAACCCAAACCCATTCATGGAGATCCAAGCTGCAAACCAACTGTTACATTTAGAGAGCTGTTGTTTGGTGGATAAATATCAATCCTTATTTATAATCTGTTGAACCTCAAATGTGTTTTCTGCTCTTCCCTCACATCCCATTCAAGGTAGTAAGTGAGAATAAATACGATGCTTGAAAATCTTCTTCTTGGCAGAGATTTGAGATTTTTATCGCCATTGTGTTTGTGTGAGCCGATTGTCCTCTGCTTATCTGTCGGATCAGCTTTTCCTAATTTCCTGGCAGCGATCAATAAAGTTTCACAAAGCTCTCCACGGCACAGCAACACTTACAATCCTGTGTGTTCAACAGAAAATACAGTTTTGCCCTCAACCGTTCAAAAGGGAAAAGTCAAGATGACACATCTTTTACACGAGCAACTAAACAGTCCCAGTGAGGTGCGCCAAAATCCATCTAAAGCCTCCACTTGAATCTCAATACAGAGCGTGTCCTGCTTTGTTCTGCAGAGCAGAATAGTGCTTTGTTTGCTCCAAACTCCATTCTGGGGTCTTCCTAATCTAAATGTATTTATTTGTTTGGGTAGGGGATTGGTTACAGGCTGAAGCTGGGATCACAGCGAGGGGACACAGACACAATGAGAGGAGCTATTTTCTGTCTTTTTCCTCAGAGTATCTGACTTGAATGGCAGCTGATGTGTTTAGCGTGAAGCGGAGCGGTGGCAGCCAACCAACGCACGCTTCAGAAATAGCTTCTGCTGCCGGTGCTCACAGAAGCTTCAATTAAGGGAAGGATGCCAAACGAGATGTACGAAATAACAAATACATCACGCAGCCGCTGATGAAAAGTTATTGAAGAGCAAAACAAGTTTATGTGTAAAGTGTTTTTAACAAGCTGTTTCATCTCAAACCTGCTCTGCAGAGCAGCGGGAAAGATGAGCGAGATCAACGCAGTCAAGACCCATTACAGATGAGAAAGAAGGCACAAAACACAAACAAGTACACGCTACAAAAGAAAACAACCCACTGATAACTCACAAACACCATTAAGGGTGCTTGTGAGACTTCAAAGTAGGAACAACAAAAATAAGAGATTTTTTTTTCTAAAATCCCTAAAGAACAGGAAGCAGAGCGCTTTTGTCAACTGCAATAAACAATGTAGGTAGAAGAAGAATGTGGTGACACTTCTTTGTGCTCAAGGATATTCGGTATTAGAGGTCGAACTTATAAAGAATATGTCCTTTCATACCGCGTAGAACATTTTAAACATTATTTTAGAGTTTTTTTTTAAGTTTATCGTTTATCTGTACAGGTGGAAGGTCCTAAGTATCCCATGTCTTGCATGGCTTCTGTTCCTTTGTCCTCTAGGTGTCAGCAACACAAATAATAGGTGAACTTTTGACAGAAGATAGCTCACCTCCATTTATGTCTGATGTTTGTGTGCATCAGGTGAGTTTAGACACACAAACAGACACATCTGTGTGTGGATTCAGAGAAAGATCAAAGCAAGCTGTTACCCTGATAAATGTGTACAAACACACACACACACACACGCACGTACACACGCACACACACACACACACACACACACACACACACACACACACACACACACACACACACACACACACACACACACACACACATCTGTAAGGATTAGTTTTGAACAACCATCATAACCACTGTACATGCCTTCCCTCTAACAGCTGCATTTTACCTGCGTGTGCATGCAGGCATGCATGTGTGTGTGTGTGTGTGTGTGTGTGTGTGTGTGTGTGTGTGTGTGTGTGTGTGTGTGTGTGTGTGTGTGGTTGATTGACATTATGGCACACATCTCTGTAGCGCTCTGGCTGCAGGTGTTTGTTGTAAAACCGGTTGCCAGGACAACAGCTAGTCTCTTCTGAAAGGACCTTTAGCCACAGTTCCTGTGTTAGACAATGCATTTATGTGAGTGGGTTATGGTGTATTTTAAGTTGATTAAAGTGTTTTAAGCTTTTGCAGATATGACTTCTTGTATTTGTGGTTTACAGCCCTACTTCCTGTGGTATTTAAGTAGTTTTTTTGTTTCTCCACCTATTCTTCATCTTGTGATTACCACAACTATATACTATTGATTGGTAATATAGCATCTGTGTAAATTCTGTTTTTATTGTGAATTCTATGACAACGTAACAGTAATAAGTAAAAATATTTGGCTCTCACCACCTGTAGATCCTCCACTATGGGGCAGTAGACATGTACAGGGCTGAATATGGCAGGTTTTTAGATGAAGGTACTAATCCTAATCTGGGTTCTTATCCCATTTAGGATGTTTTAAGGTCAAAAGTTGTTTTATGCAAATTTGCAAAAATGTTCTTCCAGAAATTAATTTTGTTTTTCAAATATGGAACTCACTTCTGGTTAGTCTACCAGATTTGGGTCATTTTTTTCATCATTGACTCACAGAAACTTCAAACAAATAGCAAATATTTATTGGCTACTATGTTTAAAGAATAACACATCTGTGGCAGTGCCAAATCAAACATTTTTTGAGACTTAAATTCAGATGCAGATTTTCTGCATCAATCTAGATGGAAACTAGTAATGCTGGTTGTGAGTTTAAGAGAAAATTTGGTATATTTTCTTACCATACCATGTCATGTGTATCTAAACACGCTTATAGAAGAACAAAAACTGTTGAAACACCTAAGAAAAAATAGGAGACAAAGCTACACAGTTCAAAACATTGCAGTCTATTTGGTTTTACAAGATAAGATGAACCGGATCAACTTAGTGAACTGGGCTGAACTGAGACCACAATACTAAGCACAGAGGCACTGGTTGCAAACAAAGACCAAGGTAGAAACACAACTTCCTCCTGGAAAAGGTGGTGATGTGAAGAAACTTATGTCCACATTGTCATTCTGAAGTCACGTCAAAGTAAAACCATGAAACAAACCCTCCCCTGTTTGTAAACCAGGCCCTCCATCTGGTCCCTAGGAGCCAGCGGACAGAGGCCTGCTGCATCCTAATTAACCACCTTATAGAATGGCCTACTTTACTTTACCTCCACACACACACACACACACACACACACACACACACACACACACACACACACACACACACACACACACACACACACACACACACACACACACACACACACACACAGAAAGACACAGAGAATGCCAAAGTCCTGCAGGCACTCAGTTAATTAAGCCCCATTTTTCAATACTGAAGAGAAGAGAGCAGGAGGATGAATAACCATGAAGAGAGTAACAACGGACATAAAAGTGGTAAATCCACAACAACATTTGCCAAATGTAGCTTCAGAACCCACATAATCTGAATTATACTTTAGAAAATCAATTTACAATGAAAATATGTCACCTTTCAATTATTTTATATTCACTTAGTTGTAACCCTCCACAGAACTTCCCCTGAACTCTACACTACACCTATCCCCCCCCCCCCCCCACTCTCTCTGTATATATATATATATATATATATATATATATATATATATATATATATATAATATATATATATATATATATATGTGTATAGTGGGGCAAAAAAGTATTTAGTCAGCCACCGATTGTGCAAGTTCTCCCACTTAAAATGATGACAGAGGTCAGTAATTTTCATCTCTCAACTTCAACTGTGAGAGACAGAATGTGAAAGAAAAATCCATGAATTCACATGGTAGGATTTTTAAAGAATTTATTTGTAAATCAGAGTGGAAAATAAGTATTTGGTCACTTCAAACAAGGAAAATCTCTGGCTCTCACAGACCTGTAATATCTTCTTTAAGAAGCTCTTCTGTCCTCCACTCGTTACCTGTATTAATGGCACCTGTTTGAACACATTATCTGTATAAAAGACACCTGTCCACAGCCTCAAACAGTCAGACTCCAAACTCCACTATGGCCAAGACCAAAGAGCTTTCGAAGGACACCAGGAAAAGAATTGTAGACCTGCACCAGACTGGGAAGAGTGAATCTGCAATAGGCAAGCAGCTTGGTGTGAAAAAATCAACTGTGGTATCAATTGTCAGAAAATGGAAGACATACAAGACCACTGATAATCTCCCTCGATCTGGGGCTCCATGCAAGATCTCATCCCGTGGGGTCAAAATGATCATGAGAACGGTGAGCAAGAATCCCAGAACCACACGGGGGGACCTGGTGAATGACCTGCAGAGAGCTGGGACCACAGTAACAAAGGTCACCATCAGTAACACACTACAACGGCAGGGAATCAAATCCTGCAGTGCCAGACGTGTTCCGCTGCTGAAGCCAGTGCATGTCCAGGCCCGTCTGAAGTTTGCCAGAGAGCACATGGATGATACAACAGAGGATTGGGAGAATGTCATGTGGTCAGATGAAACCAAAGTAGAACTTTTTGGTATAAACTCAACTCGTCGTGTTTGGAGGAAGAAGAATACTGAGTTGCATCCCTAGAACACCATACCTACTGTGAAGCATGGGGGTGGGAACATCATGCTTTGGGGCTGTTTTTCTGCTAAGGAGACAGGACGACTGATCCGTGTTAAGGACAGAATGAATGGGGCCATGTATCGTGAGATTCTGAGCCAAAACCTCCTTCCATCAGTGAGAGCTTTGAAGATGAAACGTGGCTGGGTTTTCCAACACGACAATGATCCCAAACACACTGCCCGGGCAACAAAGGAGTGGCTCCGTAAGAAGCATTTGAAAGTCCTGGAGTGGCCTAGCCAGTCTCCAGACCTCAACCCCATAGAAAATCTGTGGAGGGAGTTGAAAGTCCATGTTGCTCGGCAACAGCCCCAAAACATCACTGCTCTCGAGAAGATCTGCATGGAGGAATGGGCCAAAATACCAGCTACTGTGTGTGCAAACCTGGTAAAGACCTATAGTAATCGTTTGACCTCTGTTATTGCCAACAAAAGTTATGTAACAAAGTATTGAGTTGAATTTTTGTTATTGACCAAATACTTATTTTTCACCCTGATTTACAAATAAATTCTTTAAAAATCCTGCCATGTGAATTTATGGATTTTTCTTTCACATTCTGTGTCTCACAGTTGAAGTGTACCTATGATGGAAATTACTGACCTCTGTCATCATTTTAAGTGGGAGAACTTGCACAATCGGTGGCTGACTAAATACTTTTTTGCCCCACTGTATGTGTATGTATGTATGTATATTAGGAATGTTGCCTTCTAGTGTTCAGCTCAGTACAGATTTACCATGTTTATTTACTCTTTATCAACTAGTAATTACACATCCCAACAAACCCCACAAGGGTGATAAGACAGAAGTAATGAAATAGACCTTGCGGTTACAGAAATATACTCATAAAAGTGTGGGTGTGTCATCTGTGCTTCACTTACATTATTTTTAATAAAACAAATTGTTTGGGCATAAATTGTTTTGAACAATTAAAATGTGATTAATTAAGATTAATTAATTACAAAGCCTCTGATAAATTTTATAATTTTTAAAAATCAAGTCCCACCCTTACTATTTAAGTTGATTTCGCACAAACTTATTTCAAAACTTACAACTTTATTAGTAAATGTAAGACATATTTTTTTCTGTCTTGAGCTGGTTATTTTGAACCAATTTTAAAATGTAAATTATTAAAATCACAAAACGTTATTTTGTAGTAATCAGTGCAGGAACCTCTGTTTCATCACTTTAATAAACCCAAACTACGAGCCTTAGTTTAGTTACCATGAGTGCAAACATACAAGGTAAGAAATAACGTTGGCAGTGGTTGGTGAGTTATCATCCAAATGCAAACAATAAAAAATAAACAACAAAGAGGATAAATTGTGAGTAAAATTAATCAATTTTAAAAGTTGGAGGAAAGAAAACATGAAAATGCAAAAAATATGCAATTTTATTTTAGAAACTCTAAGGTAAAAAAAATATTGATAAACACATTACAGAGCACAAAATGCGTGGAGGGTTTGTATATGTGTGTGCGTGTGTACGTGCATCAGGTTTGTCATGTCCTCTCTTTGACCACTAACGTAATCTTTCATAAGTCCTGGAGGAGAGAAAGCTGACGTCTGAGCTCTCAGGAGTGTGTAAGCGGAGCAAGCGGTTACACGAAAACTCAATTAGAGCTTGATTCTGCAGAAGTGAAGAAGAAACTTTCAAAATAAAAGTAGAAAAAAAATAAGACAGCAGAAAAAAAAATCTGCTGTGAGTCAAACCAACAGGAAAACAATCTATGTTTTTTCTGCAAAAACATGACAAGAGTAACTAAGACTGTCTTAGTTACTCTTGTCACGTTAGTAAGACGAGATAAACCAGATGTAATCAGATCATAAACAATTAGGTGAGTTAAATCTGTCATGCTGACTAAGCTGCATTTCATGATTGCAGACTCTGCACAATATTTGTATTGGAATAAAAATAATCATAATAAATTTATATTTTTAAAAGTAACACCAGACACCTCGTCCTAAAAAAGAAACCAAAGATAATCCTATTAATATATTCAGAATATGACTACCGTAATGATTCAAAAGATCAAAAGGAGCTTTTAATGTTTCCCACATTTTTCACTCTGCTGGTGAATTAATAATTGAAGATTTTAACATTTACCTTTAGTTTTTTCTGCCTACTGTAAAGGTTGATTTAACAGAGATTTCAAAGACTACGAGTAATCTCAAGTTACTAAATTGGCAGATTAAATGCCCAATAAGATTTATTCCCTGAGAAACATAAAAATAAATAAGTAATGAGTTGTATTCTTTCCACTTTTTGACAAATTACAAATGCTTATATTTAATGTAAACATCATGTCTTTATGCATCGAATGTGTTCCAGGGGCAGCAACGACACCAACTCAAGGTTTGAAGATCAAAAGAGGGATCAGATGAGACTTTAAAGGGACATAAATTAAACATGGCTGCTGTGTCCACAGAGCAAACGGATGACATCATTGCATCAGCTGTCATCATTCAATTCCCAGCGAGCCGAATTTGAAACTAAGCACAACTTTGCTCCAGTTGGCAATCAGGATCTGTGTTTCCCACGAAGGAGAACGCAAGGCCCTGGAGGAGCGGGGGTGGGGGTTGCTCAGGAGGCGCAACGGCCCCCAAGTCCAATCAATACAGGCAAACAGTGGATCCACAGGCTTGATTTGTATTGACACCACTGCTGAGAGAATCAATGATGCAGGAGGGGAAACAGATGGGTGAAAACAAGGAAAGGATTGGAGGAGACGAGGTGAAGCAGAAAAAAAACACCTAAAGAAAAATAAAACTCTGAATTAAGTTGGTGAATTGCAACTTTCTGCTGTTTGTTAGTCAGATTACATTAAAAAGCATCATGGGATGTGGGACAAAAACTGTGTTGGTTTTAATCTGCGAGTCAGTGCAAACAGGTGGAGCACAGCCACAGCGCCTCAAAAAGTAACAAAGACTTAGACTATCAGAGGGAAGTAGTGTGTGTGTGTGTGTGTGTGTGTGTGTGTGTGTGTGTGTGTGTGTGTGTGTGTGTGTGTGCGTGTGTGTGTGTACGTGAGAGAGAGAGGCAGCGAAATTGTTCCTGCAAGAGTTACACCAGAAGATGAAAAGATGACAAGAAAGGCAGAGAACATGAAAGGGAGGGCGAAAAGCGCTGAGAGGAAAAAGAAAAATCAAACTTGAGATAGTAAACCTGATCAAATCAGCCAGAGAAGCTGAATTATGAAAGAAAGGAAAAACAGAAAGTAAAATAAATTAAATGAATCATGAACAAAGAGAAAAAATAACAGATGACTGTGAAAATGAGGATGAACACAAAACTAGACAAAACTAGACGATAATGAAACATTGATTTTGAAGACAAACACATTAAAAGTCAACTTTACTCATATTTTAATACATTAGCAGTGATTTCTAGGAATGAATGCCTTGTAAGTCGTTCTCTAGGGAAAAAAATATCTGGTGCACCAGTCTGAGGATGTAGAAATCAGCTGGAGTTAAAAGTAGCTTCAGACAGCAGGATATTTGGGTATCTTGCCTCTGATTGGGTAACAGCAACATGACTCTATCACTGACTGTTTGTTTTGCAATGGTGATGTTTTATTTCCAAACCATGAGGAGTTCTGCTGTGTGGTGGAGTTGCTAATGCTAGCAGTTAGCTTCTACCAGAAATTGGCTGTTTCTCAATATGCACACTTGTCCGAACTTTTGTACTCACGTCCTTGTGAAACATCATCAACGACAGCCCAAGGACTGTTCAAAGCCAAAAGTATGCATAACAGCAAGCTCGCTCAAAGTTCCCGGATGTGTTCTTGCTCCGCCCATTGTATCGAGGATGCATCAATGCATCCTTCTGCGGATTTGGGACAGCAAAGTTTCCCATAAGGCTTTGCGTCGCAAATTGTTAAACCCCAGACGTCAGAGGAGAAAGCTAATAACTAATGTTATATATTAGAAATATAAATACAATAATCTAAAGTTGCCTGTTATTGTAAATAATCATGTGTAAACTGTAAATTTTGCTGTTTGTCTCTGTCCACGATCCTTCAAAATGCTAATTGGCTAACCCACTATCAAAATAAAAGCACCGCTGGTCTGTTCTGATGAAAAATATTTTTTTTAATTATTGAAGAGCGGGAAATGCTAGTGTTTTAATCGTTTTGACGAAAAGGGGGCCAACTATGATACAAATATGAATCTTTTGTTGTTATTTAAGGAACAAATTAAACTTTTATTTTCATGTCAGACTACGACATACGAGGCTGTGGGATTTTTTTTAGACCTCTGGTAAATTTACTTGAGGTGTTCCGCATCTCTTACTGAGCATCATCATGCTAACTTAAGAAGAGGGGTCTAGTGTGATGTGAGAAACAGCGGCTGTCTCCTAAATTATGCATATCTGAGGACTTTTGTCAGCCATTAAAAAATAAAGCAGTGAAAGTTTAATGCAGTGCCTCTTTGATTATTGATGGAGGAACTCCAGCGCTGACAACCGATGGGGTGTGATGTGTGTGTCTGGTCATATTTAAAACCATGTGGGCCGTCTTCTGTCTCCCAGTGCATCGCAACGGTGTTTAAAAATCAATTTTGAAATCCATGCTTTCCAAAATGATGGCTCTCCACAGCTGGTGGATGTAGCTTGTGGGTGGGGCCTATAAATAACGGACGAGTCACCTCCGGGGGGCTCAGTGGAGCGCAGCTGTGGATCTTCTGGCTGTACATCTGGGTAACCGTGTGTATTATAGTGGCTTTTTGTGTGCTTTTATCTGCTGTGTTTGTGTGTGTGAGTCAGATTCAAACTGTGACAAATCCTCAGTCCTGATAACGTGTGAGCGAATGTGTCTGATGTTGGAGCTTTGAACTTGTGATGGGATTTCCTTACTGTGTGTTTCTGTGTGTTTGTGGAAATATGTAATCTCCTCCACGGAGCAACAGATAGAAATCATCAAAAGCAAAAAGTCACACTGATTGTTTTTGTGTTTGAGCACATCGATACATTTTCATTGGTTTGTCGGTTGATTCCTTAAATTTCCCTGTGACTTCAGTTAAAGTGACAGTGTGTATTTTCCCTGGTGATAGAGGGCAGTAGATACCTGAATCACTGCAAGCAAGCATTATTTTTGTGTTCAAATAAGACCTTACCAACGGATGGCCATTAGGGTGAAAAACCCTGGGAGTGCAACATCCAGCAACACGTCAAGCACATCAGACTCCCTTTCATCACTGGCAATGAGTGAAGAGGTAAATGTGTAAAACAAAATGTTTGTTATTGGTGAAAGTTTTGTAACCATTTGGACCTCGCTAACTCTCTTGTGTCTTTAAAAGGAACTGGCTATGAGGACGTGTATGTCCTAATAAGCCACATGTTTTCTGTTGTACCAAACTATGTTGTTATAAACACAAAACATTGCTGTTTATTTATAAATCTGTAATTTTAAGTAAATTTTTTGACATACGTAGGGCACCATGTTTTCCGCATGCAATGCACTCTTGCGGCGATGACGTATATTGGTTGCACTTGGAAGAATAACTGTTGATGCTAGTGTTTGTTTATGCGCTCACCGCATTAATAATTAAGTAAAACGCTGCATTGTGCTGCTTTTGGATGTAATTTCCTGTCAGAGGGCAACAAGGGGAGTGATGTGAGTTTACACAGCTTTCCCACCAGCAAGAAGAGGAGAAAGCAGTGGGAAGACGCCTACGGACGGACACAACTTCCCAAAGATCCGTGGCTGTGTTCCCGACATTTTCTCCTGATGCGTTTGAGGCTTATAGTCAACCACAACTACTTAAAGAGCTCACCAGAGCAGCTGGGTATAAGAGAAGGCGGAAACTAAATGCTTTACCGACCATTTTCCCACACAAGGAGCTTAAACGCCCTCGGAGAGACAAGAAATGCTGGATGCTCTCCTGAGCCGACAATCCGCTCCTGCAGCTGCCGCTTCTGTTATGTTGGGCGAACCATCGGACATGCCACTCGTCACAGAAGAAGCTGAACATTCACCTCTCCCGTCAGTAAAACAATCAGTAAGTGCAGCAATACAGTGTTCTCCAAATATATAATATCTGCAAAAATGATAAAAGTCGATTCACTGAATATCCTAATCATCTATAAAGCACATGACAGCTCTGGATGCTGAAATTCTCCAAAACCATTGGTAATTGAATAAGTTGGATCACACGAAGCTTACCGTTAACTTCTGCTGACAAAAATGTGAGCTCTTGACAACAAACACTCTCCCTCTCGGTTACCACGGAGATGCATTTGCCACACACGCACCACCGGTTTTGTCCTGCACTCGCTTCATCCCGCCCTTCTTGCTCGTCATGTAGATGCTCGTCTTGTGAAACATCGTCAGTGATGTCCTCATTAATGTTTCACTCTGGTTCAAATTGAGAAGGCTGAACAGATGACATGTTGATGTCGCTGAACAGTCCCTACAGGGTCGCAAAGTCGACCAGTGCAACCGAGGTACAACCATATGACGTCACTACCCAGAGTGCATTGCGACACTAACAACAATGGACATCAAGCAAAACAAGGCTAACACGGATTGTGAAAACCAGACTTGACTCCTTTTGAGTCAACGTTACAAACACCTAAAACCATGTTCTTGCTGATAAAACCCATAAAGTCATCTAAAGGACGATCTTATCACCCTGATGATATTCTTAGCCACCCAAAGCAGTTTTTAAACAGGCTGGAGAAGAAACTGGTCCTCACAAAGACAGAATCAACAACAACACGCTCAGACACACACTTCCCTGCAGATCTGGCAACTCGGCCGGGCGATCAAAAGCTTAGATTTGCTCCATTGTGTGGTTAAACACCCAGCCTTTCACACACACAGCAACACACTCATCCAGCACAGCAGCACAGCACAAAGCATACACTCTTGCATAATTTCGGCCAGTCTTCCAAAGCGGCAACTTTGGTTAATTCTCCTCTAAGAGGGCTGCAGAAACTTGTTCAACGAAAGCACTTTGCTACGGTGCTGGTGTACAGCTGGCACAGGGCCTCTTGAGCACACTGCAGCCCTCAGATCAATATTAATCCATATAAGGCTACAGTGAAGTTCAGCGCTACCCGTATTGTAGCAAAGCTGAGCTGTTGTGGAGCTTAGGAGTGTTGAAATCTGTTGAAATACGCTGCAGAAAGTGAGCCAGAATAGCCAGCCGGTTTCATCACAGGAGAGTTAACAGATCTCACGAGTGAAAATGACTAAATGTATGGTGGGATGCGTTTTTGAGGAAATGCAGAGAACCTACAGAAAAGACATGTCACAAAAGTCTTAAGTTTTCATTTATTTTCTTAAAAAGTCTAAGTAGGTCGGTGTCAGACTAGAACAACAGTATAGTGACTCTTTTAAATGTCACTCTTAAGAAGCTGGGAATGGTATTTACCGTTTGTATTGCTTTAGATGTTTACAGCCACCGTGACTGGCCAGTCAGCTTTCCAGCACTAACCTACTGTTAAGGGCTTTGAATGATGACCAAAATAATGCAAATACAAGCTAATGGAGTTTCCTCGGCGTGGCTGGACTCAACCCACGGGATGAGACGATGCGCTCGGGCATCACTCAGATTGGAGCTGCTGCTTCTCCACATTGAGAGGGACCAGCTGAGGTGCACACATCCTGGATGCCTCCAGTGCTGCCTGCAGGAGGACCTAGAGAACAACTTGGGCTCTCATTGGAAGAGCTGGTCGAAGTAGCTGGGGAGAGGACATTCTAACCCCTTCTTTCCACGGGAGCTGTCAGCAGCATGTTACTGCAGCAGCACGTCTTGCTCGCGTAAGCTGCTGCTTGGCCCTTCCCACGAGACGCGAAGCAGCAGGGGAGCAGCTGTCATCGACCGAGCACGAAGTCACACGAGTGACTTCGTCAGTAAACACAACAACAAGCAGGAGAAAACTACAACATGGCTCCAAAAGGTTTGTGTTTTATGTTCTGTCTGTTTTATAATCGCCAATACGGACCTGAAAAACAAAGGAGACCGCTAGCTAGGTGATAACTTCTCACGGGGCCGCACAGTTAGTAACTTTTTTTGAAAGTAAAGCTACCGGAAGGCAGTATGTTTCTTTATTCTGAAAATCTTGGGAGCTTCTCTCCATTTCCGCATCTGATTTCTTGTCTTTCCTTCCCCAAAAATGTCGAACTTGACCCGTTTCAAAGGTGTCGCGCGTAGAAAATAGAACCGGCGCGTAAAGGCCGCGACATGCTGCTCCTGAGATGCGGCCGACTCGCGCTGCTGACGGCTCCAGTGGAAAGCTGGGTTTAGTCTTCCTGCTAAGACTCCTCCACCTCATGACCCAAACACAGATGAAGAAAAGTCAACTTGTTTTTTGTGTAGCATTCGGTAAATTGAGTGCTTTAAGAGCTCAAGATATATATATATTACCTCTACTTATGACCAATAAGCTGTGATACTCTAAATATAAAATATCAATCCTGCTTGGTCTTTATTGTATTTATCAGAAGATTCTAGGATTTTTGCTTTATTAAGTAATTGTACACACTTCGTTTTGATTCAGAAAATAGTCAGGTTTATGAAAGTAAGACTTTATTTTACAAACAATTAAAACATAACTAGATAACTAAGCATTTACTGTGAGTGGGTGGAACTAAATGTGATGTATAAACCTACGTGTCAATGTGGTGTTAGTCAGAACTTCCTTATCTAGGAAAGCTGAGTTTTGGATGTAAAAGAATTTGGTTTGCATAAACTATGAAGTTGGTTGTTAACAAAACACATCAGACGCTATCTGTCATGTCTACTTCACCCGTTCTTGGAGACCTTCGTGATAGATCCGGAATGTCGAAGTCCTCGGACTTCCAGGCGCCGAGGTCCGTAGAAGAAACTGCGGCCCCACGATACCGGTCTTAGAGTTGTCTCCGGGTCACAACAGAGGATGGAACCGCGCGTCTGGTGGACTCTTAAGGAGACTGAACAATATCAGCTGTGTTCTGTAAGAACTGTTGCTTATCAGCTTTGCAGGTGCAAAAAGGTTTTGACGACGTGTCAGAATCTTTGATGGTTAAAGAGGTGTGCTTCAGATGGCGAGTCTGAAACTTTCTCTAGAACCGCCGAATAACCCATGGTGATCCAGTTTTAAGGTTTTGATGTTATGATTTGCACAGCCACTCAAAGGCTGACAGGTTTGAGAGATGTTACCAAGACAACTCAGAAACACCCTTCCTTGATACCGGATGTTCTGACTGGGTAAAAGACTATTTATGTGTCAGAGTTTAACTTAACCGTACTTGTTATTGTGAGTGCAGATGTTATCACCTCGCCAAATAAACATGCGGAGCCACATTGCAATCATTGTAGATATAACATTCATTTCACACTTCAATCATTGAGCACAGATTAATGAAGCATTTCATTATAATTTAATTATTATAAGTAGCAATAAACAAATGTTTATTTAATGATTATCTAGATTATAAGTCGTGGAATAGTTCATACTGATTTAGGAAATCATTCTTGCTTTAGCAGTTGATCCGAGCTAGAGTGTTCCTTATGTGGAGGCCTTGGGGAAAGAAAGTTATTGTTGTCATACCAGCAGAGTCTCTGAGCTCCAGCTGGAATGAAGGCAGGCTCATTTAAAGGGAACACATGCAGTCTTGTGTCTCCTGTTTGACCCTAAGTCCCGTAGAAATGGTAAGCGTCTATCAGTGCCTTCTTAGGGTTCTACAACCCCCCAAGGCACTTCACAACACAAACAGTCATTCACCCATTTACAGGCTGGTGGGGATGAGCTACGATGTAGCCACAGCTGCCCTGTGGCGCACTGCCAGAGGCGAGGCCACAACAGCAGCATTCTCTGGCGGGAGCTGGGATAAAACCTGCAACCTTCTGATTACTGGAGAACCCGCTCTACCTCCTGAGCTACTGCTGACCTATTTGAATTGAGCACTGCTCGGCATTAACCGATAACATTAAACATCTGCTTCAAGAGGTATAAATTAGGCTTAACGGCGATCTGTTCTTTCCCTAAATTTTCAACTGGTGACACAAGCTCCGCGTGAGCCCACTGAAGATGAGTGGATAAAATTTGGTGGTGATGTTTAGAACAACCTAAAGTCTGGGATTTTTCTGGGGTTTTTGCTTTTACGTCTAGGAAAATAAAAATTCCTGAACTTGTTCTGCTGTGAGAGGAACTATTGTCGACTTGTTCCACAGATTCTACGTAAGGCCAACACATTACAGCACATTGTAGCAGATCATTAAGAAAATTCATGTGGGTACAATCAAATGTTGGCATCACTCTGAACGCTTTGGTAATAAATCCTGATAAAATATACATGGTAGTTCTGTTTCCATAGAGGATGGGATGGTTGACCTTCTTTCCCATAATATTTGCACATATTGTGTGTTACACGCACATTTGGAGTCAAGTCACGGCTAGCTTAATTCAGAAATAAAAAGAGATTTTCACTAAATCTGAAAAGTAAAAGCAAATTGAACTGGACTTAAGTGAACATAAAGGTGATGAAGACAAACCAGGTGTGTTTCTGCCTTTGTAGGATTTAATTAGCTTCATTACTGAGAGAATGACTGTCACCGCGGTAGCTGTTTGCAGCTTTTAAAAGTCCTGTCACCATAGAAAAGTTCTCAGGTGTTTGATAAGAAAAACTAAACTCAGACCTGCCTCTGCCACCCACACCTGGAAACAAAGCAAGCAGCTATCACGGTGTGAAGTGTGACTCGGTTCAGCACAGAGTCATTAACAGTAATCAGTCAAACGCAGACGTGCACGCCGATCACAGCTTGATTTCATTATTTATTTTTTAAAATCAGAATGCAACAGAAATATGCACATTTCTGCCACATTTTAACTTAGAGAGTTCTCACTTCTAATGTGGACAATGTGCAATAAAGCAAAGTTAAGGTTTTCCCCCAGCCGAGTTAAGAGAAATGGTGCAGGTCGGGTTAATTGTGTCGAAGTGTGCTGGTTAATGAGGCTCACAGAGCAGACAGAGCGCCTGTTTGACTAATGAGAGCATCTGTCGAGGCACAGCAGCCTACACACACACACACACACACACACACACACACACACACACACACACACACACACACACACACACACACACACACACACACACACACACACACAGAGCATGTCCCACGATGAAAGAAACTGCTTTCACTTCTCTCATCACAGACTTTGTCAACTCCAATCTGTCTCCCATCATATCTCCATGACGATGCCCTCTCCTCCACAACTGATACAACAAACCATATAACATCTTCATCATCACTAAGTTCTGAGACCTGTGTCTTTAGCGTTTTGGCATGGGTCAAAGTTGATTGCATGTTCAGGAGGAGTGATTCCAGCTTCATGAAGTGCAGTCTGATAATTAAAAAGCAACTAATGGGATAATCCCATAATGCCCCCCCCCCCCCCCCCCCAAAAAAAAACAAACACAAAACTGAAATGAAATAATGAAGACGATGGTAAAACGTCAATATATTCTGCAACAGCTTTGACAACAAGTAGAAATGTGTTATATTTACAGCCAAATATTTAAATCTTTGCTGTCAAATTTTTGACAAAATACTTTGATACTTGGCATTTTAATTGTGTTATTTATAGTTTATTTCTAAGAGTCCGTTTAAAATTCCGGTAGTTGTCCCAATCTGTAAAATCTTGCTGTCCATGATTCAGCATTTTAAAAAAATCTATATAATGTTACTGTTTAGTTAACTTGAAAGGTAAACTTTACCCTTATTTGTAACACATTTGCAGTGGTCTCTGGTGGAAATGAATGTCTTGTAACGCATTCTCTGGAGGGAAAAAAAACTCTGGTGCGCCTGTTTCCGGAACCAGAAGCAAGCTGGAGCCGAAAGTATAGCTTCAGACGACAGGATTTGGAGTCATATTTCCTGATATCTGGACATCTCATCGACAGTTTTACCCTTTTCCAATCAAAACTCAAAACACACATGTTTAAATCTGCCTACAACCTCTGATTTTATTGAACTGTTTCTCTCTTTGTTTTTTCTTGTTTGGGTTTTATTATTGTTTTATTGTATTTTATTACGTGTTTTCTGTAAAGTGACCTTGGGTGTCCTGAAAGGCGCTTTGAAATAAAATGTATTATTATTATTATTATTATCTCGGCTCTGACTGGCTAACAGAAACATGACGCTACTGACTTGCTATGTTACTAACTAACTAATTAAAACTTTATTTATATAGCGCCTTCACATGGCCCAAGGACCAAACAAAGCGCTGCACAGCAGAAATAAGCATTAAAAAATAAATAAATAAAATAAAAAATAAAAACATATAAAACCATTTAAAACCAGCAAAAACATGCAGATAATATCTAGGTGGGGCAACAAAAAGTGCAAAGCCAACAGTTAACGGGACTCTTCCTGAATAAAAGCTAAAGAATAAAAGTGAGTTTTCAGATGGCTCTTAAACTTGCCGAGCGTGCTGGCCTGTTTAACCCATGCAGGTAGCTCAACCCAGAGCCTCGGCCCCAGCACCGAGAAAGCAGGACCCCCTCGGGATTGTAGTCTGTGTTTGGGAACGACTGACATTCCTTGTTGTGCTGACTGAAGGTTCCTTGCGGGAACATAAGGCTGAATCAGGTCTGCCAGATAACGTGGAGCCAACTCATTTAAACATTTAAAAACAAACACCAGAACTTTAAACGAAATTCTAAAAGAGACTATAGCCAGTGTAGGGATGCCAAGACGGGCGTGATATGTTCAGATCTCCTGGTACCAGTCAGTAACCTGGCTGCCGCATTTTGGACCTTCTGCAGTTTCGCTATGGAGGCCTGCTTGATGCCTGCATAAAGCGAGTTACAGTAGTCCAGTCTGGTGGTGATGAAGGCGTGGACGACAGTTTCCAGATGTTTACGAGATAGCAGCGGCTTAATCCTAGCTATTCTCCTGAGATGGAAATAGCAGGATCTGATTGTTCCATTGACCTGGGTGTCCAGTGTGAGCTCCACATCCAACGTCACCCCCAGGTTGGTGACCACAGCCTCCTCAAAAGGCGCTAATGAAGGAGAGTCAATCCCTTGGGCACATCCATGTTTGTATTTCGGGCACAACAGGATATTCTCAGTTTTATTCTGGTTGAAGAACAATAAATTTTGAGCCATCCATAACTTGACCTCCTCCAAGCAGTCCAAGAGTGGTTTAAAAGAACTTGAGTTATTGCATGATACAGGTAAATAGATTTGACAGTCATCCGCATACAGGTGAAACTTGACGTTGTGCCGACAAAACAAGTCACCCAGCGACAACAGATAGAGGGAAAAGAGGAGAGGTGCCAGGACTGATCCCTGAGGCACTCCACTGCAAATCAGCAGTATCAGACGAACAGCCTCCCTGACAGGAAAGATTTTATCCACTGGAGTGCTAAGCCTGATATTCCCACCCAGTGCTCCAGTCGACCAATCAGGATATTGTGATCTATGGTGTCAAATGCCGCAGTCAAGTCCAAGAGCTCCAAAACCACAGCCTCCCCAGAATCGTTTGCCATCATGATATCATTCAAAACCATCAACAGGGCTGATTCTGTACTATGGAGAGACTTAAACCCAGACTGAAAAATCTCTAGCATGTTGATGTTTTATTTTCACAAGTAAAAAACCTGAAGGAGTTCTGCTGTGTGGTGGAGTTGCTAATGCTAACAAGATGTCCTCTGCGGTTTCCTGGATGCTAAACCAACAACAGTCAAGATGTGAGTCCATAAATGTTAACTGAAAGTTCGACGTAGATCTGTCAGGCTTTTCAAATCCTATTTTCACCGTCTATTTTTATCAGAGGCTAGAGGAGGAGATAGGTGTGGGAGACTTTTTTATGTTCAGCCCGCCTGAAAAACTCAGAGTGACTGATTATAACCAGAAATAATGATAAAAATGGATTTTAGAGATGTTGACATTCAAATATCCAGAGTTCAACATTACAACTAAAGGAAGGGTCCAAAGATCTTTTCAAATTACAAACTTCAGCTCACTCACGATAA
Source organism: Nothobranchius furzeri (assembly GCF_043380555.1). Taxonomy (NCBI): domain Eukaryota; kingdom Metazoa; phylum Chordata; class Actinopteri; order Cyprinodontiformes; family Nothobranchiidae; genus Nothobranchius; species Nothobranchius furzeri. The sequence continues at coordinate 67,896,312 of NC_091745.1, forward strand.
TTCTTATTTCCCTGTAGCACCACTACCTGATGCAAATCTGTTCCCTGCTGCTGTAAGAAACCAGAAATGTCACGCCCTAGACGTTTAACATGAAACATCTCCAACATGTTACTTTCGTTTAACGTTTTAGTTCAGAGGGTTTCCTGCTCCTTTTGTTTTCAGCCTAAACTCAAATGAAAGGTTTGAAAATGACCAAAATTGGAGTTCAGAGTTTTTTCCACATGACAAACGTGTGTTCTCATTATGTCTCGCTTGATCTTTCTCTCTGCTCCTGTTGCACTCAACAGCAGAGTGAAGATGACTCACATCAAAGAAACATTCAAGGAAATGTTAACGCCTTACTCATTTTAACTGATGGCATACGTTAGTTGGTCTGTGGGTGCGTTTCTACTGTATGTTGTCCCTGACTCTTTTGCTCCATTGTTCTCATGTCTGCTCACACTCATACAAAAAACCCGGGGCAGACACAAAACCATCAAACACCCAAAGCACAGCAATAAATAAAGTTTGACACGAAAATATTCACCTCAGTAGGAATTTAAGTGACATATAAAATATTTATTGGATAGCTGAGATTTTTAAAGGTCAACTTTATTCATATTTTAATACCTTTGCAGTGGTTTCTAGTAGGAATGAATGCTTTGTAATTCATCCTCTGGAAAAAAAAAGCTCTGGTGCGTCTGTTTGAGGAACCAGACGTGAGCTGGAGCAGAAACTAGATTCAGAGGACAGGATTTTGAGTCTTATTTCCTGATATTTGGACATCTCGCCTCTGACTGGATAAAAGCAATGCAACTCTACCACTGACTCCATTTATTTACTTACATTGATGTTTTATTTCCACAAGTGACACATGCCTGAAAGTGTTCTGCTGTGTGGTGGAGTTGCTAATGCTAACCGTTAGCTTCTACTAGTCAATACGTTCTCTGCTCTCTTCTGGACCAAACCAACAACAGTCTGCCTCGTTGTGAGCCAAGATGGTTGAGTCCATGAATGTTAAAAGAAAGTGTGACGTAGCTCTGGCAGGCTTCCTATCAGACGCTAATGCAGGAAATATCCATCCATCCATCCATCCATCCGTCCATCCACTTTCAGCCGCTTACCCGGAGTCGGGTCGCAGGGGCAGCAGCCTTAGCCGAGGTGCCCAGACTTTCATCTCCCCAGCTACTTGGCCAGCTTTTCTGGTGGAATCCCAAGGCGATCCCTGTCCAGTTGAGAGGCATACAGTAGTCCCTCCAACGTGTCCTGGGTCTTCCCTTGGGTCTCCTTCTAGTCGGTTGTGCCTGGAAAACCTCACCAGGGTGGCATCCAGGAGGCATCCTGACCAGGTGCCCGAGCCGCCTCAACTGGCTCCTCTCGATGTGGAGCAGCAGCGGGTCTACTCCGAGCCCCTCCCAGATGACCGAGCTTCTCACCCTAAGGAGAGCCCAGCCACCCTGTGGAGAAAACTCTTTTCGGCCGCTTGTATCTGAAATCTCATTCTTTCGGTCACTGCCCAAAGCTCGTGACCATAGGTGAGGGAAGGAACGACCGGTAAATCCAGGGCTTTGCTTTCTGGCTCAGCTCTCTCTTCACCACGAGACATCAAAACAGCAACTGCATCACTGCAGACGCAGCACCAATCCACCTGTCGATCTCACACGGCATTTTTCCCTCGCTCATGAACAAGACCCCGAGAAACTAGCTCTTGGTAATATGGATGGAAAACACTTTTCACTTTCAGCCTGCATGTGAAACTCAGAGTCTGTTCACTTTTAGAACATACCAGGACACACAAAAGCCTCTTGAAGGCATGCTCCATACTAAACAGGCAGACATATTGGATTGAAGTTGCGAATTTGACCCTGTTATGGCCGTTTGTAGGGTCAAGTCAAGGTGTAAATGTAATAAATAAGTACAATTCTGCAAAGAAACAAAACAACCACGTAAATAAGAAGAAAGCACAATGCAACAGTGGACATAAAAATAAAATACAGACATAAAACATCAACAGACACCCGAAGTACAGAGCAAGAGTCTAGGAGTTGATTTTTTTCTTTTCCTACAACGATGCAGCCGTCTGTAAACATCTTTTATCTTATCAATGGTTCATGAACAACAGCAACTCAGCGCAACTGTTTCATTTCAAACAACGGGACGGGAACTGCTGAAGTCAACTTTCTCACATGGATTAGGAGCTTTTCTTTATTTTTGTTGTGTCTAAAGCAGTTTTTGAGCTTGTTATGCTGTTTTAAAGCCACCACACGCCGGCTGCATGGAAATCCTATGGTCTCACACTACATTAGTAAAGAAATGTGGACCAGCTGTTATGAATAAATGAGAACAAATATTTAAAAAGAGAAGTTTTGTGAGAGCTGAAAGAAGACAGCATCAGGGAGGACAAATGCAGAGAGAAGGATGCAGAGGGGCGATCCATTAGAGTGATAAAGATAACACTAAGATGTGACAACGAGAGCCCAGAGGAAGAGACAGAAGGACTCCGACGACACACTGAGGATTGTCTAATGGAGCTCAGCTCCGAAGAGAGATGTTGCTCTTGTCCGTGATGAAGCCTCAAGGTCTCGAAAACGCGAGTCCCTCGGAACAGTGTTGGTCTGTTTCAGATGATGGGGATCGTAAATTTGTCCTCCCCTGAGCTCAGCTGTGAGTTCAGGGAACAGTAACCTGATTATAACCACAGGGAAGGAGACGGATCCCGCAGAACACAGAAAGAAGGTGTTTTCTTCTCACCCTGACACTAAGAAAGAGAAAAATCAAACTTAATCAACTTAAGAAAAGTTAGTAAGAAATAAAGAAATTAGGGGAAATGACTGAAAAAGACGTAAAGAGGAGCAAAAACAATTTAATAAAGACATAAGATTAAAACAAGAGGTGAAAAATAATTTTAAAACACCAAAAGAAAAAGGCAAAAGGGAGAAAATGTTTTTGAGGAGGGGATTAGAGAGTGTGACATGAGAAAATGAGATTATAATAAAAGATCTGCACTTGTATTGCATCTTTCAGAGCAAGAGGACTCCAAAGCGCTTCACACTACAGTGTATCATTCACACACTCACACGCTGATGATGAGCTACACTGTAGTCACAGCTGCCCTTGGGCACACTGACAGGGGCGAGGCTGCTGACTACAAACACCACAAGTCCCTTTGACCCCCACCCGCATGCAGGGTGGGTTAAGTGTCTTGCCCAAGGACACTGAAGCAGCGTTCTCTGCCGGGAGCCGGGATCAACCTCACAACCCGCTCTACCTCCTGAGCTACTGCTGCCCCAGAAGAGGGACCAAGACTCAGAAAAGGATGGAAGAGACAAAAGTAAAAGCAGTTTAAATAAAAATGAGAAAACGATCAATTTAAAGGGGGGAGGAGAAGATGACTGGAAACACGAGGAGGAGGAAGATGTCAGGTGAAATGCTAAATTTTAGAAAACCTCTTCTGATCGGAGAGGAGATGAGACAAGGAAGGCAGAACGCACTCGCACAGCCTGCAGCTTTATTGTGTGTGTGTGTGTGTGTGATGCAAGCCTGCCGGTCTCTACTGTAATCGAGGCCGTATGGACATGAGGGCTGAGCTGCCCCTGCAGGATGTGATGTAGAAGACACACACACACACACACACACACACACACACACACACACACACACACACACACACACACACACACACACACAGGTAGAAATAGCATATTTTTATTATATTGTCCATCTTTCTTCCCCATTTCTATTTCCTTCTTTCCTTCACAATGAAGAGGCTTTCATTCTTCTTTTGCCTCACCATCTTTTTCCTTAAGGTCATTGCTTCTGACTTCCATCCCTAAAGACTTGTTTTATGGTGGTCTTGTTCAAGTATTTTTTTATATCATCAAATTCCTCACACAGCTGTGATTCTGTATTATGCATCAGATAAGTCATTACAGATACATAAAAACAAGGTGAGAAATTTAGAACAAAAGCCAAAACCTGGAAAAGGAATCTAAGATGTGTGTTTGACTCTTAGTCATGTTCCACCTGATTATATGGAGGGGCTGGGGTTTCACCGTGGCCTGCCAATAGGGGGCGCATCGGTTGCTTCAACATTCATTCTATCAATTATATTTTAAATGCGTTAAAGATAGATAAATACAAGCTCTGAAATGTTTTATAAACAGGCAAAATGCAACATTTTGAAAAGGATTACGTCACTGCCCCACCTCTAACCTCTGACCTCTGACCCCCCCATGCACCATATTAACATTGTATCATCCACGCCTTCAAATGTGTTGATGTTTTGGGTTGATTTTTGTGTCGGTGAGGACATTTCTAGAAACATTGCTGTCTATGAGGATAATTAAGGAAATCATATTAAAATAAATGTTTAGGAAATATCTATTTCTCCTAATTTTATAATAAACATATTATTACTAATCCTCGGTTTTAACACCAGCCCCGTCACATGTGACCAAACTAAAAGCTACTCTAAAATAGCCTGGTAAGCCATCCTATGTATGTGAGTAGTCTGGCCTTGTTCTTGAGCTGTGTTCAAGCCATGTATCATATCAAGCCAGCATTTCTTGGTTAGTTTCAAGTCTTCTTCTCGCTTTTTAACTTGTTATATATTTGTTCGCCCATCTCCATCTCCTTTTTCTCCCCTCATTAAAAAAAATTATGGGGAAACTGAAAAACTTCCTTTTTGCTCTGTGGAAAGGAGAGAATAAAGATCTCAGATCCAGCATGTTTATCCCTTTCTGGAAAGGTAAGTAAGGGGAAACAAAGAGAATGATGGGTCATAAAGTGGTTTGTAAAAAGAAAAGGGAGCACAGTTTGGTTTCCTGTGAATAAAACAACCCTATTTGATGTGACTGTCTTTTGATTCAACATTTCAGGCAGAAAACTCCCAGCATCCTTTGTTTCTCATTAATTTGCTCTTCTATTTCTCTCCCTCTAGCTAATTACACTACTGGAGCCTTTGATCTGTCCGTTAACCCTCCGTTAACAGAACAATTAGTCAGCAGCCATTCAGGTGAGGATTGATCCAAACCACTCTGCGCCTACAAGGCTTTTAATGGATTTAATTAAAATGAGGTGTGTGTGTGTGTGTGTGTGTGTGTGTGTGTGTGTGTGTGTGTGTGTGTGTGTGTGTGTGTGTGTGTGTGTGTGTCTGAGTTAACACCCAAAGCAGGATCAGAGTAAAGTGAAACACGCTGGAACACTGGGTTGTCAGGGAAACGCAAGCAATATCTACACATAAACGTGGCGCTTTGTTAAGTCAGAGAGAAAGTGAGCGCGGTTCAAACAAAAGGTCTAAATATGCTTTTATGTAAATTATGAGACAAAGAAATAAAAAAGGCCATCCGCCAGTGAATCTGGGTCACATTTTTATCAAAGTGGAAAAATAAAGAATAAAAGAATAACTGTCTATACTCCTCACAGGCTTTAAAAGATAAAGCTAAGGGTGAAATTAGTAAATTAACAACAAAAAGTCAGAACAAACCATTCTATTCTATTTGATCAAACCCTTATGCAGAGGTTCAAACATTTAGATCATTTATTCAATGCGAAATAAGTTCCTAATTAAGTGTTTAACGTAACAGTTTGGCTCTATAATCGGTTATTCATAGAATATTTTTATAGGTATTATCAACAAGACTTCCAAGTGTCAGAACTGAATCGCCGGACTTAATCTGGATTAATTTAAATAATGCTTTGTGAAGTTTTAAAGTCTCTTTTTTTTGTGCTCAAAATCAACAATCATTCACATTTGCATTCGTGAAAATCTTTTACGGCCTTTGAAGCATCTTTTGAATGTATGATGTGTTTTATGGATTGTATGGATGCTCATTCTTTAGCACAATAAATCACCCATGGGTACAATAATGAAACTTGTGATTAAAGTTTCTGTAATTTCTGAGACTTCAACTGATAAATGGAGGGGGAAACTACCGGTATGCACTATCCACTACTATTATGCTGAGAAGTAATATTTAAAAGTACCAGTGCGCACTAGCTCACTGACCTAACCTAAAGGCAAGTGTGTTTAGTTCCTGACGCTAAAAATCTACCCTGATTTTTTCACTAAACCACATTATTATTTCACAACTAAAACCAGGATAAAAAAAAACATTTTGTACCTTGATGAGCTAAAGGGACATGTTACGAAATTACGACTCCAATCTGTGACAGTGACAGGTGTCGGTTAGTGAATGTGACAAGTGTGAAGCTCCCCTACAGGGCAGAGGGCAGCTAAAGTCCATAACACAAGGTGTCAATCAACCACCGAGCAGAAAAAAAAGGCAAAATGCATCATAATATGTAATTTACTCATTAATGAGGAGGGATGCTTCAAATTTTGGAGTAAACGTTTCATTTTAAAAACAAAAAAGAAAGAAAGATAGATTTAGATAGAAAATGTCTCCTTGTCTGGAGATCTGAGGATATTTTACATTTCCATAGTATTTTACGTTATTTGTTTTTATTTGTTTTAACACTGTACCCTCAATGACCAAATGTATCGCTGCATTAGTTTCGTGGATTTTTTTTTACTATTTCAAATAAAAATAATTTCAAAACCTGTTCAGACTTGAACACCTTTATATATCAGCCCAATAGGAAATGTTGTAACATAAATTTTATAAACTTCTCCTTTGCAGGACAATAAAGGTTTATCCAAGTCAATTCAAAGAATGGGGGCTTGTCCGGGATTTTAGAGGGAAGTACTAAACTTGTTCTTTTACAGCCTCAATAAATCTATCATATATCTATCATAATGAATATGTTATAGTTAAATAAGGTAAGGGTTAATGACAAACAGGCTTTTTAGAAATACTTTATTTAAAATTTAGAAAAAGCAACGTGCTTAAACACTGACCAAATTGTTTCAGATTATTTTATGGCAGCAGTTCAGATAATCAGTTAATAGTTGCTACTTAATGGTAGTATTGGTAGTAACCTTCTTTGTATTGTGAACATTAGAATGAAATAAAGAAAACGTTTAATAATAAATTACTGGCATCAGAAATGCAACCTTGAGCCATCTACTCAATCTCAGACACCTGTGCTGATTAGGTTGCCAGGTGTGGCCAATTGAAGGAAAAACTCTGCAAGAGGGACTGTCCACATGAGCAAACCAGCATTTTCAATTAATCCAAGTTGAGAAATGGATTTCTGAAAAGTGTGAAATGCCTCTTACGAGGTTTGAAAGCCTCAAAACTCCACAAAAAAAGTTTTGCAAGCAAAAACATTTCAGTGAAAATGTGTGACATTGTGTTTGTGCAATTAAAAGCCATGACAAACAAGTGAGAAACGGGCATGTAAAACAGTGTTTATGTCCTCTGTTCTATCAAAACTCTTGCATTCCCATTGAAACAAGTTCACCCCGCTGTGAGTCATCACCCATGTGACCCCCAGGGCACCTCCCCTTTTGTCACTCCTGTTGTTTCCCACCTAACAGTCCAGCCCCCCACCCCCACCCCCCATCAGATGTGACTGACAGGCCGGGTTAAAGGACAGGACCACTGGGAGGAAACAATGATTGAGGCAAAGAGAGGGCAAAGAAGGCCAACGAGAGGTGCTGACAACCTGAGATACACTCTGAATTTTAAACTCTGAGACTTTCTGTGTTTTATTCTGAGCTTAGAAGGTAAAAAGCAGCAAAAAAGTGAACTAAAATACTAGAAAGAGCAACTGTATCTTTAGAATTGTTTATGAAGGAGATTATAAACCAGTTTACGGAACGACTACATTAAATTCATGACAAATTTGACTGTAATACATTAATAATAAGAAGCTTCCTGTCCCTTTATAAATGTTTAAATTCATTTCCTGCAAAATTTTTGTTAAATTAAATGAAATATACTTTTGTTTTATACACACTTCCAGTAAATATTACACAAACAGATATCATAGCTCAGTAATATTTGTGCCTTTGTCCTGGAATCTCACGTCTGCTGCCGACTTTAACAGCAGTTCAATAATCCCACTCATATAATCCCGTTCACATGGACACAGACAGCATGTTTCTTTCACTGTATCTGCTAACAACAGATTTAACACCAGCAGCCTGTTACACTCAGCCACAGTGGACTAACGCACACGTCCATCTGCTGCGTGAGGCGGTCAGGACCCTGAAACATCGTGTACAAACTGACACTGAATCTGTGGTTTTGGATAACAACAGATATCCTCACAGGATCCCACAGATTAACACACTGGGCATCTGCTCTGGATGTGTGAGGCTCATCTGGTTATAAAATTATTAGATTAAAATTTTAATGAGGATAATGGATTTCCTCTCAGTTATTGAAACACGTTTTTGAGATTCATTGTTTTCATTTCATATTTGTTATCCATCTGCATTGTGGTGCAGTTGGTGGTACTTTGGCCTCGCACCACTAGGGTTGCAGGTTTGAACCCCATCTGCAGCCTTTCTGTGTGGAGTTTGCTTGTTCTCCTTATGCATGTGTGGATTATCTGCTGGTACTCCGGCTTCCTTCCACTGACCAAATACATCCATATCAGGCAACCTTGAATATTTCCTAGGTGAGTGCTTTATTGTGGCGGATGGCTGCTCATACCAACCCAGGTTCTGTTGGGGGTTTCGTCCTGTTAAAGTAACACCAGTTAGCTTTTTAAAACGTTAAGCTAGAGCTTTAACACTGATCTCAGTGATAGCTGATACGAGTAGCCCTCTGCTAACCAAAAACTACACATAATGAAATTTGCACAGCGGGTAGGTGTCTTAGGGGCTGCTCTTCACCTGCCTAACAGGTGTTAGCTGTAATGCTAGTGGTTAGCAGTTTCAGTTTGATGATCATCAACAAAAAATACAAGAAGAAAAACAAGAAGTTTGTTTTTCTGTTGGCATTATGGGGGAGGGGAGCTTGTGCACTGTGTTGCCCCCGTCTGTGGGTGGGGGGTAGTACACGAGCGACTGTGACGGGGGGTGGGGGGGGGGGGTGGGGGGTGGGGGGGGGGATAGATTCTTCAGCATGAGATGTTGAAGGTGTGACATTAGAACACGTGAAGAGGGTGATATGTGTGTTTCTCACGCTTACTGCATGAAGGCTAGCAGTCCTGGTATCCTGTTAGTGTTAGCTTGTGGTTACGGCTAGCTACCGCAGGCTGCTGCAGAGTTGTTTACAAGAGTTGTAATTCCACTTTCCACCAGTAGGGCAGAGGAGCAGGACACCATCTGGTGCCTAGTTTTCCTCTCCACTGTCGCTACATTCTTGTCACTGATACAAGTCAATGACTCGAAGCAATCTGCTGGGTTTCCTTATAAAGGAATTTTAACTTTGTGAACTGCCTTGAAACAATTTTGTCATGAGTCGGCGTTACAAAAATAAACTGAACTGAAACAGAATTGAACTGAATTAATCCTAATAAGGAATGCACAGTTTATGAGGTGTGTGCTTATTATAAGAAATCATAGAAATTTTGCTTCCAATAACAGTTAATCCATCATTTGAATGAAATTTAATAAAATAAATAGGTGATGACTCAAATCTGGAATCATCTCTGCATGCATTAGCATTTTGCTCTGATTTGCCATGTGACCATATAATGCAGACAATGATCACAGTGGTCACAGTGTGCCTCCAAAATTGCACCTTTTCTTCATAAACCCATCCTGACTGTGTGCAGTAAACACGACCCCCTCCAACGCTCTTTTTCTATGTCTTTGACCTTTAAAACATTGTGGCGGTTCTCTTGAGCCCTTGTCTGCAGAAGAGTTCCCGACCTCGTCTCTGAAGGGACCAATTAAGCCGACAACCAGGGCAAAAAAAGAGGCACAATGATTCCATTCAGCAGCTTTGACAAGCAACCTTCCACTCAGACTGCTGAGGCTTTTGTCTCAGCGAGGGCTGAGGTCTCGCTGCTCTGCCTGATCTGTGGGCATGTTTGGGTGTTTTGGGGTGTTGTGGGTCCTCAGAGTCGGAGAAGGAGCAGGAGCTCTGTATTTGTTTGTGTGTTTGGAGGGTTTGACTGACAGCAATTATTGTAGAGTTCACAATAGGGTAAGAATGTGTGTGTGTGACCCAGCGCACTCACTGAAGAAATGCAAATACACACAGGAAAATGCAGAAACAAATTCATAAACAGATACACAAAAGTATTCCACAAATGAAGTGTATGTGGTGAAAATGTGTCTCTTCTCACTCTCTAGCACATTTCTGTCAGGAAATAAATTAAATTCTGTTTTTTTTCCTTCTTTTATTTGGCCCAGAACCTAATTGAAAGCTCTGTAATTAGAGAGCTTCATTTGCACATGAATTGATGCAGCGCCTTCTGCCCACACTGACGGCGAAGATACATTTTCGTTTCATAAAACCGCGCTCACATGAGCTGCCTGACCTGTTAGAAAGTGTGAGTGGGGGTGTGATTAGCAGTCCAGTGGCAGCGGCTAAAGTGAAGCACAGACATAATCATTTACAATTACTGGCTCAACACTGGAACGTTAGCTTCACCAGCTAAGCTTTTAATAATGGTTGGAAATCAAAAATCTGAATTTAAGTGATATACTATTGCCAAAAAGTCTAGACTGTATTATAAAAGTAACACTAGCTAATCCGGTGATTGCTTCATTGACGTCCAGGACCTAAAATGTGCTCTACCAAGTGGTTGAGCTAGCGTAAGGTTGAACGTGACGCTAATCAGTTCCAACACACAAAAAATAAATACCTTTTCGTTTTCCTCCTTTCTCTTCCTCAGCTAGCTTGAAGTATACAGACTGGAATTAGTTCATCATAGGTCAAGTTAGCATTCAAGCTAGTTTGTGTGCTAAGCTGACTGCATCATGTTTGTGTTTATTTATTTGGAAGATCCAAAGCAACGTACAATTTCTAACCTATAGGGCATGTTGTGGTCTGTGGGGGAACCGGAGTACCCGGAGGAAACCCGCGCAAGCAAAGAGAGAATATGCAATTCCACTCAAAAACACTGAAGCCAGGATTTCAAACCTGCAGCCTTCTTGCTACAAGGCAACGGTGCTAACCACTGCGTCACCATGCATCATCCCGTAGTGCATGCTGAGAACTGGGGCACGTTCTCATTGACTGACAACACTAGGCTCATGTAAATAATTTGTTTTGGTGTAAAGGGCAGGAGAGAGACTCTGGAATTTTGTTTTTAGGAAAGATTATTTCCTTTGTTTTTCTAGAACAGGGTCAGACTGTCGAATTCAAGCATTTTTAAAGTAACTTAAAATATTTTATATCACAAACCCTAGCTTTAAAGGTAAATTTTACTCATATCTAGTAAGAAATGAATGCCTTGTAAGTCATTCTCAGGGGAAAGAAGCTCTGGTGTATCTGTTAAAGTTTTTTGGACATCTTGCCACTGATTGGATAATAGCAACACAACTCTATCACTGACTCCATTTGCTCTGCAACGTTGATGTTTTATCCCTACAAATAACACAAGCCTGAAGGAGTTCTGCCATGTGGTGGAGTTGCTAATGTTAATGGTTAGCTTACTAGCTGAGACTCGCTCTGTTCTCTCCTGGATGTGAAACCAACAATAGTCTTCCTCGTCGCAAATCAATACGGGTGAGTCGGTGAATGTTAAGTGACAGTGTGACGTAGATCTGTCGGGCTTTTCTGAACCGAACGTTTTTCCATCTATTTTCTGTCAGAAGCTAATGCAGGAAATAGTGGTAGAAGAAGAATAACTGTTTTCATGTTGAGCCTGCATGTTTAACTCAGAGTGACTGATCATTTTCAAAACTAACAAATAATAAATGGTTTCTTAGTAAGCCTGATCTTTAAAGGGCAAAAAATGCCACGGAAGTTGAGCTCAGAAAGGTGTTGCTTTCTACACCCACATACGCTAAATCAAGATGATAGTAAATCTCACAGACTTCTGATAACGACATTTTAATACTTTTAATTACAGATTTCCAGGAACTGTCAAATAAATGTAATCACAGCTGCATTTTCTCTTATTTTTTCCAGTGTTTTCATGGTCTGGATTATACGATTACAGTAGAGCTACTGATTGAAAAGTACAATCTGATGTAAAAAATGTATTGAAATTAGAAACACTTTTTCTCTATATGTGTTTTAGGTAAACCCTTTCATTCAGCTTTTTAAATCTGTGAAGCTGGCAGTCAGCAACCGTTTAATGACAAATTAATCTCATAAAACGGTCGTTAACAGGTTAAGTTTGCATGACAAAGAAGAGCGATAACACTGTTCAGTAGAGGTGTGGAGTCTTCCACACAAACTGATATCAGTTCATTAAACTTGTTGCTGAAGTTGATGGGAAAGTTGTGCCGATTGACCCACAGAAGAGCCGCGCCTCCAACGTCCAGCTGTGTCCTTCCATAATGAAGGAGAAAGGCAGCAGAATGAGGGTGTGGGGAAGGAGGAGAAGAAAGACAGAGTGGGTAGACAGAAGCAGGACTTTCAGTCTGCTAATGAGGTGTGGAAATGTTATCAGTGACAGGACTAATTATTTTCTCTGCGTAGTTAAGACGCAGCGCTAATCCTGTTAGCAAGGAGGATGAGGGGAAAACGAGAGTAGAGAGTAATAAAGATGGATGAGAAAGGAATGAAAGGATGAGTATCATGTCATAGAGGATGGAGGCAACAAATGATAGAAAGACTAACATTATAGTTGAAAGACAAAAAGAGGAAAACAATACAAAGAAAGATGAAAAATGAAAAAGAGATGGACATTTGTATGGGAGACTAATGATAAATAAAGAATGGGTGGATGGGAAATGCTGAATCAAATAAAAAAGTGGCAATAGGAAGAAAGAATGATGGAAAGGGATCAAAATTATTCAAATTAAGAAGATATGTAAAATTTTAAAAATAAAATGCTGAATTTCAAAAAGAACTGGGCCAAGATGGTGTATGAAGAGGACCACGTTTGATTAAAATGGAGGGAAACATTTAGATTATATGAACAAATGAAGAAAGTCAGGGTGAAAATAAGTTAAATTAATGCGGGAACAGATCAGAGAAAACATATGGAAATGATGCAAGAGGAAGGGATGAGTGAACGTATAACAGAGACATGGAGTATGAAACTGACATTTTTATGATTTTATGTGATGCTGTTATTATAATTTTAGTGTAAAGAATTTGGGTAGACCGTGTGGTTGCTGGCTTTAGATTTGATGACAATAATGGTGATTAAAGTGACAGTATGTATTTTCCATGGCGATAGGAGGCACAGGAGTTAAGTGCTCGCCCTGTAATCGGAAGGTTGCAGGTTCGAGCCCCGCTCAGTCTGTCGTTGTCGTTGTGTCCTTGGGCAAGACACTTAACCCACATTGCCTGCTGGTGGTGGTCGGAGGGACCGGTGGCGCCAGTGCTCGTCAGCCTCGCCTCTGTCAGTGCGCCCCAGGGCAGCTGTGGCCCAGTGTGTGAATGTGTGTGTGTGAATGGGTGAATGACTGACTGTGTTGTAAAGTGCCTTGGGGGGTTCCAGGACTCTAGAAGGCGCTATATCAAATACAGGCCATTTACCATTTACCATACCTAAACCATTGCCAGCAAGCGGTAAGTCGTGTTCGAGTAAGACCTCACCAATGGATGGCCATTAAAATTAAAAATCTCTTGGAGCGCAATTTATAAATGAGTACTTCGTCAGATCGTTCAGCCTCTTGCTAAATGATGAGCACATCAGACTCTCTTTCTGTCAATGTGTAAAACAACAATGTTTATGAATGGCGAAAGTTTTGTAACCATTTGTTACAAATCAGTAAATGTGTTTTGTCCTCACAAGTTCCCGTAGAAGGACCCGCTCTCCAATTTTTATGGTTATGTTACAAAGCCGCCAATTGTTTTCAACAACTTGGCATCAAATTCATTTTCAACAGCATTCCGATGGATATTTCCAGAGATTAATGGTAAAAACTACATATTGTCTCCTTAAAGGAATAAAGATTGGTGGATGAAATGTGGAAAAGAATGAAAATAGGTAACAAAGGAGTGGTCTTTGGAAAATGGTAAATATAAGGCTAAACGAATGCTGAGAAGGGGTGGATGAAAGGAAAATGGAAGAAGTTTAAAAATAAAGAAATTAGTGAAAGACAGAGAACTAAAGACAATTATAAGGTGAAACGTGGAGAGGAATGAGGGTGATGGCAAAGATGATTTTTTTTCATCTTGTGTCTTTTTTTCCATCACCCTTTTACCAATTATGAGGACAGGAAGTCGTTAGTGAAACCACAGCTGCACTTCCTGTCTCCTGATTAGTAGAGAACTTGCATTTTTGTTTCATGTTTCTTTTCTTTTTCCTTTTTCTCTGTTTGATCTAATCTCTGAGCTTCCTAGAGACAAATTGGGAGTTAGCAGTGTCGCTGTGCCGACCTGCTGCTTTCTAACGCCCTCATAAATTTGTAATAGCCCACCTATTAAAGAGCAAGCACTTATTGAAGATGCATGGTATGTGCAGTTGTTTGCTGAAAATCTTTTTTGTATTCTTAGTTTGTCACTTTCTCACCAACAGAAAACAGATTTTCAAGTGAAAATGTAATACTTAGAAATTCAGACAAATATTAAAACTAACAATATAAAAAGATGTACCGTACAGAGTAACGTGCCTTTGAAATGTGCAAATGCCATGAATTTCAGGCCAGTCTCTTGATAACGCTTGTGAGCATGTGAAAATTTCAACCTAAGGGTAGAAAGATGGAAAGGTCACAAGGACATTAAAATCAAAGGAAAACTTGGAAATGCGGATGTACTTGATGAATTTCGTGGCGATCTGCTTATTAGAATTTAAGATATCTTGACATTTTGGCCCAAAGCTGCAGCTGATGAAAGGTCATGAACTGGCTAGGAAATAAAAAAATATAGTAATGTGACCCACCGCTCACTACATTCCTACACATTTAGATTTTTGATGCACAGTAACAGTGAAAATAAAGATGATGTTCAATGATCAGCTGCAGATTTCCTGGATTCAAAGATGATGATTATTTAAAAATAATACAAGTTAAGATTTTTATATTCATGCCTTAAAATGTCCTAAACTTTGCCATGATTATTTAGATTTCTTTTAGGTGGGGGGTGTTGTACATGTTTTCTTTGTTTTGTGCCTCACTTCCTGGTTCACCCAGCCTGTCACCAGTTTATCCAGGTAATTAGCCCAACTGCCTCCACTCAGTAATCAACGTCTCTACAGTTTAGGAATACATTCCACTTATTTTCACTTCTTACCAATTAGCTGCCGTTATGGTGGATGGTTTTCTTTTCACCGGCAGCTAAGTGTAATGTTCTGGACCCGTCCCAGAAGCGCAGGGGCGCTATCATTGCGTTTAAAGTTTATTTTTATGCACTGCATTTCCAAAACAGGTCAAAGTCCACAGTTTATATCAAAGCAGACAGGAAGTCGAACACAAAGGCAGTGTAAAACATCCAGAATCTTTCCAAATAAAAGTTGCGTGCAGTATGTCATTACCTGTGAAACCCCCATAGCCGATGTAAACAGAACAGAAAATAAACCACAGCCCTTTTTCCATACATGCACTGTCGTTCTTCTTGCCTTTTTATCATGTGGACTTCTGAAATCATGTGTGGTGTTGCAATTCTCCCATAATCAATACGTTTACATGCAGCCAATATCCGGGTTATGATCGGGTTAAAGTCGGGATTCGGGTTTCTGAGTTGATCAGAATAACCTGTTTACAAGCATAAATAGAAAGAGTTACCCCTAACTTGCATAACCTGATTTAAATGCGGACGTTGGGGTAGCGTCAAGACGTATGGACTACGTCCAGACGCAATATGCCTCATTTCCGGTTCTTCTTGTTCCGGTATCCATGAAAACATGTTTCCCCGTTCGGAAGAGATAGCGACCGCGTTTCTTTGTGCTTTAGTTTCCTCGTCACTCCAAAAGTGTGGTGCTGTGCCGCGACTCACCATGTTGCTCCCAACTTGTTGTTTACTTCCGGTGTTCTGGCGCATACAAGACGTCTCGCTACTCAAAAGACCAAGATTCCTTGCGAACAGAGCATGCGCAGAACACATGCTTTGATGGGGATATCCCGGTATGCGTTTACACGACCAAACATTCGAGTTAGAAAAGGGTTACCCCAGGTGTAGTAACCGGGTTTTTAAAAACCCGGTTATGAGCATATCTGGGTTTTTGGCGGTGTTTACATGGACCTGCGGAACCGGGTTATTGTGAATATTCGGGTTTTAAAAGGGTTACTGGCTGCATGTAAACGCACTCATTGTTGTGACCTCATGGGATCAGCTGTGTGTGATGGTTTCGCTCCAGTTTTGCATCAGAATCATTCCCAGTTGGAAGGGAGCTCACGTGTAAAATGCCTCTATTTAATTACACGCTGCTTTCGCGTCCGGTGTACGGAAAGGGTCAGTGTCACCATCTCAGTCTCTCCCCTCATTTACATCAAATGCAGAACTGATACGGTATGGAATCTGTACGACTTCCACAAACATCAAGCCCGGTCAGAGCAACCCCACTGGCTGCAGCGTGGTGCAGATCCTAATGCAGTTTTATGGAAAGTTTCCACAAGGAGACAGCAAATGCAGATTTTTATGAAGTTAAAGAAATTACAAGATGTGTGCCAGTGAGTTGTCACTCTAACCCTAACCTTGCATAACCTTGCATAATTTCAAAATAAAACCTGTGCTGCATTTTTTACTCCTTTTTCTCATAATTCTGACTTTTATTTTTTATTTTTTTACCTCTGAGAACAAAGTCAGAATTATTTGTCTTTCTTGTATTTATTTGTTTATTTTTTTCTTTTCAGTAGCCATGATTTTCTTCCATAGGTCCCCAGACAGTTTCAGGAACTTCTCTCATCTGGTTCAGGTCAACAAAGACCCCGATGACCCTCAACAAGGATGATCAGGAGACTGCTCTTCCAACTATCTCACATTAACGTATACCTTCCAAACATCTGACACCGACGCAGATTTGCTGCAAATGACTGCAACTACAAGTATCAAACCTGACATTTGACCTTTTGCCTTCTTCTCTGTTTGGTGAAACAGGAAATGTTGATGAAGAATGAAAAAAATATATACATTAGTACTAAATCCATTCAGCTTTATTATTTGCAAATTTAAGATTATATCTGTAGCATCTTAAAGCTTAATCAATAATGTTTTATTAGAGTGGAATAATGAACCGTGTCCAGCATGTATTAGTACACCTAAGAGATTGTGGGATGCAGACAGCATGTCGCTATATTTTACACCATACCAGGTGATTTGGATGATGAATAAGAGTTTAAGTCTACATTAATAAAATGCTGGGCGGGTTGTCGGCCTCGGCTTCAGTCTGGTGTCCTTCTGTAAAATGTGACGCCAGACTTGTTTTGTTTATCTTCTTGAATCTGTAATTGCTCTCTAATTGCTCCTGTTTTGTTTTCTCATCTCTGAACCAATCTTGGCAAACGTTGCTCTTCTTCCAGCCTGTTTACCGAGCCGCTGACTGATCCGAGCTGATATGTGAGAGTGTTGCAGAGAACAGCTGTGCACTGAAAGTGTCGTTGTCTGCCTTTTTCCTTTGCTCGCGCATGCGTGGATGTCTACGTCCGACTCTGTGAGGATCAATTTGAGGTGTTTGCTTCTGGAGAGAGGACGTTTTGGACAGCGTTCACTTCGGGCCATTCCTTCACAGAGCTGCCTGATGCCGCCGCTTTGGACTGATGACTGAGTTCACAGCCAAGGTCTTCTGCTGACTTCAGAAAGAACCTCGGACCAACTGAAACTGTTTCAGAGCTCCCTTTCCACCGGTAGCGTTTCTGATGTAAAACAGCAGCAAACGTGTTCAACGCAGCTGGTCTCACAAAGTCACCAAATCATAGTAGATTTGCGACACCACGCGTGATTTCAGCAGTTCTCACGATAACAAGCAAGTAGAGGGACAGCAGCATATATCCTAAAAGGTTGGTGGTTCATTTTCTCTTGAGTTTACTTCAGCTACAAGTTTCACAGGTAATGGCACATTTATTTTTACAACTTCAGCAACTTTTATTTCATTTTGAACTTTTGGTCAGCTTGCTTAAGTTCTCACAACTCTGTTAGGAATCTGGGAGTGACCTTTGACCCCGCTCTCACCCTGGATTCTCATGTCAGTTGTTCGCTCTTCCTTCTTCCATCTCAGGAACGTTGCTAAGCTGAGTCCCATTCTGTCCCACTCTGACCTCGAGACTGTTATCCACACCTTCATCTCCTTACACTCACCCCTACTGCTCACTGGAAGCATCAGCGGCGCAGAACGGCGCAGATTCAAATGGAATCCATTACAGCCAATGGAGTGCACCAAGCCAGCCGCGACGCAGCAATTTTCAGACGCACACCAGAAGCGGCGCGCAGCGCTGCTACTGATAGGTTAGGTTCTATTTTTGCCACGAGTTGCTTCTGGGATGCATTCACTGCAGTTAACGTAGGGCTAGATAGGAAATCACACAGTTTCAGTGCAAAATCCCTGGTAATTTTCTAAAGAAAATCATATACATGTGACCTAATGGCTTATTTACCCAAAGCATCGCTCCAGAAGCGCAGCAGTGTATTTTTCATGGCTTCAATCTTGGCAGTGAAGAGGAACAACATCACATATGGCATAAAACAGCGATATCAATGTGATTTTCTTCTTTTTGGTTTAATGGTGGATTCCATAAACAAGCCGTAAACTTTGAATTCTCGAGGGATCGTATGATCTCCCGAAGAGGTAGGCGGAAGTCTCGAGTACAGTGATTGTCGCGAATAAACTGTTCCACTGCTGTTCCGCACAGCTGATGCTTTCAGTATGCATCTGGGGTTGCTGCAACTCGCTTTTCACTTCTCTGAGCAAAACCTCCCTGAACCGTCTGCAGGTGGTTCAGAATGCCTGTGCTCAGCTTCTGACTGAGTCGTCAAAGTACACCCACATCACCCCGCCTCTCCTCCAGCTTCACTGGCTGCCTGTCAACTTCAGGGTTCATTTCAAGATCCTGGTTCTGGTTTTTAGGGCCTTACATGGACAAGCACCATCATACATTAGTGATCTTCTCAGTCCCTACACCCCCAGCAGGTCCCTGAGGTCCAGTGAGGTGCAGTCCAATGGTGACAGATCATTTGCTCATGCATCTGGTGGAAAGGCCCAATGGCTCAACTCAAGAGTTTCATATGTTTCCTCAATTACCTCTTCTCATGACCCACTCTGTGTACCAGTTCAATTTTAATCAGCTACAATTTTGCGTCTTCAGTGGGCTCATTATTTTCCAAGAAACTTTTTAATTTCCCCATTATTATTGTTGCATTTCATTATCTGTGTCCCATTGTGTATTTTATCCTCATTCAGTTGATCTTGTTAAGTCTCTCTGGAGTGTTTAATCTTGGCAGTGAAGAGGATCAACATCACATATGGCATAAAACAGCGATATCAATGTGATTTTCTTCTTTTTGGTTTAATGGTGGATTCCATAAACAAGCCGTAAACTTTGAATTCTCGAGGGATCGTATGATCTCCCGAAGAGGTAGGCGGAAGTCTCGAGTACAGTGATTGTCGCGAATAAACTGTTCCACTGCTGTTCCGCACAGCTGATGCTTTCAGTATGCATCTGGGGTTGCTGCAACTCGCTTTTCACTTCTCTGAGCAAAACCTCCCTGAACCGTCTGCAGGTGGTTCAGAATGCCTGTGCTCAGCTTCTGACTGAGTCGTCAAAGTACACCCACATCACCCCGCCTCTCCTCCAGCTTCACTGGCTGCCTGTCAACTTCAGGGTTCATTTCAAGATCCTGGTTCTGGTTTTTAGGGCCTTACATGGACAAGCACCATCATACATTAGTGATCTTCTCAGTCCCTACACCCCCAGCAGGTCCCTGAGGTCCAGTGAGGTGCAGTCCAATGGTGACAGATCATTTGCTCATGCATCTGGTGGAAAGGCCCAATGGCTCAACTCAAGAGTTTCATATGTTTCCTCAATTACCTCTTCTCATGACCCACTCTGTGTACCAGTTCAATTTTAATCAGCTACAATTTTGCGTCTTCAGTGGGCTCATTATTTTCCAAGAAACTTTTTAATTTCCCCATTATTATTGTTGCATTTCATTATCTGTGTCCCATTGTGTATTTTATCCTCATTCAGTTGATCTTGTTAAGTCTCTCTGGAGTGTTTAATCTTGGCAGTGAAGAGGATCAACATCATATATGGCATCAAACAGCCATATCAATGTGATTTTCCTAATGATTTCCTCTTTCATTAGATGATTACATGAGTCAGAAGGTTTACAGCAACACAAGAAGCTCTGTGGCTCAAAAAAAAGCAACCCTCACTGACATTTGGAAACATTTTTGGAGAATCACCTTGTGAATGTAGTTCGTAATTTGTCTCACAAGCCCAGCGAGATGCTGGGTTAAGCCCGTGTCGGTTTTAGAGCAACAACCCAAAGCACGTCTGCTCGTTAGGAACCATCTCACACAGTTTATGTGGAAGGCTCAGACTTAGGGAAAAAAAATCACCTTTCTGGGATTTAAACTCACACCGATTAAAAACCAGCAGGTGGTGTCACACCTTTCAACAAGCTCGTCATTCTGTTGACTTTTAGCTTTTTAGAATTTATTTGTCATAATTAAGATTAGCTTAAAGGGGTTAGAGTCCTCACAATAACGAACAAACATGTTCCAACACATTATGGATGCGCGTGTGTTTGTGTGCGTGCGTGTGTGTGTGTGTGTGTGTGTGGTGGCTTATCTGTTCCAGTCGCAGGCTGTTGAGCCCTCCAGAACATTCCACCAGCTCTGAACACATTGCCAGCTGGCACAATCACACACACACACACACACACACACACGCACACACGTGCACACAGTAGCCTCACACAGGCCTGCTTTTGGCCCTCACACATCTGAGGATGCATGTACCCCAGGCATTCGGCAGCAACAAAAGGGGAGGGGGACGACAGACAGAGAATTAGGGCAGAAAAGAAGAATGAGAGGAGGATGCAGAGAAAAGAAAAGATGAAGTGAATCACCACAAATTGTGAAGGGAATAGAGACGTAATTTAAGGGAAATGAGAGAAATAATCAGATTTAATTAAATGCTCTTATTCCCAAAAAGTGACAAATAAATAATCATGTATTAAAAAGATATTAAAAAATAATAATTCTAGGTTGAAAAATTCCTCATCCTCACAAACACTCTGATCAAAGCTTTCTCACCCTCCTTTGAGTGTTGACCTTTGACCTTGGCTGCTGTGACCTCCAGACATTAGCAGTGTGTGTGTGCTTTTATTACTCATGTTGGGAGGGCACACATCTGTCCACACAGTCCTATCATGGGGACTCGACTTCCTTTAGAGGACAGAAAACAGGACCCCGTAACGTAAATCAAATGTTGGTCAAGTTTGAAAACAGACCGTGTTTGTTGTTGGGATGAGAAGAAAGGCACAACGGGGGTGAAGAAGAAGAAGAAGAAGAAGAAGAAGAAGAAGAAGAAGAAGAAGAAGAAGAAGAAGAAGAAACAAGGAAATAGAAAATGATTCTCAAAGTGAAGAAAGCAAAGAATAGATGAAAATGAATAAAAGATCATGGAAAACAAAGAAAACAGACGACAGATAACTTCTATAGCAGGACTAAAGGAAGCAAAACCAATTACGTCAATTAAAAGCTTGGATGAGATAAAATAAATTTATTTAGATAATAAAAAAGAAAAAAGGGGACGATTAAAGATGCAACAAAAAGCTTAAGTATGGGAGAAGAATGTGTAAGCAAAAGTAGAAGAGAAAAAGGAATAACACATGAGGATGAGGAGGATTTTGGAGGAGAAGGAAGAGCCCTGCAGGAGGTGCTGAAGGTGAAGGAGGTCTGGCACCAGGCTGTGTGATCGGCTTCAGTGCATGAAGTTTGTTTTTAGCTCGGTGGGACACCGTGTTGAGTCAGGTGTGTGTTTGTGAGTGAAATATTTAAACCAGCACAACACGTTTTATTACCTCAGATGGGATTAGTAGTCTGCTCCCATCATTTAAACTCAAAACTTCTGTGTTTGAGTCAAACTGCACTTTGATGTGTTACATCAGAAATTCAATCATGTCACTTTTCTGTTTAAAATACATCTTAATTTGAAAGCTTGTCTAATTGTAAACTATGTATGTCCAAATGTATTATAATAAACTAAACTGAGGTTTAGTCATTGGTTAGATATAGGGGTATAGCCTTCCTTTAGAATAGAATAGAATAGAATAGAATAGAATAGAATAGAATAGACTTTATTGATACCACAGTGGGGAAATTTGCTTGTTGCAGCAGCACCAACACTTTAAAGGGGCCTTATGGAAGTTTGACAGCCAAAACATGTATTGAAATAATAAATTTCTTCTTCATACATTCTCCTGCAATGCCCTGGTCCTGCAGAATGAGCCCTGGCATTTTTACTGTGATTGCCTGTTTTTCTGTAAAATCACAGAAAAAGAGAGCTGCTCGGGTCGAGCAGGCTGCTTCATGCGTGTTCACGCTCAGGCACAGTCCGTAGCGTTTGCTATCCGTAGCTTTAGCAGCAGAGAGAGAGGTAGTGCCAACTCGGCGACTTTGTTGCTGTTCCTAACGCCTAGTGATGAACCAAGCTACATTTCTGAGGACCCTTAGCTACTTTCTTCTAGATATTTCCTGCAAATTAGCAACAAAATAGCCATTTTCGCTCCGAACCGTTCTTTGGTTTGACGTTGTTTCAGGTGTCATCAAGGATATAAGTGTAGCTCACCTTGTAAGATGTCTGACTCCTATGCAGAAGACCTGGGTTCGATTCTGGGTGTGAACATAGCTTATTTAGAGTTTCTTTTTTATATTAATGGTATATCTTTTTTTACAGTAAGTTGCCCAAATGTTTATTTGAGACTCGCCGAATGGCATTGAATTCACAGATAAAAAAGATGTGGGTTCAACTTTCATTTTGGAACAATTTTTCAAGCAAGGGAAGGGCATGATCTGAGCATGCAGGAGGACTGACCCATCATAAACCTTTGTCAGCTGTGCTGAAGAGAAAGGTACAGAACCAAATTATTTAATTAATTAGCTGCACATTCTCCTGTCCTCTGTCCTCCGGGCCACACAAACACACACACACGGGACTGTCTCAGCTGTTATTTTCGTTAAGGAGTGTGCACGTACAGCATGCATGCCTCGTGCACGAGCCTACTATTGAAGCTGCCGTTACGCTTTTGGCCTGAGGCGGCAATCGCGAGCATGAAAATTCAAAAGTCTGTAAAGTTCCTTTAAACGATGATTCAAAGAAAAAGTTTTAAAATTGGTTCTTCGGACTTCTTCAATTCTCAGGTAATTTTACCAATAATTAAAGAAGTTGCTAGTTTATGATAATAATACATTTCTGTCAAATTTGATGGAGGAGAATAAAAGCAAAAAGGTAAAATAAACTGTTAAAAATAAAAAGGGAAGAATATGGTTTTTGGGGACCAATAAGGTTAATGGTTAATTTGTGTTTTCAAGTATTTCACTGAGTTTATTTATAAAAGTAGTACTAACCAGTTTCCTGCTTCTCCCCCACTAGTTGGGAGCAGAATTACAAGTGTTGTAAACAACACTGTCACAGCCTGTTGTAGCTAGCTAGCACCAAAAACGAGCTAACACCAACGCGAACGCAAGCAACTGATACTAAATAAGCCACAAACTAAAAAAATCTACACTGGTGGCCAAAACATAGTATTACTTACAAGCCCAGTAGCAACAAAGCCTGGTCACTATCAGACCGTGATTTCGTAGCCTCCTTTAGCTCCCTCAAACTAGTGTAGGCGGCGCCGATGTTCACTCTGCTATTAGCTCTTTGCTTAAGCTACAAAGACATTACTCTCTCTGACTTTTAATTCCACTATGATGCCAACAATGAAGCAAACTTCTTTTTCTTCTTGTGCTTTTTAGTGATGGTCGGCGAACTGAAAAAGCTGACTACTAGCCTTTATAGCTAGCGGCGGGGTAAATAGCTAAAAGCCATTGAGCAGCTTTGGCCTGTTTTTCACATTAAGTATAATTTAATAGGTTTTAAACATAAATGTATGCATATTTTACCAACGGTCAGCACCTAAAGAAAAGAAAATACTGATTTTATAGAATTTCTTCACAAAAACTATGTGTCCAATTTAAGATGTGAGACTTTCTTTTAGTTTATTTTGGGAAATTCTTAAGGGAACAAAAACTTCCAGGCTCAGTTCCATGTTGCATGCATTCTTTAAGAATCTTTTATTGAGCATCATGTATAATGAGTTAAAAGGAGACATGGACACATTTGAGACGCACTCCGTGTCTCCACAAAAAACATGTCTCAGCATGTCCACACAGCTGCTGTCAGCCAGCTTGTCCCTGCAGTCAATGACATCCCTCTGCAGTCATCACGTCTCAAGTATGTCTTTGTTATCTGAGAAGACACTTCTGAGCAGGGTTTTCTGGGAAACTGAGTCTCTGCTGGGTGTGCTGACAGAACCTGTCACCAAGCTGCTGCTAGAGCGAGATGTTTCCTGCATCAGACAGTACGCCGCTGACCTGAATTACATCTAATGTAATGCTTTTAAACCAACAGTTAATGGAGAAACTTAGATTTTGTTTTCTGAAGGTCATAACTACTTTTCAGAATTATTTAGCATTCGCTCCAAGTATATGGATTATATGAGACAAAGCAGCCGACACTTGAAGATGAGGTGGGATTCCAGCTGCAAGGCCTAGCATGTCGTCTGTCATCAGTGGGATTTGGCCCCGCCCCCTGAACACCTACTGAAACACACATCTCCGTTCCTTCACGTCTCATTAAACAAAGTGAAGCAGGCTCAGACTTTACAGCATCGCAGCGACGACAGAACCGCCGGCTGTTTGTTTAGAGTCTCATTAACACACCTGCAGCCTGAAGTCATGCAGGACAAACTTCACCTCCTCAGTGCAAATGCTGACATGCATCCAGTATCTAGTCTAAGACAGCAAAATCGTCATCCATCGGTTTACTTTTCCACAATTAAAGAATTAAAACCTACAAACCGCAAAGTCTTTGAGACGGAACGAAACAAACATAAAATGTGAAACAATTCCTCTTTGTGCATAATAACTACAAACAACCAAAATACAATTTTAATGTTCATGAAGCCTTGCCTTCTTTCAAAACCTTTTTTTTCCAGTAAATATTTAATAATAGCTTCCCAAATAGCAAATAAATAAATATATAAAATGTGGTCACTACATAGCTTTAGTAAAATCTACCTCCTCCTCTTCTTCTTCATCCTCCAAACCCCCAAACATCAGAGAGAAAAACCAACAAGCTGGAGGGGAGAGCTAACAACATCCTCCGTTTCAGTTTTTTCACAAACATTTCTTCCACTCTGCCTCAGCTGGATCACAGTGATCCATTTATATTTGACAAGTGGCATTAATAAGTCAGCAGGAGAGTAGATAGAAATGTCCTCACACCTTCAGTACATCTGTGTTCAGCAGGGGGCTTCCATGCTCGCAGGTCTTTCTCTGTTTCTCTGAGTGTGTTTTATTCATAGTCAATACTAATACAGAACATGTGTGTGTGTTTGAGCATCCTGCAGGTTGAATCAGTGAAAAAAACAAATTAATTGTACTCCTAATTTCTTCATTTTGTATTAACTATATTATTGCAAACTCAGAACTATTTTTTTTTGCTCATCCTTTGGACTTTTGCCACTTTTCCACTAATTTTCAATATTTGCAACTGACCATGAAAAGTTACAGTGCTGCATGCATCTGAAAATGAGCAAAATACACAATTAGAGGAAACAATATTAAAAAATGTAAGCAAGTCCTAAGTGCAAAAAAATAATAAAAAAAAATGCCACAAAACAAAAACACAAAAAAGAACTTTCCTTGCTACTAATATTATTTTTATGTTTCAAACTGAGTCATCTTTGGTCATTTTTATTGAAAAAAAAAAGAAACAAAATGTCTTTCTGATGGACTTATTATAACATATCTAACTTATCTGCAAACATTAGGAGATAACAAGGTAGCCTAACATTTTGCACATTTATCCTGTGCATGATTTGTTCATCTTATCTGAGCCAGTTTGACTGCTATTGATGCTGAAAGCTGATGTTTAAAGATTTATGACAAAATATCTCATTTACAAAAATTTAAATGATCAGAAAATAAGTTCTGGCTTCATGAAATGAAATCACAGTATCTGTGGATGATGATGCGAAACAGGCAAAAAGCTCACATGTTTATCACATATACTCTGCAAAAGCTCAGTTGTGAAATATAAAAAATGTGTCCAGTCAAAAGGAAACCTTCAAAATAAATTAGGATGAAAAGAGAAAGAAATACAACACAATGAAACAAAGAGCATCACAGGGATTTGGGCAATGAGCACACCAAAACACAGACACAGCTCAGTTAGGAATTAGCAGGGCCAACAGAGGATGGACCGGTTGGCACGGCGACACGTACACTGACAATGTGGCAAACCCTCGGGGTGAGAGAGCGAGTGGTGGCCGTCCTGTCAGAGCTGGTTTGAGGCTGCAGCTTCACAAACACAGACCCTGCTTCATATTGGATTACTACCTGCTTTTTGAAGAGGTGTGTGTGTGTGTGTGTGTGTGTGTGTGTGTGTGTGTGTGTGTGTGTGTGTGTGTGTGTGTGTGTGTGTGTGTGTGTGTGTGTGTGTGTGTGTGTAAAAGTGTGAGGGGATGAATGTTTAAACCTTGGTTGTCATCCCTAAAGCGCAGTTTGTCTCCCAAGTGAAGATTAGTCTTCTATTGTCATTGGTGTGTGTGTGTGTGTGTGTGTGTGTGTGTGTGTGTTATTTTTAAGAAGGGGGGTGTTTTTCAGGCCAGTGGGTCAGATATGTTAAAGTTTTTAGGAAGGATTTGACTTCATATTTTTAAATAAGTGATATCAATGTCCATATTACAATATAAGTAATGATATCTATTAGACTACTTTTTATCTCAGTATTGGTGTTTAAGCACTGCCTTTTAAAACTTGAGCACACTACTTCTCAAAGATTGGAAAACTAAAAATGAACTCAGTTCAACAAAGTGAAAAGTCACTTTTTTAGAAGTATGAATGGCATTCTTTCAATATATTTTTATTTTATTTTAGCTTATAAATTAGTTCTTCCTTGTCAGACATTGATGTCCAGCCCTGATCCTCCAGGGTCACCGTCCTGCATTTTAGAAGTTTTCCTGTTCCAGCACACCTGGTTTTTAATCAATGGGTTGTTAACAGGCTTCTGCGGAGCTTGATAACCTGGTGAACAAGTAATTTCATCTTTAAGTCAGGTGTGTTGGAGCAGGGAAACTACTAAAACATGCAACATATCACCCTCAAAGGACAACTTTTTTTTTTTACTGTATATGGATAGAAGAGGAAACTGGTCATTGTTGGTTGTATTCCACATTCTAAACCTAAAGTACAAAATATTGAATTATCCATTTCAGAATGTTAAAAAGCATCACTTCACTAATTATTCGATTACTTTAAAATGTTACAAATCTGAAAAGTTGTGATCAGTCTTTTCATAGGTGTCACGAGGTGGTTTTGGAGAGAGGTTAGGACCCAAGATGCAGAACCAGATAATGAGGCAGGAGGTGGAAAAAAACATAAAAATCCTTTATTAAGGAGTAAATCCGGAGAATGCAGGGCGCCAAAAAACAAAATCCAAAAATCTTAATAACTAAACCTTGAGAATCCAAAAACACAAGATACCTAGAGATACTAAAAGCTAGAGAGGGGGATGAGATGAGGTTGACACAAAAAATGAATCAACAAATCACTGAGACGCAGACAGGGTTAAATACACTGGGGTAGGATGAGAGGGAGATGAGCTGCAGGTGTGTGGGGAGAGAAACCTAGTGAAGACAATTAACTAATCAGGGAGAGGAAAATAACATGACCTAAGAGTAAAAACAAAACCTGAAGTCAAGAAGATTAAGGCCCTGTCCACACGTAGCCGGGGATCTGCCAAAACGTAGATATTTTCCTACGTTTTGGCCTGTCATCCACACGAAAACTGAGTTTTTTCACACGAAAACTGATCTTTTTAAAAACTCCGGCCAAAGTGAAGATCTGCGTTTTCTCCGTTTTGGGTGTCTGCGTGTGGACGGACAAAACCGGAGTTTTAAGGTCCGCAGCGTCACTTTCCGCGACAAAAAATGCTGACATCACGTGTGCGACCTGTGTTTACACTAGCCGGCACCATGGAAGCCCTCAGAGCTGCGCTCTGTCACTACCCGATCCATCAATTGTCTAAGCGCTTTCTGCTTGTTTGTTTTTGCAAGCGGAATTACTGCTCCTTGCGGAAGACCACAGACGAAGGACGAGGTTAAGAACGGGGGAAGTACTGCCACCTACAGGTCTGGCATGTCCTTAACAACGTATTTATCCGGGTACGTGTGGACAGAGTTTGTTTTTAAAATGCGGTGGTGTGGATGCAAGTTTTTGGAGGGGCGGATATTCATTTCTAAAAAACCCGGCTATGTGTGGACTAGGCCTAAGATAAACAACTAATGATGTGAGGAGAACTAAAAAAAAAAACAGTGGAGAGAGAAACACACTAAAAAGAGACTAATAAATGAAAAGCTGAACCTATAGGAAAAAAACTACAGAAAGAAAAACTACAGAGGTGTGACTAAGGGAGACCACGGGAGCACAGGACCTGGGGGGATACCTGGGGACAGGGGAAACCTAGAGGGGCTGCAGATCAGGGGACACATGAGGAAGATGCAGACAAGAACACATGAGGACGCTAGAAGACACATAAGAACGTAGAGAGGGATGGGGAACACAAGGAGACACATGAGGGAGATGTAGACGCAGACCATGACAATAGGAAAACATTATTTTTTCCAAAATAACTGCAAAACTTCAATGAGTCAAGAATTAAGAATGAAATTACTGTCGTATTTTGGAGGAATTAAGCTGTGATGGGATGATTCTAATTTTTCAATAAATTCAATGAAGTTTTCTGTGTATAAATATGTGATCATGTGTCGACTGAGGCATGTGGGCCAGGTACCCTGGGAATGCTGTGTGGCAGCTGGTGGCATCAGTGGTGTGTGTGTGTGTGTGTGTGTGTGTGTGTGTGTGTGTGTGTGTCTCAGTCTGGTCACATGGACTGATCAGACTGAAACACTAAATGATGAACAGCATGATGACTGTAGAGATCACTGAGAAAGGTGGGTGTTATGATTGTGATACTAACTCCAACAGAACTGCTTTTCTTTCTCACGTCTGTTGTTTCATTTGAAGATGCTGATATTGGTTTAACCATGAAGTTAAGCTGAGCTCACTAATCAGAATCCGAATTACTTTATTATTCACTGAACTAAATGTTATTCCAGTACAACTTTTCCAAGAACACATAAAACACATTAACAGGAATGGCTAACTGTGGGCATGCAGCCACCACCGTGCTCCCAAATGTAGACAAAGGAACTGGTGACAAGGGGGAGGGAAGGGATGAGGGAGAATACAGACACCCTCACCATGCCTCTAAAAGTGGGCAGAGATGGAGTTCAGGAAAAACACCTCAAACATAAAAGAACAACACCTCAAACATAAAAGAACATACTCTCTCCCATGAATCTCCCATGCTACTGTGTATTTGCAGCTACTCACCATGGCCTACAATCCCTAGCCCAGGAGTGAGAGGGAGCGTTCAGGGGAAGAGGAGGACTTCATGTCCCTAAGGACTACTTGTTTTGATATATTTTACCATTTTCCTGAATATTTTATTATTCGTAGTCAATTAAATTACATTAAAGACCAAGTACATTGAGAAACAGTGATTCTTACATGCAGGCTAAAGATGAAAATAGTCTTCTACCCTAATTTCCTAATTTAGCCGTAGACGGGAAAACTCTTGTACCACTCACACATCAGCTCCACTCCAATCCACCTGCCCCAGCCTGGCCATGTTCATTCCACACTGCCTTTAGAATGCGGACCTGATTGAGCACATGGGCGATCTGTGGCCTGTGATCACATCTCCAAGCATGTGGGCATGCGCGTGATTTTGGGCTGGCAATGGGTGTGTTGGCTCTGTTCGGCTCCAGGCAGACCGCCTCGGGAAGAGGGCTGAAAAATCGTCTGGTTACCCACAGGAAAATCCAAGGCTACCTAAATGAGAACACTCCCAACCCGGCCAAGGCGGAGTGGAGCCGATGCTAGTGTGTAAGTGCCACTGAATTCGAAAAGACTAACAACTGCATGTCATGACATCAAATTAGCACCCATGGACTCACCCAACTTGGCTTGCAAAGAAAGGCTGTTGTTGATTCAGCATCCAGGAGATATGCTAACCATTAGCAATAGCAACTCCACCACATGGCAAAACTCCTTCAGGCTTGGGTTATTTGTGGAGATGAAACATCTACGTTGCAGAGCAAACAGTCAGTGATAGACTCACGTTGCTGTTAGCCAATCAGAGGCGAGATGTCCAAATATCAAGAAATGAGACTCTAAATCCTGCAGTGTTCTGCTCACCT
Organism: Nothobranchius furzeri; assembly: GCF_043380555.1. NCBI lineage: Eukaryota > Metazoa > Chordata > Actinopteri > Cyprinodontiformes > Nothobranchiidae > Nothobranchius > Nothobranchius furzeri. The sequence goes on from NC_091745.1 coordinate 67,926,695, forward strand.
CTGCGCTGGCTCACGACTGTTTCCTCAAATAGAAGTGCGGAAGCTTTTATTTCCCACAGACATGGACATAATTTTGGAGGGGGGGGGGAGGGGGGGCAGGGGGGACATGTCCCCCCCACTTTTTCCAAAGTCAAGTTTTGACCCCTGCACTTTTTACCATCCAAAAACAATATTACGCTGTTAAATTGACACTGGTTGAGCTCTAAGACCAAGCAGAAAACAACCGTTTGTGTTGAAGCCTGTTTCCCATTCGAACATACTGTAAAGATGCCCCCTCACCCCCCCCCCCCCCCATCCCCCCACGTCCACCTCACTTCTAAAGTGAAAATTACGTCCATGCCCACAGAGATCGACTCACAAGGCCTTCGTTTGTACTACAGACCGACAAAATGACGGAACTTGGTCTTTCAAGTCAACATTTCTATTTAAGAGTGGCTAAAACTCAGGCTGCATGGTGGCGCTGTGGCTAGCACTGTTGCCTCGCAGCACGAAAGTTGCAGGTTCGAAACTCGGCTGCGGCCTTTCTGCGTGGAGTTGCGTGTTCTCCCCATGCATGCGTGGGTTTCCTCCGGGTACTCCGGTTTCCCCCACAGATCACAACATGCCCTAAGTCGCTTTGGATAAAAGCGTCTGCTAAATGAATAAACATAAACATAAACAAACACTATAGCTTGGGTTAGCATGTTTATTTGTAGGATTTATTTTATTGTAAACTATCTTCTAAACGGCTGCAATAAACATGAATTTTTAACATGAGAGCAGGAGAGTATTTGAACGAAAGAAGAACTTTACTTGAGTAGAGGGGTGGGTGGGGGGTGGAGGTGACAGGAAGTTCAACACTAAACTTGCTTAGACTTGCAGGAAAATGCTTTTACTGCTGGAAACCAAGCTGCCTGCTGAAAGTGTTGAATGTCCCCAATATCTTCTCTCCTGCAGCTTAGTGAGAGGTGATAAGTAGAGAGTAAGCAAGATGCATGTGTGTGTGTGTTTGTGTGTGTGTGTTTGTGTGTGTGTGTGTGTGTGTGTGTGTGTGTGTGTGTGTGTGTGTGTGTTTGAGAGCCTTAATGAAAGCTCTTCTTCTTTTTTATGCTTAACTGCTGCTGCTGCATTCTGCTAAAGGAGCTGTCTGATTGCTTGTTTGAATAAACAGGTTTATTTCCTGCTGTAGTTTATTTTGACATTTCAGTCTTAGAGCATAATTATTACATTTTATTTTGCTCAGATATGTAAATGTATGTCTTGTGAACAGATTAGCTCTGCTGACACTCAGGAATGTTGCTACTCTGTTGTTGTTTGCATACAAACCCTTTGCCTACAAAACACATATTATAGCCAAGAATGGGCGGTTTCCTGGCAGTTTCATGAGGACCAGTCCAACTACCTACATCTACAGCAAAGGGACGTTTCTAAATGTACCTCTAACAGCTATTAGGACGAGTACGGGAGCCACTTTAACTATGAATATTTAACATTTGAAGACAGGGATCATCGTTTCCCTCCTTCCTCCTGCTGCTCATCCTCTGAGGAGACACGTTAAAGCTGATAAGCTGCCGAGCAGAGAGTTTAGTGAGCTGAGCGCGTCCCTTCATCCCTCCACATTCCCTCACCCGACAGAGAGCCGATCTTCCCTGGGGTCAACCACAAGGGGTGAGAGAGTTAAAGGCCTCGAGGGAGAGGAGGAAGAGGAGGACAAAGAGAGCAAGAGGAGTGCCATGGCGAGGATTGATGGACAAGTCGGGGCTCTGGAGACGCTAAGGTTTTTAACCTGATTCTCCACACTTCAGGGATCTGGGAAGGTCACAATGCGCTGATGGATGAAATCGCTGCTCTTGCAGACACTTCGGCTTTGTTTGAAAAAGTTTTCTCATTACTTACATGTTGAGCGACCTCTGTCACCCTCAGACATTTAATGACAGTGACGACTTCCAAAAATAACGACTTCTAAAAACGCTTAACCTGCTTGGGAGAGAAATCATCATTAAGGTTTTATCAGAGACTCGATCAAGACTCTTACTCTTCATGCAAAATGCTTCCTTTGCCTTCCTCACTTATTCAGGTGAGGTTAACTATAATTAAAGTGTTTTCTTGTTTTGCTGAAAAGACGTAGACGGACATTTTTTGTCTCTATAATGAAAACGGTCCTACTGTACTGGTCGTCTCGGCGTGTTTATGTCTCTAAAGGATCGCAAGAGTGAGGTTTTAGCCTGCAGTCTGGGGTCAGAGTGACCTTTTAACATAAAAGGTCCTGTAATAAAACATGAAGGTTTGACTAGTTAGACTCAGAAAAGACCCAACTTCTTTTGTTATTTTAGGAAAATAAAATATTTCTAATTTTATTTCTACATTTCATGTTTTTTGCAGACTTTTAGTTTATACGTTTACATTTTATACTTCTAGCTCATATCTAAATTCACAAATTTGAGTATAGAAAGAGTTTTTTCCATTTAAACAAAATTATCTTTTCATTTTTACAGGATTATAATAATTCCCCCAAAGATTCCCAACAGAGGAACTTTGCAAACGGAAAATAGAAAAAGTAGATAAATGAGCAGCTCAAACAGCAGAAAGTCAATGTGATTCCTTTTGGTTGGGTTATGATGATTTGTGCAAAAGATAGCTTGAGTCTTCAGCCTGTTTTAGATTAAATGTGAAATATTTTGAGTTTTGAAGGTTTAAAAATGTCTCTTTTCCTAATGATCAGTGTCAGAATTCCCAATTCAATGAAGCTCATTCTCTTCTCATCTCCCCTCCCTGCACTGAAAACACAACTCGGCACAACACCTGCTGCACAAACACAAAAATTATTACTAATCCGTTTAGTGAATGCATAAAAAAATAAAAATGCTACAAATGCACGAGCTCACTAGCAGCTTTATCCATCATTCCATCTATTTATTCATCTGTTCGCTGCTCTGCAGATGTGACAGCAGCAGCAGCAGAGTGTGATGGGAGACAATTAGTGAGGACACGTCAACAAACACAGACACAATGATGTGCAACACCCTGGGGGTTTGTCTGTGAGTTTGCATTAGGGAAGTGGGTTAACATGTAGAAAAAAGACGTGCTGCAGCTCTCGTGTACATGTTAATGACACACGCAGCAGGATGAAGTCATTACCCATGCATGTGCATGTGGCATGTGTGTGTGTGAGCTGAATGGTGATGGTGGATTTGTTGATGTGTTTCGAAAAAAATAGAAATCTGACTGTGTTCTTATTGTGTATTACAATGAGTGTAAATGTAAAATAATTTAGAAAGAAATGGTTACTTCTGTTAAAAAAGCTCTTCTAAAAAAGCCAAGGCTCTTTTTAGTTTTAGCAAAAAATGCAGCGTTCTTTTCTACTTATTTATTTATAAGGTGCATTTAAAATGCATTTTAGCTTAACATTTTGATAAAAAAAACTAAAATACTGCAAGTCTACTCACACTTTTGAGAAGTCATTTGTTGTGTCTAGTTTCACCTCGGGGAGTGCTTAGGCGGTGGGGGTTTTCGCCTTACCTCCCTGAGAGCCCTTGGCTGGTGCCTTTGCTGCTGCCGTCGATCGACCACTACCGAGGCAGATGGCTCACCTGATGGCGCGTCATTCATAACCTAACCCACCTGAACTCGGCCTAATGTTTACTTATGATATTTTATTCATTTATTTATTTATTTATTTATTTTTAAGTTAATAGATTATATGATTTATGTATTTATTAAATTTTTTTGGGGTGCAACAGTCATGATCATTTTATATTTTTGGGAAAATTATGGGATTATGGGTTATATGAGGTGATTTTAACCTGTAGAGCACTCTGAGTTGTATTTTTTGTATATGAAAAGTGCTATACAAACAAAGTTTGATTGATTGATTGATTGATTGAATGATTGATTGTATTTTCTCTAGTTTCTCATTCGTAAAAAGCTGAAAATGCATTCCTGTTTCTTCCTAGTTTGCATCCAGACGTCATGCACAAACCATCGAGGTAAATTTGAGAGAATAAAGTTAATTTGTGAGGGGCAATTATGTGCCTAAAACAAGCCATTTCAAAAACGTTCCCATTTGTGATGTCACAAACTGGGAAAGCAGAATAAAAATCACCTCTCACGAGCAAGCTGCTCATGGAGGAGCAGCAACTCTACTACAACCTCTCTCAGATATCAGAGCTTCTCAGCATACAACAGCCTGGGTGGGAGTGGACAGCTCCAGTCCCATTAGTCATCATCACACACTGGTCAAATTCATCTCTGCATTTGACCCACCCCTGTGAGGTGCAGTGAGCTACAGCAGTGGCTGCACTCGGGAACAATTTAGTGGTTTAACCCCCCCAATCCAACCCCTTAAAGATGAGTGTCAAGCATTTTTAAACTCTTTGGTATGACCTAGGGCTGGGCGACAAGGCCTAAAATCAATGTCAGGATATTTTGAGGATTTCACCTCAATAACGATAAATGGATGATATTTACAGGTATGCGCAGAAAGAAAAGTTGCCCACTAGATGGGGCTGTCACATGGATTACGTTGAGTCACATTTTTATGTGCCTCAAGATGGTACAGCTTCTTAAAAGGACATGAATGTTGCCAGCCTACACAAATCCTTTCATTTTTTACTATCAATTTTATTGACATGGGAACAATTATCTACATTAGAGTTAGAAATTTCGATAACGATAAATTTTCGACATATTTCCCAGTCTAGTATGACCCGACCGGATTCTGAATCCCGATCTCCCAATCCCAATGTGGACACTCTACCACTAGGCCAGAAGGTCTTGAAGTGAAAAAGTCCTGAAATGACTCCTTCTGGAAGGTACTGAAAACGTCACATCACAAATCTCCTGTTTCTTGGCTTTGTGTGGACTCATCAGTATTCTAAGCTGTGTGACAGTCAATGGTATTTTTGATTTTAGAGTAGATGTTTTTAAGCAATTCAAGTTTGATATTTATCGTTTTCCAATAATCGTTTGGTGTTTTATGGAAGGTTCAGCCATTTAACGACAGCTGTTCAGAAAGCTTTTTAAACATTTCTAAAGCTATAGCATCAATGTGCTCAGGGTGTGAGTTTATTGTTGCGATCTGGATGGGACGACCTTGTCCTACTTGGTGATCGGTGAGCAATTTCCCCAGAGGACACAGCTGATTGGCTGTCAATAAGCTATTAGGACAACAGGGAGAGATAGAGATGATAATGCAATGGTACAGAGCAGGAACAAGGACAGAGGAGAATGAAAAAAGAAAACACAGAGAAGTTTTCCCAAGAGGCTTTTTGTTTAATTACAGAAATTACAACGTTGTGATAATTTAATTATTAGGTGCAGGTCCTACATGGCACTGATGTTTGTTATTTTAATGAAGCAAATTATTATAAAGAGATAAAAGCCGAAACAGCTACTTAACAGCCAAAGGAAATTTTATTTCTAGATGGAACAACTATGGATGTTATTATATGAATCTGACTGAATAAAGCACCTCAGAGAAAACAGAATTTATTAGGATTTAAAATAAATGTTTTAACTCTAATAAAAGCCTGGTGCCTTTAATGTAGTTAAGTCATGAAGGTTGTTTCCATGCTTGGTTTTGAAACTTTTTTTATGAAATTCTGCCAATAATTAAAGGCTGATTAAGCTGTGGTAGAGAGATGAAACGGTGAAAACATTTCCTTCTGCAATCTAAAAAACTGAAATGTTCAATTCAAAGACCAATATTTATTACTTCTAACACAACAACTTATAACAATGTATATAACTATATTTAAACAACTAGGAACCAGATCAAACAAATTGGTTAAGTACATTCCACATTTCATTTTTTAGAGTGTGCTTGCTTGACAGAGATTTTGAATTTCTTCTGCCTTTATAGATTAAATAAAAAAATACATTTAAATTGAAATGCTAATTTATAAAGCTATTGTTTATTATTCAGATGACTGTTTTATTGTCTTTGAACAAGGTTACCCCCCAGGAGATTCACAGTGTGGTGAGAATTTCTCCTGCAGCAGTTTACGCAAATACATGACTATTTCACCCACATAGCAAGTACACAAAAATAAACCTGTTTGGTCACCTTAGCGAGGACGATTACTGACCAGACGCATTGCCTATAGCAATGGTTCTAATTCTGGGCCTGGAAGGCAGGTATCAGGCACGTTTTGGTTTTAACTCTGTTTCAACACACCTGACATCAATCTGCCGGCGATTAACAGGCTTCTGCTGAGCCTGATGAGCCCCTTTAACGTAGCCATGACAACTATAAGCCACACTCAAACCCCTTTTTACAACTTATCCTAAATCCTAAAGTTACATCCAACATGAGAGCCAGTGGCTTTGGTAATTAAATTTAAAAGAAAAATGCATAGAAGCACACGTAATGATATTCCAGGAAATAAATATGCAGTTTAAGACAACTGAGGTCAATGTATTTGACTCTGACATTCACTGTGAAGCTTAGCAGCCTCAAGGATACACAATCCCATAATGTTTGGCTCACACACACACACACACACACACACAAACACAACCACACACGCACGCACACATGCATGCACGCACACACACAAACATGTGGCGCTATGGCAGGTTGCTCCACGCCTCGGGCTAAATCCAGAAATAAAGGCAATAAAATAAACCAGAGCAAGAAAAAAAAACTGTACGTGTGTTTGTCACCTCAGGACTGCCAAGCACAGAAAATCTTTGTAAAATCCTGACAGAACAGGACCACATTTGTGTAATATTCTGTGTGTGTGTGTTTGAGAAAAACTCAAACACACGTTGACTAAAACAATTAAGAACAGTTATCAAGAGAAGAACTGCAGTTTAATGAGGAAAAGGGCCCGCCAGTGTGCATGCTGATGCATTAATTGCATCTAACAGAAAAGTTTTTCTTAAATAAAATGCAAATAAGAAGTTTTTAAGTTTTAATGGGACAGTGGAAAAAGCACTGTATATTTTCTCTCAGAAACACTTAGTTTTCTATGCTGTTTACTGTTTCATGCATTGGTTTGCTTTACTTTTCTCTGTTTGACGGTTCATTTCCTCTAAATTAACATCAAATAGAGTTTGCAGTTTTCCTGCTAAATCAAAGTCTATTTAAATCTCCAAGTGAATTTGTTTTCAGAGGCAAGCTTAAGGAGTGTGAAGGTAATTTAAAAACTAAAATAAGAAATTTAAACAAGCTCATCTAGATACACTGGAGAAAAGCTTAAATAACGAGGCCATATATTTCCTTTTTATTCCACATCTTTTCTGCTGAAGTTCATTCTCGCTTATTTAATTTGTCAAAGTATAAATGATTTTATTTTAGAGCCTGTAAACAGAATGTGACACAAGTGGAAAGTTATGAAAACGTAACTCAGACATGCCCACTTTTGAGTCTAATTTAACATGAATAAATGGTTTATTCACTAAACAACATGCTAAGTTACTTGTATGAAGGAGACAATCTACTGAATCTCTTGCCAACAAAGGAGGTTTTGCAGGAAATGTTAACAGGACAAAAATACGTGTTTGAATTATCCTAGACTGTTTCCGTTTGGAACAAGCAAGCGGATTGAATTTGACTGGATACATTTCATTTCTGTACCAGTAAGGAGAAGCGTGCACCTTTTTCTATCATTTGTTATTGTTCTTTGTTGCATGGATCACAAGATACTAAATATTTAAAATAATGAGTGTGTGACTGCACAACTGCAACCAATCTATCCTATATTAAAGCTGGATTATGTAGTTTAAACATTTTAAATTAACTTATAAATTCTTACATCTGACTATCTGATGATGTTCTATGATATAAAGTAGGTCTTTCAGAATTTATATTTACACTAAGCCCGTCCCCCTATAGCTTTTATGGGAAAACAAATCATTTACGTGAGTCTAGAGCTTTGAGGAATAGAGAGGGAGCTGTCAATCAACAAGAACATGCACCAGTTCCCAGCATGCACTTTGGGGCAACACAAACATGCTTCCCATTAGTTTAGCACACCAACCTAGCTTAAATGCTAACTCATTTTGAACTGAATTAATGTCAGTCTGTAAACTTCAAGTTAATTGTGGAAAAGGAGGGAGGGGACAGAAAACTGATTTATCTTTTATGAATTGGAGTTAAGTGATTAGCTACCTCAGGCTATTGATTTAGCCTGTTGTTGTGTTAGCAAGAGTGTGCTAGCATCGGGAGTGTCGATTCCTGCCTGCTTTTTATGTTTCCAAGTAGATTTGATTTACCCGAGTGATTAGCAGCTCCTGCAGAATGTGGTAAAGGCTGAGGAGATAATTCAGCAGTAACAGTTAGGTGTGTCTGATCAGGAACATAACAAAAACATTACTTGTCTGTAAGTACTACAAGACTATGTGTGTGTGTGCGTGCGTGGTATGAGTTAGGCTACAGCTTCCAATCTCTTTCTCGTCCACTTTTTGATGACTTCACACCATGGACCCCAGATTTAATCTTAGATTTTGGTTGAATTCACCATGCCTTTACTTTCATTGCCTAACAATTATAGTTTATGTAACCTTAAAGCACTCAGATCTGCTTTCATTAAATGAGTTGGTGTGACGCTTGACATTAAAGAAATAGATAGGTCATTTTGAAACAGGGTTGTATAAGACACTTATCCAAAGTCTATTATCTACACTACATTGTGTGTTAAACTAGAGTGGGCTGAGGCTGAAAAGGGCACACAGGAGTACTTGTGATCAATGAAAAGCTCTGAATGGGGTCAGCAGCGAAACGCACTTCAGCATCCAACCAAAAAACACACTCAGAAATAATCAATATGAGCTTAAAGGCACACTATATTTAGAATATTTTGCTGCTTTGGTGTTTTTTGATAGGAAGCTGAAAACTTTCCATCATACGATAGCACCCAGGTCTCTTGGCCAACATCAACCAGAGCACGAAAGACAAAAATCCATCAAAAACAGATGAGCCAAAGGTCATGAAGTTAAATCAGGGCAAATTATATAACTTTAAATACTTTTAATCTAAACCATAACTGCAAAAGAGGATCGAGACCACGCTTGGCCCTGAAAACAAGCCATTCTAAACATTTATGGTGAGAAATGCAAAAAAACAATTCATTTTTCCATTCCAGTCTTAAATTCAGTCCTCCAAACTAGTGCTCAAAATGTCGGGATCACTTGCAAACGTCATTGTTTTCCAAAAGTAAACATTTAGTTCAAAGGTTTTATGGATTTTACAAAGACTTTTCAAAGATATATCCAGATCTGAACCCTATTTGCTGTTCTGAGAGCAGCTTGATCAAACCTAACCTAACCAAAGTGTTTTCTGGGAGATGCTCCAGATGAAATTACATCAGATTGACTTTTTTATAAGCTGCAAAAGGTGTTAAATGCAATTAGAATTTTGCTTTATTTAAACTTGAAATAATAAGTACCATGCACTAGGTAGTTATGAGTGGGAACTACTAATGCATACAAAGTCAAAACATGTACCGTAAGTTATTAAAACTTAGTGAAACTAGTACAACATACTTAAAAGTTTGCGTACAATTTACTGCAGTTTAAGTATATACAACTCAGAAATACTATTCCAGTAAAAAATTCTAAATACTTTGTACTAGTTTGTCTTAGTTAAAGATACTTGTATTCAAGTTAATTTTGCTTTGTAAGCATTAGTAGCTTCAACACAACACGCCTAGTCCAATCCAATGGACTTATAATTTCCAGTGAAATCAGTTTGCATGCTTTTTTCAAGTTAGCAGAACTAATCAGATTTTGCAGTGTACCTTTATTGCATCAGTGCGCTTCAGGGTAGCTGTGATTACATTGTAGATCATCATCACCAGGGTGTGAATGTGTGTGTAAAGCGCTTTGGAGTCCTCTGACTCAGAAAGGCGCTATAATTGTACGGGCCATTTATCGTTTGATTTAAAAATCTGACAACATCTGCGCGTCCTGTGCATGTACTATATTTTACTATTCCGACAGATTTCCTGTTTTTCAAAAACAACAATTGGAAGAGATCCCAATCTTTTAAGCAGTATTTGCAGAAAGCATGAAGAGAGAGTGTGTGAACAACATTCGCTACAGTCTGTGTTATAGACTTGTGTGTAGAGCTGTGTATGCAACATGGTCGTGAGTGTAAAAGATAGACAGGGATCGATTCACATTCATCCTCTGACAATTAGTAAAATGCACAAAAAAAGCCCAAAACATTGATTGATGATAGATGTACAGGTGCTGGCCAGTAAATTAGAATATCATCAAAAGGTTGAAAATATTTCAGTAATTCCATTCAAAACGTGAAACTTGTACATTATATTCATGCAATGCACACAGACCAATGTATTTCCAATGTTCATTACATTTAAATTTGATATTCATAAGTGACAACTAATGAAAACTCCAAATTTGGTATCTCAAAAAATTAGAATATTCTGAAAAGGCTGAATATAGAAGACACCTGCTGCCACTCTAATCAGCTGATTTACTCAAAACACCTGCAAAGGCCTTTAAAAGGTCCCTCAGTCTTGTTTTGAAGGCACCACAATCATGGGGAAGACTTCTGACTTAACAGCTGTCCAAAAGACAATCATTGACACCTTGCACAAGGAGGGCAAGACACAAAAGGTGATTGCTAAAGAAGCTGGCTGTTCGCAGAGCTCTGTGTCCAAGCACATTAACAGACAGGCGAAGGGACGGAAAAAATGTGGTAGAAAAAAGTGTACAAGCTCTAGGGATAACCGCACCCTGCAGAGAATTGTGACGACAAACCCATTCAAAAATGTGGGGGAGATCCACAAAGAGTGGACTGCAGCTGGAGTCAGCGCTTCAAGAACCACCACGAGGAGACTCATGAAAGACATGGGATTCAGGTGTCGCATTCCGTGTGTCAAGCCACTCTTGAACAAGAAACAGCGCAAGAAGCGTCTCGCCTGGGCCAAGGACAAAAAGGACTGGACTGATGCTGAGTGGTCCAAAGTTATGTTTTCTGATGAAAGCAAGTTCTGCATTTCCTTTGGAAATCAAGGACCCAGAGTCTGGAGGAAGAGCGGAGAAGCACAGAATCCACGTTGCATGAGGTCCAGTGTAAAGTTTCCACCGTCAGTGATGGTGTGGGGTGCCATGTCATCTGCCGGTGTTGGCCCACTCTGTTTCCTGAGGTCCAGGGTCAATGCAGCCGTCTACCAGGAAGTTTTAGAGCACTTCATGCTTCCTGCTGCTGACCAACTTTATGGGGATGCAGACTTCACCTTTCAACAGGACTTGGCACCTGCACACAGTGCCAAAACCACCAGCACCTGGTTCAAGGACCATGGTATCCCTGTCCTTGATTGGCCAGCAAACTCGCCTGACCTTAACCCCATAGAAAATCTATGGGGTATTGTGAAGCGGAGGATGCAATACGCTAGACCCAACAATGCAGAGGAGCTGAAGACGACTATCAGAGCAACCTGGGCTCTCATAACACCTGAGCAGTGCCACAGACTGATCGAGTCCATGCCACGCCGCATTACTGCAGTTATTGAGGCAAAAGGAGCCCCGACTAAGTATTGAGTGCTATACATGCACATTCTTTTCATGTTCATTCTTTTCAGTTGGCCAACATTAGAGAAAAAAACATTTTTTCATTGGCCTTTAGAATATTCTAATTTTCTGAGATACCAGATTTGATGTTTTCATTGGTTGTCACCTATAAATATCAAAATTAAACGTAATAAACATCGGAAATACATTGGTCTGTGTGCATTGCATGAATATAATGTACAAGTTTCACGTTTTGAATGGAATTACTGAAATATTTTCAACCTTTTGATGATATTCTAATTTACTGGCCAGCACCTGTACATTAGTCCTAAGTGATGCAGGTCAGTTTAAATCACTGACCACTCCTGAATCAGCTGACCTGTGAGCAACCCGCTCTGCTGCTCCCACCAGACGACGGGCGCTGCTCAGACCTGGTTCCCACAGATCAAAGTCAGTCGACATAAAGCAGGCCGTCTCAATCATCCGGCCGGTTTACAGCACACTCAGCTCCGTGTCGACCAAATCACACACTCTTCCTCTGCGGTCACAAACTGGAACCAACCTGCACTCTGCAGTCTGCTTCAACACAAACACAGGTTCCTGTCCACAGCTCTGGCTCGCCTGTTCAGACCTGGGACAGCTCCAGGTGAGCAAACACAACTAATTTTTACAAATAAACAACCCAGATGCAGTTTGGATTGGCTGATTGGCCAGATTTGACCAGAACATCAGTGTCCAGATGTGAGGTCTTCGGGCTCTTGCTTAAACATTTGCTTTTGAGGTGTGGGGGAGGTCGCAGCATCTGGATGGCATTTCATCCTGTCAAACAGATCAGAGCTGCAGCCCATCAGCACGCTTTAGACTGACGAGCACATTGGCCGGCAGCCCTGGTTCAAACACTTCTCAAGTATTTCTTTGATTTGTCTTAATCATCCTTGAATAACGGTCAGATTAGTTGTAGCTGTTCTTCAGTGAGTCATTGACGGTGACTGACAGATGAATTAGATTTAATTTCCTTTATGTTTTTTTCCCAGCTGTATTCATGCAAACAAACCAAAACCTTTTAAACAATAACCATGATGGCAAGAAACTGGCACCAAAATACATGTCAAAGCGCTGGTTAATGGGAAAACTTAAAAGCAAAAATCTAATCAGTAGGTTTATTGACCAATGCTTCATTGATATTTGTCTGTGATGTCCTTTCCAGGTCTCTGTTTTGCTTACATATTCGATCTGAGTCACCTGATAACAACAAAGCTGTTGCCGCACAGCAAGGCGAATGCCAGTTCAGTTCCCAGTTACATCCAGTCTGCTTGGAGTTTGCATGTTTTTGCATGTGTGGGTTTTCTCTGGGTTGCACAGTTTGAAAACTGACAGCAAAAGGAATGAAGATACACAGTAAATGTAGTTCACAGCAAAGATGTTTGCTTCAGTGTAATTTGCAGTTTATAAAACTACAAGGACCCACCATCACACAGTTTGTCCAGAGGGGAAAGGAGTACATGAAGCTGGGTTTAGTTTGTGAAACACCACAATACTGAAATACAAACAGTTGTATGTATCGAAGTTTGCTTTAGTTTCATTTGTAGTTTAATAAATCGTCTCCTCATCACAGTTATTCCAGTGGGCATAGAAGAGGTTTATCAGTCCATGGAGCGGGGTTTGTTTTTGTGCCATTTGGAAACTGTTGTTGTTAAAGGTTTCATATTGAAGAATTTTGTACAACACTACGATGATAAAATAAATATATGGTTAAATATTGGGAAAACATTATATATTTAATTTTAAAAGTGATTTAAATAATTATTAAACACTCAGAAGTTTAAAAATTGGTACTGTCAAGTACCGGTATTGATTGGTAGGTACCGAAAATTGGTATCATATCGATTCAAATGTCAAAGGTACCATCCCTAGGGTACGGGTTAGGACAGAAAAATGAATGGGAGTCAATGGATGTTGCTCACTATGATAGAAAGACAGACGTGTGTGTGTGTGTGTGTGTGTGTGTGTGTGTGTGTGTGTGTGTTGTTTGGGATGTGTTTACTCCCTCACTTTACACTGAAGTGTTTTTGTCAACCTCCAGCTGTACACACCTTCTAACAACCTCTCTCCTCTACCAGAGAGAGAGAGAGAGAGAGAGAGAGAGAGAGAGAGAGAGAAAGAGAGAGAGAGAGAGAGAGATGTTTAACAGCACTCAGTAAAGTGGAATGAATGAAAGAGTGGAAAGTAGCCGTTGAGGAGGTCGATTCAAAATGCTGGAAAGCGGCCAACACACACACACACACACACACACACACACACACACACACACACACACACACACACACACACACACACACTGCAGAATGAATGAACTCCATAGTTGACAAAGGCAAGCAACAGATTTCTGAGGTTGGCACGTAGAATGTAAATTCAAATGATTACATTTAAAATGCTTCAAACCCAAACTTAATCTGAAATAAGATTCAAGTTCTTCACACACTAAAGTTCCTACTGAAAATCTAACTCAAAACTCTGATTACAAACATGTTATCACTGAAATAACCCAGCAACAAACCTTGGGATTTATTTTAATATTCTATTAATAGCCCCCTAATCTTTTAAAAAAATCATCTTTCATTAGAAAACGAATTTCCACCAAATGACCGCATCGCTCGATTTTACGCACGGAATGAAGGTCAGCGACTCACCTCTGAGGTTCTGGATCTTCACCACCACCTCCGCAGGCTCCCGTAGGTCGCGCGCCAAGTACAAACGCCCGGAGTCCCTTTCAATCTGAACAGGTGAGTCTGCCTCGGATATCACTTCGAACCACCGCTGCTCGAACTTCTGGTCCGGTACCGTGAACACCAGATCCCCGACTCTGATGTGGTCTGGAACGGTCACCGAGTAGGTCAGATCCTCGGACAGAGCTCGGACCCTACGCCGCGCTCGGCTGGACTTCCGGACGCTGACGCTCAGGTAAACGGGCTCACCTATCAGCGTCACATCTCCGCCGTCCTTCACGTACAGACGTAGAATCACTTGGCTGACCCCCAGGAGGGATCCCACGAGCCGCACCTGTCCGGTCTGTGGAACCACGTGGAGCAGGTTGGACTCAGGTGACGCGTAAAAAGTTACACGTCCGTTTCTCTGTGCGTCTCCGTCTTTTGCGTCAAAGCGAGCCAATTCTGTCCCAAGAGGAGTCAACTCGTCTATTTGGACGGTCTTATTCCCGAAAGTGAACCGGGGTATATTGTCGTTCATGTCCGACACCTCCACCTGGATGGCTGCCGGTCTCCTTTGACACCTCGGCGACAGCTCAACCTTTAGTTCATACATCGCTATAAACTCTCGGTCCAAAGGCTTCGCGGAGACCAGAACCAGGTGATTCAGGTGTTCATTGTTGTACACGAGTTTAAAATCCGAAGCGTAATTTCCAGACAGGCTCAGGTCAGGATCCGCACCAGGGCAGCCAGCGATCAGAAGCGGGATTCTGACCCCTTCCACCGGCGTCCCAGCCGGGGAATTCTCGGCTATGTGCCCGGAGTAGCGCGCCGGACGCCCGTGCTGCGCAGAGAGACACACCGGTGCGACATGGAGCAGAAGCAGCGGGAGCAAGTGGAGGACATTCAGGAGAACCGGCTCTTCCGCAGCTTTGGTCATGTTTCCATTAAAGTCGTTTTGCTTCTTACAGCAAAGTGTCCGCCAGAAAAAGGAATGGACGCGTCTTTTACAGAAAGCTGGTTCAAATATTTCGTAGTTTTCCCTCAAAAATGCTTAAAGAGTCAGATCTCTTGTCATGGAAGAGATTAAAAGTCTATCTAGGGGAAAAAATGAGTAGGTGATGCCACCAGTCAGCTCCACGTCATTCATTCAATCAAAATAGACTATTACGCACAAAGAAAATTCTTTTTTTTCTCCAAATGGTCCTCCAAAATATAATGAAAATAAAAAAAACATGAATCAAAGTTATGCATGAAAAAAAAAGTAAAATATTTATTAGTTTTGTCAGATCTTTTCTGTGTAGGAGATGCTGATGTTGCCCAAAATAGTCCCTCTGTGTCTGGATGACTCCATCGGAGGATAGAATAGAGTAACGGCCACAGAAACATCCAGCTGGCTCCATGTGGCTGCAGCGCACCGCCCTCTGCCCCCCCCAGGAGACAAACCAATCCAGAAGCTGAAACAGTCTGAATGACAGCCCGTTAGGCCTGCCCACTAAGGGAAGCGTCAGCGAGAGAGAGCGAGAGTCAGAGAGTGCACAGGAATGAAATAGACGGTGCACAAATATTTTACATGTTTTCCATAAAACTGAAACATGTATATTTCCTCAGATCTGAACCTCACAACCTATATCTACTATCCACGCCTTCATCAGGCACACATGCTGTCATTTTAGGTCAAATTTATTGTTTTCCAATCCAATTAGAACAGAACATTACATTACCTACTGCATTTAGTTGTTGTGGGAGAAGTTAGAGAGCACATCATCATCATCATCACTATCATCACTATCATCATCATCATCATCATCATCATCATCATCATCACTATCAGCATCACCATCATCATCTTCATCATTATCATTATCATCACCACCACCATCATCATCATCATTATCATCATCATCATCATCATCACCACCATCATCATCATCATCATTATCATCATCATCATCACCACCACCACCATCATCATCATCATCATCATCACCACCACCACCACCATCATCATCATCATCATCATCACCACCATCATCATCATCATCACCACCACCACCACCACCATCATCATCATCATCATCACCACCACCACCACCACCACCACCACCATCATCATCATCATCATCATCATCATCAGCATCATCATCATCACCACCATCATCATCATCATCATCATCATCATCATCACCATCATTTATATAACATATTTCTCCACCAAGATGAATTAAAACTAAGCAATAAAATCTTAAAAGCAGCAACACATTTATTACTCTGACTAAATCCTCACAGATAAAAATGTGTTTTCAATTTTTTCTTAAAGACCAAGTTCACTGGTCTCTAGCATAAATGAATGCCCTGAGTCAATCTCTGAGGGAAAAAAAAAACTTTGGTGCATCTGTTCCAGGAAGTAGAAGTTAGCCAGGTCAGAATTGAATTGAACGAGGCAGGATTTGGGCCCATTCCAAATACTCGTACTTCCACCCTTGCACCCTTCAATTGAGCATTCCAAGTCCAGAGGTGAGTAGGGTGTCCCAGTCCTCGAGTGCGGAAATAGACCACGCCCTTTTTGCGTCCTTGGCCCACACTTTGCCCGAGCCCACATTGATGCAGCTTTGAGCGAAAGGTATAAACACAAGCCATTGCTGCGTAGGATTTTTTAGAAGAAGGCGGAGCAATGGCTCATGTGCCTTTTCTGAAAATCTGTATTTTCAAATGAAAGAAGTTGATTTTAAAATGATTAATATTTATTCATGCTCTGAATTTTTTAGACTAAGATTTAATGCGAAATGCAATTAATGTATATTTTGTCAAGAAATTGTTCAAAAGTTGTTAATAAAGACTTAAAAAAAATAGCACAAACAGCTGAATTTGAGAAATGAACATTTCTTCAACAAAATCCACATGTGCACGAGGACAACATGCACACAGAAAGGTTTCAACCACGTGTTCAACCTGCAACCTCCTTGCTAAGCGGCGACAATGCTAACCAGCTGCGCCAACATGTGGCCCCACGGCAACAAATGTCCAGCGTTGGTTCATTTGCACTGGTGGCAACAGCAACACATGGGTTCTGATTTCCAAGTACAGCAACAATGCCATCCCACCTGCAGCAACAGTGATGAGGAGTGATGTCTGCCAGCTGAACCTAAGTGGCATGACAGTTTTACTTCCCAGCTCAAGCACAACCGCAGTGAAACACCAGTGACGCGCTGCTCAGGATCGTTATGCAGCTCTTTCTGAGTGAGTGGCAGCGTCAAAATGCAGTCTACTAAACAGCATCACAGACTCAAACAACTATTGTCCTCATTTAGCATCGAAGATTTTGATGTAGCCACCTTGACACCACTCTCTGTTGCTTGTGGACCGATGTTTTGAAGTCTCCAGTTTGTCCTTTGGCCGTTGCCATCTTGGGTTTTCAGAAGCAGGAGTGACATGTAAGGAGAGCATTGGGTAGCTGCCACAGCATCTTTCTGTCAGTCTGACTGACAGCAATGCAGACCAAAACAATCCTTGCACCGTGTTGTTTCTGTTTGTTTGTTCATTTATTTATTATGGCGGATGTTATAAAATCTTCAGGGATGGACTGTTTTAGAAACAAGCTAGCTGGGAGTCAGAATGGAGACAGGGCAGGAGGGAACATGAGAATGAACATAAATCTAAAGGTTAGGGTGTAGCGAAGGGGAAAAAAACAGGACTAGGATGAAAAGATGCTACAGTAACTTTTGGACAAGCAGTTGAGGTAATATGCAAGAGAAACAACAACAACAACAACTACTACTACTACTATTACTACTACTACTACTACTACTACTACTACTGCTGCACGGATTAATAAGGCCCACATTTACAGAAAAGAACAATAGGTCTGCCCCCCAAACTCTTGTATGAAAATGACAACAATGCACTGAGTGGGCAGGTAAAGGTCACTTGAATCCTAACAAAGCTGCAGATTTTTCATAAATGACAAGTATTTCCAAGCTAAAAATAACCGTGGAAATAGCTCAAATCTAACATTTTCTTCTTAAAGACCAAGTTCACTTGTTTTTTCAACACATCTGCAGAAGCCTGTAGTATAAATGAATGCCTTGAGAGTTGATCTCTTTGGGGTAAAAGCTCTGGCGCTCGTGTTTTAGGAAGTAGACGTTAGCCAGAGCAGAGGTGAGCAGCAGACGGCAGGATTTGGAGTCTTATTTGCTGAAATTCATCCATCTCACCTCTGATTGGCTAATAGCAACACTACTCTGACTCCGTTTGCTTTGCAACGTTGACGTTTTAGCTCCACAATTCACACAATTAGCTTCTATAGCCGAGAAACTCTCTGCCCTCTCTTTGACGCCAAATCTTCAACAGCCTTCACCATTGCGAGCCAAGATTGATGCTAATTTTGCAAAGTGACAAAGATCTGTGTGGCTTTTCTAATCCAAACATTTTCCCGTCTGTTTCCTATCAGCAACTAACGCACAAGATAGGTGTAGAAGACTATTTCAGGTTTAGTCTGCATGTGAAACTAAGAATTGTCTATCATTTAAAAAAAATAAGTTCTCAGTGAACTTGGTCTTTAAGAAACAAACAAACATACTCATATATGCTTATTTATAAGCTGTTTTCAAACATTTTATTAAATAGCTTATATCCAAAAAGTAAATCACTATCTCTTATTTAACTTTACTACTTTTGGTTGCGAGTTAAATTGGGTAAGCAAACTTTTGGGTTTAAACATGTTGTGATTTCCTGTTTTCAGCCTGCAGTGGAATTTATAAGAAGGGTTTCAATACCAAGACAATTTCTATGGATCAATATATTTTTCTCAGTCAGTGCTTCAAGGATTAAAACTGACGTAAGATCTCATTCGTCATCAGTGTTGGGACTAACGTGGTACAAAAGTAATTAATTACTGTAATGCATTGCTTTTTGCTGTAATGTGGTAATGTAAGGCATTACAGGGAAAGAAAATGGTGATATTTACTCGGTACAATTGTCAGTAACGCGGTAATTACAATGCTCTTTTAAACCCAGAAACAAGATGTGGGTTTCCTAAAAATTCAAATTGCGGGAAGCCTGAAAAAATATCCAGTATCTACATATATGACGTCATTTATGGACTCGGCTTTGCGGGCATTCTGTGAGCAGAGAGGACGCAGCGGTAATGGCTCAAATACTCCAGCTGCGTCCTGCTCGCGGGCCGCTGTTATATTCACAAAATCGCTCCACCAAAACAAAGTAATTTGTTTGTGATCGTTTATATCAGCCCATGTTCTCTGGTACTTCATGTACTTTTCAGCTAAGTTCATAATCTGTGCCCCGGTGATTTAAACTCATTGCTGCTGGAGCGCAGCGCATATTATGCTTTTAATTTAAATTTTTTTTTTTGAAAGATCCCTTTGGCTGATTAGTTAGAAAGTAGGAAGTCTAGGAAACAGTTTTTCTGGAAGATGGAGAAAACATGCAGCATGCAGGAAGGTTAGAGAAAGAGCAGGAAATTATTCAAATTAAATCAAGAACGTTGAAGTATGCCCAACACTGTTCATCATAGACATTTGTGTCTCAGATACCAGAATGTGTGTGTGTGTGTGTTTGTGAGTGTGTGTGTGTGTGTGTGTGTGTGTGTAATCCTTCTGAAGTTTTAACAAGAACAAGACATTTTCTGCATGATGTTCATACACTGAATTTATCCTGCATAGGATTTTTTTAGAGCTCATAGTCATTTTTATTATTTAGAAATAACCAGAGGTGTGACAAAGTCGCTGCTTTGCAAGTCACAAGCAAGTCACAAGTCTTTCCAGTCAAGTCTCAAGTCAAGTCCAAGTCAAAGACAACCAACTCCCAAATCGAGACCAAAGTCAGTGATGTGGAAGTCCAAGTCCTTAACTTTGAATTTTTAAGTCATTCAAGTCATCTGTCCAATTTCCATTTAATGACAATGATAGTAAATACATTACAGAATTAAAGCTTCATTTATTTGCTGAAACAAGCAGAAAGTGCACCTGAAGCTGATTCTAAACAAAGTGCTGCTGCATCTAGCCGTACAAGATCAAACCCAGAACGAAGAATGATTTATGATTTTTGTCCATGTCGTGCCACTTTTGTGCTAAAATACCAAATATGCTCAAGTCATCATCAAGTCAACAGATGCAAGTCGATTCAAGTCGTAAGTCATTGGCGTTCGAGTCCGAGTCAAGTCGTAAGTCTTTATAGATTTTATCAAGTCAAGTCAGAAGTCATTAAAATGACTCAAGTCCAAGTCATGTCACTCGAGTCCACACCGCTGGAAATAACCAACGCCTTTTAAAAGCTAACTAGAGGCTAGTTTTACCCTAAAATTATGCCTTGTTTTCTTTCTAATTTTCAGAATAAACATTTTTGAACAACAGAATATCAGATTCTGAAAAAAATATATAGAAAATTGTGTAAAATGATAACTCATAATTCATAAAGTATTGTTGATTTTGAAGACTTTGTAATGTAGGCAGCATTTGTGGATGGAGATGTTTATTAAGTGAAATAGATAACTTTGTTTTTAATCATTTAAACTATAATAAAGCAGCTCTACCTCACTTTGCTCTCAAAGTTTTTCTAATTTTGTTTTTGAGGTGACTAGCATCCCCATTTTTGCCTCTCCAGCTCATGTATCCGTATCGGCTGCTTCAGGCCGTGGCCTCTTCTTGCTGATTTGTCTAAGTACCCTCACTTACACTCTGGCGACATGTTGGCTGCAGCCTTCCAATCAATTCGTCATGCTTCTCCAAGCCTCCCGTCAGGAAACCTTCAAAGGAGTCTGAACTGGAAGGGGCTGTCATCACCTCACCGCACAGACAATGGAGAGACGTTTTTACAAAGAGCACAGCAGCGTTTTTCACTGGAGCAAATGGTGATTTTTGCAGTAACACCTTTAGTTAGAGAATGAAGCACCACGGCAGAATGTTGCATTTATAACCGACAAGACTGTTAAAGCAGAAAAATCCCTCTTATCTTAGCTCCCTTCACTATCCCACTTCCTATCTGTGTAAGTTTGTCACCTCACCATAGTTTTTTTTAACACTCATCTTCTTAAAAGAAGTGTCTAATTTGAAAGCCAGTCACTATTTAATCCCAGAAAATAATTCCCCTGAAAGCGGCAGCGACTTCTGACAGCAAACCACTAATACGATGTCAGCTAACAGCTAAGCTAACAAACTTACCGTCCTAATCATCTGCTGTCGCCGTTTTCAGAGCACAGGCTTCTGATCTGAGTCTGCGACTCAATCAGGTGTAATCTCCCTGGACATTTTGCATAATCTACTAACACTTAAACAATTTTCACAAAATAAATGTATTTATGGAAAAGGATGTAAATTTATAAAAACATTCTCACTTCAGATTCTGCCATTATCTTTTGCAAAAGTCTGTTCTGAGAGAATTCCCATTTATTTAAAGGTGTGGATCACTCGTTTAATCAATATATTTGTAGTGGTCTCTAGTAGGTATGAATGTAAGTCACTCTCCAGGGGTAAAACAATCTCAGATGCACCTGAATCAGGAAGTACAATTCAGCTGGAGGAGAACGTAGCTTTAGACGGCAGGTTTTAGACTCTTATTTCCTGAAATTTGGATATCTCGCCTCTGATTGGATAACAGCAACACGACTTAACCACTGACTCTGTTTGCTTTGCAACGTTGATGTTTTATCCCCACAGAAAACAGAAAAGTTCTGCTGCAATTTGAAGATGCTAATGCTAACGGTTACCTCTTACTAGTCGATATATTCTCTGCTGTTGCCCGGATGCTAACAGCATCCTTCCCTGTCATGAGTCAAGATCGGTGAGTCCATGAACGTTATGTAGATCTGTCAAGCTTTTCAAATCCCGTCTATTTTCTATCAGAAGTTAACGCAAGAGATAGGAGTAGGAGACTATTTTCATGTTAAGCCTGCAGGAAAAACCCAGAGTGACCGATTATAATCAGAAGTAATCATTAAAAGTGTTTTTCAGTGATCCACACCTTTAAGTCCCCTGTTCGACAATAAAATCATAGAGTTTATATTGACGCTCATGGTTTGCTAGAGTTTTATTCATCATTATTCAGAGAAAAGATTAACATCATTAGCATACTCCCTCAGATTTCAGTTTGACAATATTTTAGGCTGAATAAGATCCATCCATCCGTTTTTCCTCCACACAACAGTGATGGAAAGCATTGCAGTTGTCCCTCTTTCTAGAGATCCTCCAGCTTCTTCTGGAGGATCTCAAGGTGTCTCCAAACCAACAAAATTTTTTTTATCTCTCCAACATGTCCTGGGACCTCTCTGAATTCGCTTCCTAGTGACAAATGCCTGGAGAAACCTGCTGAGTTAGGTGACCAGAATCAGACTTAAACCTAAAAACCCTCATGTTTGCTGTTCTTCATCAGGGCTCAGTTAACAATAAAAGATGTGTCTACCATGAACGAAAAAGCTCAGTGTGTACCGGGCAGAGGTGTGACCAAGTTGCTGCTTTGCAAGTCACAAGTAAAGCCTGATTCATACTTCTGCGTCTGCGTCAGTGCGGAGACACACAACGCCATTATCCGTCCTTGCGGGCCTGCTGGAGGGCTCCGCAAGGACAGACGGAGTCGAGCTTTCTTTTCTAAACATCCGTCTGTCGAAGAACAATGCAAGCTTGTGATTGGTCAGGGCACCAGTGTCGTCTACACCGCCGTCATTGCGCCATCAAAAACATAAAGAGAGTCGAGAATAACTAGTAGCAGGCACGGAGAAGCTTGAAGAATACCTCGCTACAAAACTCTAAAATATGAACGTTTAATTCCCCCGTGACTGGAGGAGTGAAAAGATACACAGCAGGCATTTTATTTGTGGACGGAAATGACAGGAAACGTGGGTTTAGAGGTGGCGAGTACATGAAGAGGTGGAGGGGAGTGAGAGACAAATTTGTCCGTGTTAAAAAGTCTCTTTTATACAAAAAACATAATATAAACACACTATCATGGACCGATACATGACAGGATACCTCAGAACAGCGCTGCGCCCTCTGTTGTCCTGGCGGGGAATTGCTTTGCAACGCTCCCCCAGGAGACGGAGAAGTATGAGAGCAAAACGCTTCCGTCAATCCGTGCGTGTCTGTCCCTTACGGAGCTGACGGAGAAGCATGAATCAGGCTTAAGTCACAAGTCTTTCCAGTCAAGTCCAAGTCAAAGACAACCAACTCCAAGTTGAGCCCAAAGTCAATGACGTGGAAGTCCAAGTCATCTATCTAACTTCAATTTAATGACAGTGATCATCAATAAATCCCAGAAATAAAGCTTCTTAAAGCTTTGTGGCACCTAGGACACTTATCAGGATAACCCTCATGCGCTCCGGAGGATAAAGTGATCCTGAGGAGGCTGATGTCCAGTGCAGACCCAAGTGCATTTATTTACATTTTTACAGGTTAAAAGCTTTGCTGCAGCAGCAAATGTCCCTACATGCTGCTCCATCCATCTCTATCTACTCTCTAACAAACACAGAGCTGTATTTTATAACAGGTGTGACTAATTGGACTGATCCTAAAACACAGACACAGGTAAGTACAAAAATACAACCTCTCAATGTTCTTAAAATTATCCTTAACTCTTCATCAATAAGATTTCTTCAATAAATTACAATACAAAAATGGAAATATCCTTAATCAATCCTAAAGACATTCAGTGAAAATAATCTGCATTCCTTAGAGTAATTTCACAGGTCATCCCTCCTATTCATCATGTATGGAATGCTCTGGAACCTTCTTTAGGTGCTCCAGCTCCTGGGGACTCTTTTAGCTGGGACACTCCAAGAAGCTCAAAGGAAACAGGAAAGTACAGACACAATCATTTACCATTTTAAATCTTCAAGACTCATACCCACTCTTCTTCTTGCAGGTCTGCACTCTTTACCTTTTTAAATAAACATTTAACAAATTGTTATTGTGTCTGGTTTCATTTATCATACAAAACCATAACAAAAGCTTGTGTAATGGACTTGCTACATTACAAGCTTCATTTATTTGCTCAAACAAGCAGAAAGTGCAACTGAACTTGATCATAAACAAAGTGCTGCTGCATTCAGCCATACAAGATCCAACCCAGAATGAAAAATGATTATGACTTTTGTCCATGTCCTGCCACTGTTGTGCTAAAATGTCAAATATGCTCAAGTCATCAAGTCAACAGATGCAAGTCGATTCAAGTCGCAAGTCATTGGCGTTCAAGTCCAAGTCAAGTCGTAAGTCTTTATAGATTTTATCAAGTCAAGTTAGAAGTCATTAAATAATGACTCGAGTCTGACTCAAGTCCAAGTCATGTGTCTCGAGTCCACATCTCTAGTACGGGGCTTAAGGCTGAGCCCGACTACTCTGCTTTTACCTGGGATTTTCTTCTTTTGGTCGTAGTCCATAACTAACGAATAGGGTTGAAACCCGTTTTTGTTGGTTTATTTCTTGTCCCATTCTACTCCACCCTAGTGCACCCTTAAGGTGGATTATGGAGATATTTTGTATATGAACGCTTCTGCTAAATGTCTTCAGTCACTTGACACAGTGTATCATGCTGCTCTAAGGTTTATTACTAACCGTAAGTAGTCGACTCATCATTGTGAGTTGTACTCTCAGATGGGTTGGCCTGCTTTGACCATCAGGAGGAAGTCTCATTTTTTCAGATTTATATATAAGGCACTACTTGGTCTGCTACCTTCCTATATAACTTCCCTACTTAAAATGAAAATTGCAGGTCATTATTCTCTTCGTTTACAAGACACTTTGCTGCTTTCTGTCCCATTTGTACGCACTGAACTTGGAAAGAGAGCTTTTGCCCATTCAGCGCCATCAGCTTGCAGGAAAAAAGGAAGATGACAGAGTTTATTTCACTGAATGTTTTTAAATCTAAACTAAGAAATCTTGAGAGCAACTCAATAACATGCAACCGTTTTATTTAGACTGTTTTTATTTTCGGACTTGTTTAAAGTTTTATAGATTTTACTTAACTTTGTTGTTAGTTATTTTATTTTAGATTGTTCTTATACAAGTTTAAATTGTTGTAAATTTTGTCTTGTATATTTGTGTGGTTTGCTGCAGGACTCCCTGGAAAAAGAGGTTTTAAATCTCAATGGGACTTTTTTCCTGGGTAAATAAAGGTTAAATAAAAAAAAGGTCTTTGACAAACGACACTAACATTAGACGAAACCCTGACGTTTGCCTTCTCTCAAGGGTTATGCCCTAAAGTCCTTCTCATGGACACAGCAAGCAGGACTGGAGACAACCTTCGACCTTATCTGGGATCAAGCTCAACTTCGTGCTATAAGATCCTTATTTGGAAGGGCAAAATTCAAAAAGCTCCATGAGGTGGAAGATTTATCCCTCATTGCTAGATCTGACTTTCCTGAAAAGTGCACAATCGTTCCATAGCAGGTTGTGGCTCTGTTAAACTCACCGCTGTTTCTACCCAGAGGCAGCTTGGCTAAATATACCCGTTGTTCTACACACACCTTGACAACCTGCGATCACACTGGGCTCATTTCATTATGCCGCATGATGGGATTTCACCACATGCAAACGCGTTTAATTAAGCTGAAACTTATTAGTCAGTGGAGTGTGATTGAACGGATATGTAAATGTTCAGCGGTGCGGCTGAAATCAGATCACATGAATAATAGGATGGAAGATAAAGAGGTGTAATAGCACAATGGTGAGCTTGCAGCATGTCATTAACCGCTAAGTAGATAAGGCCGTGTAAATATGATTACCTTCGGGGTCGTTGTGATGGGGGAGATGAGATCATGAGATTATTCCCACGCCACTGTGAGATGAAGAGGGAAAAAAATCACATTGTAATAAAACACAAAACATTAACTCTGCCCAACACTTTTCATTTTCTCAAGTTTTATCTCAGTCTGCACGAGGGTCGGCATCACGTTTTGATGACTCTGCCTCTTTGGCAGAAGAGAATATAAAGGAAAGGGTGTGAGCTGTGATGAAACAGGAAATTTGACACCATCAGCTCCATCTCACTGCCTCCATCTCAGCCTGAACTGCTGTGATTTGACCTTAGACATCTGTCATTCACAGAGGAGAGGAGCGAAAGAGCCCTGGAGCTGGCGTGGAAAGGTTAATGGTTTAAATTCCCACGAGCTGTGATTGGGTCAAAAATGCAAATTATACTTAAATATTCAATTCAATTCAATTTAAGTTTATTTATATAGCGCCAAATCATGACAAGAGTCGTCTCAAGGCACTTCAAATTATAAACATTCCAATTCACAGTTCATTAAGCCAATCAGAAATAATGTGTCCTTTATAAGGAACCCAGCAAATTGCATCAAGTCACTGACTAGTGTCAGTGACTATACAGCAATCCTCATATATAAAAGTAATGATGAATATTAGTGCGTTTCCAAACGGGACGGCACTTCTAAAGTAAACAGAAAAGCTTTTTGTCTGATGGAGAAAACAGATGTCACCTCCTGGCAGCGTTTGGATCACATTTGTGCACATCTCTGTGCGTTAATGGTCCGCTTGGAGGGCGGAAGGTGAACATGCACTAATGCACATCTTCTCCTTAGATCAGAATTCAAATATGGATCCATCAGACTGCAGAACCTTTTAGAACCAGAAACAGTATTGTGTTCAGGACCAGGATCACAACACATACACCCATACTTGTTGATGCTGTTGGTAGCAGTTTGCAATAGAAACTTACAACGTAATCTGAAATGTAATATTGTGGGTCTGACGTACGGAACACCTTATTTCCTTTCCTCCCGACTTCCAACCAGAGGAAGCAAACAATTCTTCCTGAGCCTGTTCCTGGTTCTGCTGAAGTCATTCCTTCACTCCGATATAACTCGCTTCTCCCTGTAAGCTCAGAACGAGGGACTGAATTGATTTTAAGATATGATGCAAGCCACAGGTTTTAACTTTTGCTTTCCATCTGGCATGGCACACATTTTGATGTGCAAGAGTGACGAAAAGTCAGCAGTACTGATGAGGTCAGCATTCCAATTAGAAAGAGTTCTGCTTGTTAGCATTTTTAAACATGATGAACAAATGCAGGAATGGAATGCAGCCCTCAGTAAAGCATTAACACCTCCCAACTGTGAATCAAAATGTCAGCTGTCAAATATCGATCACCGATTTCTTTTCATAAATACGTTTTTCACTTATCTTCACTGAATTTAACTGCAGGAGATAAAAATTTAGTAAATTATTTCATCACTGGTTTGAACTGGAATATGTGGCTGTTTAAAAACTTTGATAAATTTCTATAAAAATCTATTTGATATCCCTTAAAGACAATTTTGAAATAAAATCTGATCTGATATGAATTTGTTCAGTTTTGAGAGTTAGTTTGTAAACTTTTTTGATTGCTAAAAGAAATTAAATTTACAGCAATTTTTGCAAAAGATGCTTGGTGCATGATATAAATATTCACGTATTTTTTTTGGTAGTTGCCATCTACAGAGTTTTGAACGGGTAGTTTTCAGTTTGCTGGTTGTCAGTTAAAAGCAAAAGAAGAGGAAGAAGAAAATCTTGCTTTTTCTGTTGACATCATGGTGGAGCCTGGAAGTAAAAGTAAGAGAGTAATTTCTTTGGAGGTGAAGCAAAGAGCTAAAACCAGAGTGAACGTTAGCGCGGCCTGCACTAGTTTGAGGGAACTAAAGGAGGAGACTACATTTTGGATGGAGGGTAACCTGGTTTTGTTCCATCCATCCATCCATCCATCCATCCATCCATCCATCCATCCATTTATCCACTTATCCGTGGTCGGGTCGCGGGGGCAGCAGCCTAATCAAAGAGGTGCAGACTTCCCTCTCCCCTGCCACTTGGGCCAGTTCCACAGGGGGAATTCTAAAGCCTGATTTATACTCCTCCATCCGCGTCGGTGCGGAGACACGCAACACCACTATGCGTCGGCGCAAGGGTTCGCCAACGGGCTCACAGAGGGTGACGGAGACATGCCTAAAATTTTAAACATCCGTCGAAAGTGACGGTGAACGCAAGCTTGTGATTGGTCAGGACGCCGCTTCCTGTATATTCGTCAGCAGCACCGCTGTAGCTCCGTTAAAAGGTAAACACATATTCAGCAGCAGACCCAGAACAGAAAGAAGAGCGCATCATGGAAAAAGTCAGAGAATATTTACTTTTTTTTTCACCCGTGAGCAAATAAGTACAAAATACGAAGCAAACGTAGACTGAAACAACGGGAAGTGTGGCTTTAGAGGTGCCGACCGCATGAAGAGGTGGAGGAGAACGAAGGACAAATTTGTCCGTGTTACAAAGTCTCTGAAATACATAAACACATTAGTAAATACACTATCGAAGACCGGATGAGTGTTATGGTGGAAGGATACCACAGAACAGCGCTACGCCCTCTGTTGTCCTGGCGGGGAATTGCTTTGCAACACTCCGCTGCCTGAACAGAAGTTCGAATGTGAAAACCTTTCTGACATGCCGTGTGCGTGTCTCTGTTGTGAAGCTCACAGAGAATTATAAATCATACTTGAGGCGTTCCCTGGCTAGCCTTTAGGTCTTCTCCCGGCTGGATGTGTCCGGAAAACCTCACCAGGGAGGCGTCCAGAGGGCATCCTCTCTAGATACCCGAGCCACCTCAACAGGCTGCTCTTGATGTGGAGGAGCAGCGGTTCTACTCCGTGCCCCTCCCGGCTGGCCGAGCTTCCTACTCTATCTCTAAGAGAGAGCCCAGCAAACCTGGTTTTGTTGTAACTATTAATATTTTTCATCCATGAGTGTGGATCCTTATATTGCATTATCTCATTTAGTATCAGTTGGCTTGTGTTAACATTAGCTTATTGTTAGTGCTGAGCTGGCAAGCTGTGGCAAGGTTGTTTACTACTGTTGGAATTCTGCTTTTAACAAAAAGGAGGGAAAAGCAGGAAACATATTACGTGTTGCTTCAAAGTATTTTAATGTAACACTCAAGACATGTTTAATAGACCACTTAACAACATTTCCTGACAAGTTGTCAAAGTTTAATGAAGTATATCGACGTAACTTTTCTGGCAACTAAACCTGCAGAATCATTGAATAAGAGGGAGCATATTGTGCAAAAGTCACCTTTTGCATGCTTTTGTGCAGCCATGTGAGTCATTACTGACTCTAAAAAAACTATCAATTTTCTGACAATGTTAGGTTTTATGAACCTAAATCCTGTCTAACCTTGTCTTAAACAAGCTGTTTCAAAAAGTCGCTGTTTGTGATGACACAAATGGGTAAATTAGCACACAACCACCTTTCACGTGCAAGAGAAAAATACTTCTGTAGGAGCAGGAGCTCTAACTTTGAGGACCTCCAAGATAGTGGAGCTTCTCAGCCTCCAGCAGCCAATTGGGGAGTGAGTGGGCATGGCCAGCTTCAGTTTGTTTCTTAAAGCGGTACAGCCCTGAAATGGCTCATTCTGGAAGGTATTGAAACTTTCAAGAATATAACTATTGAAATACCTTTATTCAAAACTGATTTTGTACAAACAACTTCATGAACATGTTTTATTGACCATAAAACTATTATAACTAAAGAAAAATGGCCATATGCCCCCTTTCAATTTAAGTATTTGTGCATATTTTCAGGATTCTTGTTTTTCTGCCCCTGCCAACAAACCCAAATATTCTCCTCACACAATCAAACATTCA
This sequence comes from Nothobranchius furzeri, assembly GCF_043380555.1. Classification (NCBI taxonomy): domain Eukaryota; kingdom Metazoa; phylum Chordata; class Actinopteri; order Cyprinodontiformes; family Nothobranchiidae; genus Nothobranchius; species Nothobranchius furzeri. The sequence continues at coordinate 67,956,488 of NC_091745.1, forward strand.
TATTGTCATCTGTGTCTACAATGATGTCAGTTACCAAGAAAATGCCACATCCAAACGGAAAACAAGCACACAATAACAAAGAAAGGCAACGAGTCTTTAAAGGCCAAAACAGACTGCAAGCCTGTGAGGAGAAAACATCTCATGCTTCTCTTTGGTTTTCCATGATTTAAATGTTAGGATGCCAAAAAAAAAAAAAAAAAACATCCCAGAGCTTTCAGGACTGATGCTGTAACTGACCTTTTCTGTACAGATACTTTGTCCGGATAGATTCTGAGATTATTCAGGGAGAACGAAGCAAAAACGAACGGTTGGTTTCAGAGTTTCTTACAAAGAGAGAAGAAAATGAAAAAGCTTTCAGTGTCACAAATTTCTCCAACAGATGGAATGGATTTGGTAAAATGAAAATGTATGCATGATTCATGCTGACACAGTGATGCCACAGCCTTTCTCATGCAACTTGTGACCAGTTTAACCTCCTGCAGGCCCCCGAGCAATAGCTGGTAATTGGGACTTTAATGACCCCCACCACACGGAGTAATTTGATGACTTCCCCAGGCTTAGAGACACCAAAATGTACTTTGGAGCAGAAAAGAGTTGATTCATCAATTGGACAGTTGACTCAAAACAAATTAAAATCTCCACTTTCACTCTTTAATGGAGCATTTTTAGTTAACAGCAAAGACTCAATAAAGGCAATACAAATTCAAAATGTCTACTTTTCTCATTGTGTTAGAAACAATCTGCATCATCTGCAACAAACACATGAAAATTAATATAAAACTGAGAAATAAAATATTCTGCATCCGCTTCTTGAACTGTTGCCAAGCTTGGACATGAGACGTTTCCACAATGAGGAAGATCTTGCTAAAGGCTCAACGGATCATCATCCTCATATACTCCAAGTCAGGACAGATGGTTTAAATTGAGCTGAGTGGGGAGGAAGAGGAGGAGGAGGAGGAAGAGGAGGAGGAGGGAGAAGGTGAGTGACAATCATCCACCACCCTCCATCTGTCCAAAATGTCATGCAGAAATCTGAGAACCATCAACTTGACCAACAAGTGGGAAACATGTGTGTGTGTGTGTGTGTGTGTGTGTGTGTGTGTGTGTGTGTGTGTGTGTGTGTGTGTGCGTGCGTGCACGTGTGATGAATAACAAGCTCCAAGTGACATTTTAAATTGAGTAGTATTTCCCTTTAAGTGAATGGCTGAATCTCTCCGCTGCAGGTGAGGGATGAGTTTCTGACAGTCAACAAGTATGTGATTATGGCACACTCACACACACACACACACACACACACACACACACACACACACACACACACACACACACACACACACACACACACACACACACACACACACACATGTGTGTCCTTTTGTAGCTGTTTCCTTCCATTCGGTCTCTAATGATGGTGTACTGAGAGAGCTGTCGATCAGCAGGCGCCCACACCACTCACCTACAGGTAGATGACGATAAAAACGTGACATTTTCATGTTAGTTTCTGACTTTTCATTTGTTTAGAGGAACAGAACAGAAACCAACAACCAAAAAATATCTGATGTATATCTTGGTCTTTAAAAAGTCTTTACAGTAGATTTTAAAATCAGATGCACAATTGTAGCTCAAAAATCTCCTGACATGCAGTACATCGAGTTCACCAGCATGGTGATTATTTACTGTCAAACAATGAACCAGACAAGTTAAACATTATTAATACATTTAAATCTACAATGGCAAATCTGCAAATATACAATATAGTATATATATAAAGACGTGGACACTTATGTTGTGTAGTGATTGTCTCACATTTGTCTACAAACCCCAGCCAATAACACGGCTCAGTTTGAAACCAAAGATTGGACCATGTGGTTGTCTGTCTCGCCAAACCGGGTCCTCCATTCATTACATGTATTTAGCAACAGAACACCACTGGTGTGAGAAGCTCTCCACTCAATAATATCAGAGAAGGAGAAACAGCCGGCTGCTATCACTTCAACCTTAGGACAAACTACCAGAGTCCAAAAAAGAAAAACACCATTTGAAGTCACGGACAATAAAAGAAATTTGGACGTGGGAAAATGGCGGGTTACGGTGTCGGGCAAACATGGACCAGGGATGATAACTGATGGAAGGGGTGAGTGTTCCGTGACCATTTTAAACATAACTTGTTCTTTAGATTTACTTATGCAGCTTTAATATTACGTTGGTATTTCCATTTACATGTATCTACCACCTTAAATAAAAACAGTACATTTAACCCTCATATAACCCGTTAATTTTCTAACGCTTTTGTCCTTTGAGCACGAAAAAGTGCACTAAGGTCGTATAAGGGTTTATACACATTTATTAAGAAATCGTATTTAAAATGGGCCAGCTCTTTAGAGCGTATGTCACTGAGATACAAATGTTGGAGGCAAATTGCTAACAGCTTTTGCTCATTGAAAAAAAGTTTCCCTACTAAATAGTCGCAGGTGGAGGTGAAGGTGAAGCTTTCAATTTACCAGTTGCTCTACGTTCCTACCCTCACCTACTGTCATGAGCTTTGGGTAGTGACCAAAAGAATGAGATTGTGGTACAAGCAGCCAAAATGCAGCTGCAGAGTGTCTGGGCTCTCCCTTAGAGATAGAGTGAGAAACATTATAATCTGGGATGGGCTCAGAGTAGATCCACTGCTCTTTCATATCTAGAGGAGCAGTTGATGTGGCTCGGGCATCTGATTAGGATGCCTCCTTGATGAGGTTTTCTGGGCATGTCCAACCGGGAGGAGACCCTAAGGAAGACCCAGGACACATTGGAGGGACTATGTTTCTTGGCTGGCAAGCGAATGCCTTAGGATTCTCCAAGAGGAGCTGGCCAAAATGGCTGGGGAGAGGGAAGTAGCAGCAGTAGCTCAGGTGGTAGAGCGGGTTGCCTCATGATCGGAGGGTCATGGGTTCAATTCCAGCTCCCGCCAGGGGTATCCTGCTGTTGTGGCCTTGGGCAAGACACTTCACCCAACTCGCCTGTGTTAGTGGTGGTCAGAGGGGCCGACGGCACCAAATGGCAGCCTCGCCTCTGTCAGACCTCCCCAGGGCGGCTGTGGCTACAAGTAGCTTACCATCACTAGCAGTGTGTGAATGTGAGAGTGTGTGAAAGCGTCTTTGGGTGTCTAGAAAAGCGCTACATAAGTTCAATGCATTATTATTATTATTATTATTAAGTCTGGGCCTCTCGGCTGCTGCCCGTGCGACCTGACCCCAGATAAGGAGATGAATGTGGATGGATGGATGGATGGATGGATGGATGGATGGATGGATGGAAGGATGGCAACTAGAAATTCAAACCATTCCTATCAAGTTTGAGTCTCGTTGAAAACCTTAATTTTATATCCTGCAGCTGTCCGGTTGCTCAGACTGTTTGCCATCTCATTATCACACCATGGAGCCCCAAAGCCAGCTCTGTTTGGGGCTCAGAGGAGTTACTGTGACAGTTTCCCCTTCATGCTGCTTTGCTCCTTCTAGAAACCACACCAAGGTGGACAGGGGGATTTATCAAAGGGGTTACTGTGTCCTAATAGCCAGAAGGTGTCTCGTTTGGATTTCAAAGCAGCCCAACCAACATACATTTAAAACTTAAATGCAGAATGTAATATTTAATTTGGTTTACTGCAGTGCACAGCAGTTAACTCCAACTGTCTTCTGTCTGGTCTGAAGCATGTATGGTAGGTCTTTCCACATGACATATTTGTATTTGTGCCGTGAACTCCTTAACTCTTCTTCTTCCGGCTCTTGGAGAGTACAGGTGCTTTTTTCCTCCTCTCCTACCGATCTTATCGCAAGGCTCTTTGTCTGTCTTTGGATGTATGGCGCTTCTGCATTTTTTTTTTTGGAAACTGGAAACTGGAAATTATTAAAATGGATCTGGTCAGTTTGTCTCTCAAAGCGGGTGACAAAATGTTTTCAACGATGAGAACGGGAGAAGGGGCTCCCGGGTGCCCCTCTGGGACAGAGCCAGCTGGGCATATCATGGACTCCTGGAAACAGTGGAACCTGATCTGCTTATCTCAACTGTCTGTAGAGGATTCTGAAGACGTCTGGATATTTGCTGTGCTGGTGTCAGGTTTCGTGCTGTTTGGCCTGAGCGGTTACCTGGCTTACCAGAAAATTAATGAGCTGTCGAGGAATATTGGCTCAATCCTGGAGCTCAGGGATGGATTACACCGCACTGTGAATGCACAAACTCATATAATTGTTGAGATGAGTCGTGAGCTTGAAACTTTGGCTGAGATTCAGACTCTGGCACAGAAGGCTGATGCCATCAAGGGTAGAGTTGACGGATCAGCACAAATTGGGATAGATTAATCTACGCCATTATTGGATTCAGAGGGGTTGGAGATCAACAGAACTTTAAGACATTGACGAAATTATATCTGTCTGGCCCCAAAATAATTTCTTATCTGAATCTGGTGCCCTTGAGCCTGTGAGGCTGAAGAGATTGCTCCCCCTCAGAAGAAATGTGGAATGCTGCCGTTGCCATGGCAACTCTGTCTCCCTATCCCAGCCTGGGGAGTCACTGTGCTCTCTAACCCAAATACCTCCTTCCCCTGTCCAAACGGAGGTGGCGAGCGCTGCTTATCGCGGCTGCATGCACTGATGTGTGGAGAGTCCCCAACCCTACCTCCCCACCTAGTGGACACTTATGTTGTGTAACGTCTGAAGTCTGTTGCATTTCTGTCTGAGGTGTTTTTTGCATAGCAAAGCTGCCCTCCCTGTGGAGGGTAGCTCTGAAGTGCCTTTTTTTTCTTCCACCTGACCCAGTCCTCATGTAAACCCTCTGATCTCTATTAAGGTAGCGCGACTCGGGTTGCGAATGACCACAGTCACCAATTCTTGTCATGTGTCTATGTATGTATGTCTGATCTCAGAATTGTGTGTACTGAAACTCTAATTTCCCTCTGGGATTAATAAAATATCTTTGATTTGACTGAACCCTCTGGAGGCAGGCGTTGCAGATTTGCACCGTTGAAACAAACCTACCTGGTTACTCCACACACGTATTTCATGAGTATTTTTTAACTTAGAAGTACCCCTGAAGGTCTTAGTTGTTCATCCTTTATCAAAACTTATTTTGAGCCTGAGAGGGTTAAGGGTGAGAGTTTGGACATTCTATATTAAGATCTTTTCCAGCCAGTGTTCCTACCCCGAGTCATCCCTCTATCCTCTGGAGGCCGTTCTGATCCTGTCAACATGAGGCCAGCATGAGATATCAAGCTGATGGCTGTTTGTAGGAATCTTATACCAATAAATCTGTCTTTTTCTTATATGTATTCCTAGAAAACGCCATAAATATTTATGCTACAAAGTCTTGTTCAAATTAACATTTACCTTTTAAAACCGAATAATAGAATGTAGTTGAACTAGGATCTTTATAAATAGTGCATGTCACATAAATCAAGTTTTAAAGACCAAGTTCACTTGTTTTTTCAATACATTTGCAGTGGTCTCTAGTATAAATGAATGCATGTTGAAAAAGCCCTTCTGCTCCCATTTCAGGAAGTAGAAGTTAGCCAGATGGGAGGGTAACTTCAGACAATAGGTTTTGGAGACTTGTTTCCTGGTTTTTGGACATCTCACTTCTGATTGGCTAACAGCAACACAACTCTACCACTGACTCTGTTGATGTTTTATCACCACAAATAACACAAGCCTGGAGGAGTCCTGCCATTTTGTGGAGTTGCTAATGCTAATTGTAAGCTTTTACTAGCTGAGATGTGCTCTGCTCTTTCCTGGATGCTAAATCAACAACAGCCTTTTCCGCCGCGAGTAAAAACAAGTGAATCCATGAATGCTAACATTATGACGTTGTCATTTGCATTTTTTTTACTGTGAGAGCACCGGACAAGCCCCCGCACCATGAGAACAAACATCACAGCTTTAAAGCTGATCTTCATTCACATATGTAACATGTCACATGATCAGGAAGCAGAAAATCCATGTATTAGAAGATCGTTTTGGCCGCTGGTGTGAAAAAAGCGAGGCGCGAACCGGAAAAACTTCTGCCGCTCACATTTCAACAACGGTTTATGAAAGAACGAATAACACTAGAAACACGCAGATTCTTCCTGATGTAAGAAATGAGTCTACTCTTTGTTTTGGTAGTTTTGTCACTGACATCATCATAGAGCACAACGTTCTGTGACTCTTCAAAAAACAGTAAAAACACTCAAAAACACTGGCAGGGAGGGGCTTTTCTGATCAGGAAACAGCTGGCAGTGAATGAGCTCAACTCAGAGTGACCTACCGTATTTCAAAGGTAAAAGGTAAAAAATTGTTTCTCAGTGAACTTGACCTTTAAAACTGAACTATTTATTGGCTAATGTTAATATAACTATAATATAATTTCATAATGGTAAGTTTCTGTATTGGAATAAAGAAGTAATGAAGAATTAAAATTGGACTGTGGGGCATGTAAATTCTCCACCAAAGGGTAGTCGACAAATGTAGATTTGATGTGACATGTTTTTAATGAAGGTACTAATAATGCTCCATGTGGATGCTTTAAGACCAAAAGTAGTTTGATGTGAATTTGTCACCTTAGTCTATTTAGGAGAGCAGATTTAAGTACATTTAACTCCGTTTCACCAAGTTTGGTTGCAAAACTTCAACACAAACTGGAAATACTTGGTGACGTGTTACAAACCTAAATTACAATCAAAGACCATAAACAAAATACATTTCATACATTATTTTCATGTTGGAAATATTTTCTTTCGCAACTATATTAATTAATTAGGACTTCCGAGTCATCAAACACCTAAGAAAAACAGACCATCTGCCCCAACTGGTAGGCGACTAATGCTGAGCAAAAGTGGCCCAAAGCCGACTTCTTTGCCCATATGTGACCCATATCTGACTTTTGCATGATAGTGTGAGCAGCGCAAAATCAGAATTATTTGTGGTCCAATTAATCCAGCGATGTTCTTCAAAGCGACCAACATCTTAATATATTACATTTGACTTTAATGTCACTGAACCCTAACACGTGTCATATTTCTGCACAGGAGGCGGCAAGTGGCAAGAACAAATGCAAACAGTGACTAAAACAAGCTTCTCTGCATCACTTGGTCACAATTTTGTCTATTCTGACAGCACAACAACCTGAGAACAAACACAGGCTAAAATGAACCACTCATTTTTATTTTTGTAAATATTTAGTCTCCTCAGGCCCAAAGACTGCTCACACTGGAGTAGTGGTTATATTAACATTATAATATCAGCAGCCATTTGTTTGATGCTTTACCTGTTTTGAATTCACAGATCAAACAACAAAAATAAAGGGGAAAAGGTAGAAAAAAACAAGTTATATATTAGTGTTTATGGAAGCATGTGTCTTTGGGGCTGCTACGTCATGATCCTTGCACCTTTCAGCAGATGCCCAAGTCCCAATAAAGTCCCAAGTCTATAATAGCGCCTGTGATTCCTTTGAGTTACTTGCAGACAGTATACTTATTAAGGTCACCAAGCACAATTAGAATCACTGTTGAGAAAAATTCATGCCTTTTTCACACTCAGTACTAGTTGGTACCATTCACTTACATTGTTTTATGCTAAGCTAAAGCTAAAAGAGTACCGCCGAATCAGGAGAATGACTGAGCTGGTTACTGGTTAAAGTTATTTTTCCTACTTATCTAATTACGGGGAACATGGCAACAAACAAAATTTAACTTAGGGATGGAATATCCCTTTAAGTGAAGGAAATGAAATCATGACAGGAAAACCAGTGTTCCCAGTTAGAACCACAGAGTAAACCATACCTGTTGCTGCTTAGGTCAAGTCAGAACCATCTGAGACTTTTACTCTCTAAGTTTTTTCTCCGAAGACTGCTGTTGCATAAATCATTTCATCGATCTAATTAAATTGATATTTATTGAATATTTTAATCAGGCTCTTATGAATTTGATCTGATATTATATACAGTTGGGCTTAACTGCTGAGATTAATGCCATTATTTAAAAAAAACACTCACAACAAGAGGAAAAGGAATTACACAGATTGATGTGAAGAGTTAGGAATTTACTTGTAATTATTTTTTGTTAATAAGTTAGACTTGTTGAACAGATATCAAACTGCTGTTAAAGATTTTTACTTTATACCAGCGTCTTGTAGTTAAGAAGTGTTTAAAACTCACACTTCATCCAACACTGATAAAATGCATGCTGCTCCTAAAAATAAGGAGCAAAACTGAACTTTATGACTCATCGCTGGAAGAAACACCAACTCTGTGATTAAACTTCGCCTGCCCATGCTATATACATTTTCGCTGCAGCTCTGCAATTTGTCAGATTTTTCTAAATAATCAGCCTTTTATTCACAGGCCCAGTCTTCAGCCGCGCTCAGCACCATGCAGGGCTGCGGGGCCGGAAGGAAGTTTAATGACCGTGGCCTCTCGCTCCTGCCGGCCGCTGTGACTGACGGCCTGACGGCTCTTGATGAATGACATTCCCTGCCTCAACAGAATGAAACCGACGCAGGCGGCAGGAGGTGATTCAGCTGCTAAACATCAGCTCTCTGTCCTCCGAGGGCCTGCAGCCGTAATGAGCCTGCCTCTCGGTTCAGTGGAGGGCCACAGGGGCTGAGGCCGAATGATGAGGGCCAACAGTGACAACATGATGGAGCGCATGCAGCAGAGCTGGTGAGGAAATGAAGAAAAGGGCATGTGAGAACTGTCAAAAAAAGCTGAATTATCCAGGTTTCTTATTTAACCTACATATAATGGGAATAGTCCACCTCCAGCTGTCTTCTGTTTTATTCTGATTGCTGTTAAAACAGTGTTACTCTTGTTTATTGTCCCTGCTAAAATACAGAATACATGTAGGGGTTTAACACAAGTCCAGAGACAATGTTGCTGATTTCATTTTGACAAATATCCATCTGAATCTGCAACATGTCAAACAAGAGACTGAGTTCTGAAAAAGTTCATAAACCCTTAACTTCTTAAGAACTTGGGTCAATAGAAAAATAAAATACTTGAAACAAAAAGCTATTTGTCTTCTAACCTGTGGTTCCAAGTGTAAGTAAAAAAAAAGTCTGATCATTAAAATGAATATCAAAAATATTTAAACTATTAAGGCATCCATAGAAAACCCTGTATTTAACAAATTAAACTCCACATTTCTCTTACAAATGATAATGTAGAAACTATTTTTCATCCTGATAGACAAAACAATGGCTGTACCCACAATGTACAACATAATGTACTTTTATGTAATCTTTTATTTGGCTTTTATATAGTAATATTGCCACATGTAGTACTTTGACCTTTGAAAAGATGGCAGCATTAAATAAGCTAGGTGTTAGCATTAGCAAATTCACCACATAGCAGAACTCCTCCAGGTTTATGTTATTTGTGGAAGGAAAACATAATATCTAATATGGTGTCTCCCAGAGACTCAGACCCACTCCCATGTATTTTAGATCTGACTTTCATGGTTATATATTACAAAGCTGATGATAATTTTCAACAACTGGACATCATTTAATTCATTTTCAACAACATTTGATTGGATATTTCTAGAAATTAAAGATAAAAACTACACATTTTCTCATTTCGAAAGCTGTGCATCTATTGCTTGAAGGTATTCTTGTTTTCCTTGAATAACTGACAGCTGAGAGGATCAGGCCACAAGTCACCCATCTATGATGGGATGAAATATTTCCATCCTTGAAGGCTGCTGAACTGTAAAACATCTGTGTTGTCAAACACACCGTGTCACCGCTCTGACCATTAATTCTTCACCACCTGCCCTTGATCAGCCCAGACTCCGAGCTCTGTGACCTCCAAGCAAGGAACCAAACTGTTCAAACTGAGGATCTGCAACACCAACAATTATGGTTTGTCAAATTTGTATTACACTATGCATGCTGACAAGATCCAGAACTACTAGAATGAAGATGTCTAAATATGTGACTCAGCAACTTGCAAGACCCCCACACAAATGGGTCACTAAAGATTTTCCGAAAAAGCCCTAATTCAATTCAGTTTAATACAGTTCAGTTCAATTTTCCTATATAAGGAACCCAGCAGATTGTGTCGAGTCACTGACTGGTGTCAGTGTCAACAGCAATCCTCCTAAAACAAATACACCACAACTCTATCTCAGTCTCAGGTTACTAAGAGGAAATAGTGAAATAATGGTGACAGATTCCAGGACTGTAGAAGAAAAAAACCAATGAACGGAATAAAGAATCTGCTTGGTTGTTGAAACAATTGATAGGGTTTAGTAGCCTAGCAAGCCATCCTATATATGCCAATGTATAGTTTGGCAATGGTCCATTGACAGCTCTCAGTCATGGGACAAAATCTACGGTTGTCTTAAAAAAATGTCTCTGCATGCTATTGGATAGCAAGCAACATCCCTTACTCATCGCTACAGATGTCAGTCAACGAGGCAATCCGCCGTACTCCGTCAAAGTAGATGCAAACAGTATTGCTGTCGGCTCTTTACTCAAAAAAAAAAGCCCAAGTAAAAATCGTTTAAAGCTGATGCCAAAGCCGTTTCAAATGAGCCGTCCCAGTCTTTGTTTTATCAGTAACATCCCTCCTACCAACAGAGTGCTGTGATTGGCCCACCAAACTGATAGAGCGCTGTGATTGGATCGCTACGGATATCAGTCACTGGGGTCTGCCATTACCTTTTGGAAGAACTACATAAAACATAAAAAAATACGTTGTTTTTCTAAATCAGCATGCTGTGATTGGTTAGCCAGGGCTGTGATGTTCCAATAGGGAGCCTAAGCCACGCCCATCTACTTCTGGACCATGGGTCCCCGGAAGTATGAAAAAATGAAGGCAAGTCAATGGGGCTAAAAATGCTATCTTCTAATTCTGCTTGTTTGGTGCCATGGATTTCACACATTACATACATAGGATTTCCTAATTTTAAAGACAGGTTTTGATACGAAAAACATGCTTATTTTCAGGGTAGAACGTATAAATGTTGAGTGACAGTGTGACATAGACCTGTCAGACTTTTCTGTAGGAAATAGGGGTAGAAGACTATTTTCCCCTTCAGTCTGCGTGTGAAACCAAGAGAGACTGATCATATTTTAAGAATAACAAGTAAAAAACAGTCTAAGGTTAGTAAACTTGATCTCTAATAAAAAAAAAGATTCTGCTGACAAGCTTACATTTTTTTCTTTAATGTGCAAAAGTAGAAAAAGAACAATATACATGTTGCATTGGTACCATCACGTGTCTGGGACTAAATTCTAAGGAAAAATGATGAAAGGAGGTGAAAAATCTCTTTAAAACATAAGCACGAGTCCAATATTCTTTCAATTACATTAACAGCTCCAACGTAAGCTTCACACGTACGCACATATGTTAAATCTCTTGCAATGTAAGTACAAGGCATAAATCTCTTTCCTGTGTCAGAAGGCAAGCGTGCACGTAAGTGATGGTTATTGAAGAGCGAAGCCAGCGGCTGAGTTTAATCTCTTTACTTTATGGGATTGAACCCTTTATTTTAATAGCCTTGAAGTGAGATCATCAAACACATTTATTATTGAATGCACAGCAACCAATTCCAACTAAACTCAAAAACGTAGTTGTGCAACGGCTGTCATTGTTCACAATTGTGGAAGGTTCCTTTAAATTCAGCTGCCAGTACCCCACCCAGCCCCCCACTGTAATGGCCAAACGAAACACTTCAAACAGCAGCCATAAAACAGGAACATTAATCTGGTTTGTTGGGAGTTATTGACAGAAAAGTGCTTGTGTTTGATTGTTCAAGCTTTCAGCACCAATGTCTGCAGTTCATAAGGATGTAACAGGCTATCATTCTTATCACGGGGGTAATAAAAGCCACTGCTGCTGCTCTGTTCTCTCACTGAGTGGAAGCATAATAAAAGAGGAGAAAGAGTAAAGTGGCAATTTCAGTTTTTCTGTTTCACTCAACCGTTTAACCTGTTGAGAGTTTAATGATCTCTGAGTGCCAGAAAGTGGTCAAATCTCAATTTTATACCCCGTGAAAGCCAGAGTGCTAATATCCATAACCTTTCTTTTTTTTTTTTTGGTTTGACCACAGTAATTTTACAAAGTGCTACGAAGAGAACTTCATGACAGAAAGAGCCATTACTTTTAACTTGATAGTGGAGGAAACTCTGACCAGATTCGTGCATCGTGTTGGTGTGGGCGATGTATTTTTTTAACCAGTCAAACAGGAACCCAGGACCTTGTGAGCTGAAGGACTCCAAGAACAAATAATAGAGTGCTGAGGACAGATTAGCTCTCTCCGCGGTGAGCCCGCGGTTGTTGCTCGTAGTTTAGGATAGCACATCAGCTCCACTATTTCCTGGAAATACAAATCAAATAACACATTCAGAAACTTTTGATTTGACCCAAATGAGGCATTCAAGATACACGAAACCCTTAGCCTTGAATCTAGACCGTCATTTGCCGAAGCTAAATTTATGGTCTAGCAAGGCTACATCGGGAGCCTAAGTCTCCTCCCTTTCTGGTCGGCTCATGGGTCCCCGGAAGAACAAAAAAAAAAGAATGCAAGTAAACAGGGCTAAAAACACTATTTTCTAATCCGCTTTGCCTTACGGCCTGGATCGCACATATGTTGTACTGCAATTTAAATGAAAACTAATGATGGGTGTTTCGACCACGCTTGTCACATACGTTGAGATTTATTAGCTTGTAACAGTTCGTAATTAGCATGACTACAAACTAGAAATCGGCATGTTGCATATGTGACGTCACCACAGAATTTCCTCTCCCCAAAGTAGCTGCTACTTACCAAATGATCAGATTTATGGTGGTTCCTTACTCCTGTGGTAAGTTTGCTGAATTTACAGCCCTTTTCTCTCAGTTTTCGCCGTGTCTGGTTCGATGATGTCACCTTCGTGAAGCGCATTTGTAGTCCTGGACTTAGTTTCACACAAAACCTAAAACATCGTTCCCCCCATTCCAAAATAAGCGCGTTCTTGGTATCAAAACACGTTTTTAAAATTCACGGACATATGTGAAATCCATGGCACAAAACAAGCGGAATTAGAAAAATGCGTTTTTAGCCCCATTGACAGATTTCTTTTTTCACTCTTCCTGGGGCCTGTGGTGCGGAAGTGGTTTAGGCTCCCTATAATAGTCCAAATCCTGCCGTCTGAAGCTCAGCTGTAATGTGGGCAACTACTAGCTCATGAAGATGGTGCACCGGTGATTTTAACCACCCCCTGAGTATGACTTACAAAGCATTAATTCCTACTAGAGACCACTGCAAATGTATTGATTAAATGAGTGATCTACACCTTTGAAAAAAATAGCGAATAACAGCTTTAATGTGGTTAAACAGAATCATCACTTCACAGCCTCAAAAAGCCTACTTTAGACTTCCCTTTTCATGACAATTCTTTGCAGGCTACGTGTGTGCTAAATCAGAGTAATCTACGTGGATCAAATGCTCAGTAGAAACTTGTTTTACAGAAAGAAACAAACTAAGATATTTTGAGCGAAGGAATTTTGCATTTACTGTGTAAAATATTTTGACACAGGCAACGAGAAAACAGTGCTTGACAGAAAACTGGAGAAGCGACTGGAATCCCTTGTGAATGTCACATGTGCTTAAAAAGTCTCATCAGTATATTTATGATTTTGAAAGTAGTTTGGTTTAAAAAACAAGTGAAAAGCTGAAAAGTGAATTAATGGATTTATTATATTAAAGTGTGCTTGTGCAGAAACTGTTATGGCCTTAATCCCACCAACACTTGTTTCTGTAGTCATGAGGTTTAAAATAAAGCTCCATTTAGTTCATTGTCTGCTCTTAAACACACACACACACACACACACACACACACACACACACACACACACACACACACACACACACACACACACACACACAGCGTGTCAATGTGTTTCCTGCTTCCCGTTGGCGTGTGTTTTCTATAAAAGTGAATCACCAACATGTGTGAGAGCTAAACGACTGACAGCTTGTTAATCCTTCACTCACTCCTCCTCCCTTTACTCCCATCTTCATCTTCTCACCCCTCCCAATCCACCTTTCATCACCCCCCACCGCCTTTGAATTTCTCCCTTCCTCCTCTGCCCTTTCATTCGTTCCAGCCTGTAACAACTGTTTTTTCTACTTTTCTTAAACTATCACCAGACTTTTGATATATATATTTTTTCTTGCTGTCCCACCATTCTTCTTTTGTTGTTTTTTTTGTCATTTTTGTTTTTGGAGAAACTCCTCATCCACTTTACGTGCAACATATTCACCAACCCTCTTCATTTCTCCTTTTCATGTTTCCAGTTGTAAAAGTGTTTTCCTGTAGAGCTAGCCGTCTGTCTGCCTGATGATTGGTGATGTTCCTTTGAGTTTCAAACAGCCCCACCTGCAGCTAATTAACTCACCTCGCCACAGTCCTGTGCCAGACTGTTTTAGCTGATAGCTTTTATCAATTTTCCTTTTGAAAACGTATTAAACTTTCCATCTCTGGGTTTTCTCCCATGCACGAAAACTTATGTTGCAGTTTTAACCTTTTATCCAACGTTATCATTACAGACCTCTTATACACACACACACACACACGCACGCACGCACACACACACACACACCTGCCCACTCCATCGCCACTCTTTACACCTCTTCCTTGATTTGGCACATAAACTCTGATAATGAAATAAAAAATAAAAAAACACTCAGAAAATGAGAAAAATAACTACTGAATTGAAACATTAAAGCTTACCTGGAACACGAACCCTTATATTTATTCCTCCAGATCCCTGTGGCACATGATCTCATCGTATTCATAAATAACTTTAACAATCAGCATTTGTCCTGTCTTGTGCCAACACATTTCATCTAAAAACATCTTTATCTGTTCCATTGCGACATATTTTCATGTGTACTTTTCTTCTCCCACCACCAGATGCCTGTAAAAAGTCGAACAAGATGTAAGTAAGCAGTTCAGAAATGAGGCAAAGTGAAGTTTTAAATCTGAAGAACATAAGAGTCTTAAAGGTTCAAGGCTCGATCACATTCCACAGCACTCACAGGGGCGACAGTGCTCGGCAGCCTGGTCTCTGTCAGTGCGCCCCAGGGCAGCTGTGGCTACATGGTAGCTCATCCCCGCCAGCGTGTGAATGTGTGTGTGAATGGGCGAATGACTGATTGTGTTGTAAAGCGCCTTGAGGGGCTCCATGACTCTAGAAGGCGCTATATCAAATACAGGCCATTTACCATTTAAACATGAGATATAAATTAGGATCCATTTCTCTAAATGCAAAACCAAACTATTACATCAGCCAACACCATCTTCACATGTTTAAACAGCTGAATTAAACTGTCCTTAGAGACATCAGGAGAGACAAATCACCAGTGGCGGCTGGTGAAAAATATTTTTGGTGGGGCTGTGCTATTTTTTTTTAAAACAAACTTGTGCTTTCTGAGCTTTGTGCACAACTTCACTATTTCGTGAATTAAGCACAGCTCTTTTATTTCCTGTCTTACATTATTGGACAAAGGGATTAATCCACGTGTGTCTGACTATTGGCACACTGCCTTGCGGACCAAGGTTGAAAAATACTGCATTAAATTGCACATAAAATAACATGACCATATATGGTCCACATCCACATTACTGTTTGTGAAACTAACATACTGGAGAATTTCATCACAATAATATTAAATAAACAAGTATGTACCTGATCTTTTGCATACTGTTGGTGAAGCTCTGGATGACCCCTGTGATGGAGACAGAGTCAATGTTCCTCTTCTCCAGCTGGTTGAACAGCATGCCCACATGTGGCATGATCTTGTGACACAATGCCAGCAGAAAGCCAAAATCTTCTTCCTCCAGCATTCTCACAAAGCCTCCTGCCTCTCTCTCAGTGACTGGATCAAAGTCATCCGAGTCTCTGATCATCTGGAAAAATCTGAGGAGGTCATCCTTGTGCTCATACACTGTGTTGACATCTCTCTCTTGGACAAAATATGCCGGTTCTGATCCACTTCTTCATTGTGTTTATTCACTGCAAGCCTGCGTCCCTCGTCTCTAGCTGCATGGCAATGTTAGCTCTGCCTAGCATAGCTAGCTTCACCGTGTTGTCCATGTGCGCCCGGGATAACTCATGTTTCTTCACCTTCTCAGAAAAATGTTTCATGTCCGTAACTCCTGACTCAATCCATGCCTCATCTGTCACAGTCGTTTGGAAAGCAAAATAACGCATTAGCGTGATTGCATCCAGCTAGCCAAGCCTTCCCAGAAGACTCGTGTGTACAGTTTACCTATCTCCTCCTCCTGCTGGCTTATCTTTACGTCGGGCTGATCTGGTCCAAGGTCTTTGACATTAAGTTTTTCCACCATAGTGCTCCTCTCGAACGGATACTGGAGAAGAGACCGAACTGAATTCAGTGGCTGCTGAGATCCGGTATCCATGCTGCTGCTGGTTGTAGGCGCACTGGCGTCAATGTCTATTATGTCTGCGTCATGACCGTCACGAGTCACGACCAAAAACGTGCCGGAGTCGAGAATTTCCGAGTTCTACCGAGCACTAACGAAAGCCTTTGGCGGTAGCTCTATCGCCCATCATGCTTCTGAAACAACGTCGACGCTGATTGGATACATTCCCATTCCTACCCTTTTATTTTCTTGTCAGCAATTGGACGACTGGTCTCGTCCTGTTTGGGCGATTCAAAAACAGCCTACAGCCTCCACCGCTCGGCAGAGCTCGGCAGAGACCGGCAGAGACCAATATAAAAAAATATATATATGATTTATTTTTGTTACAAAACACACAATTAACTTAGAATATGTGATTATTGTTAATTTTATTTATTTATTTTTTTAAATAAAAATTAAAAGCACTGGGGAAACTGTGTGTGTGTGTGTGTGGGGGGGGGGGGGCGCCCTATCGCCCTCTACTGGCCAGCCGCCACTGCAAATCACCATAATAAACACTGACAGGTAGAAAATAAAACATGGCAGGAAAAAAAAAGGAAAAGACACAATAATCAGATCCTCGTTAATGCTGTAAGAAAAACTTTCTTTCAGCTCTTTGTGCTGTAATTACGGCACTCGTGTGGAGCTATAAATGAAAAATGGGTAACACTTTACAACAAGGGTCCCTTTTTCAATGTTTCTTAGTGCATTATTAAGCATTAACAAACTATTAAAAAGTGTTAACAACTGATTTCATGCATTACATAACATTACTAAACATATTATTTAATGAATTATTAAGCAGTTACCTAATGTCTATTACTGAACGTTAGTTAATGTAGTACTAAGCATTTTTTACCCTCATTGTAAAGTGTAAACATTTATCAATTTATAAACACATTCTAAATGTTTAATAGATACCTAAGCATTACTTAAGTATTACTTAACCATAATTAATCATTACTGAATTAATTTTGGACCCTTATAGACATCAGTTAACTGCTTAATATTGTATAAATGTTTAAAAATGCTATGTACTGCATAAAAGCAGTTGTTAACACTTAATGTAATAGTTTATTAATGCTTAATAATGCACAAAGAAACACGAATAAAGGGTCTCTTATTATAAAGTGTTACCAAAAAATTTAAGTTCTAAGTTTAATAACATTATTTAAGCTTCACTTTGTGGCTTGTGGATTCAAGAATTTCACTTTTTTGATAGTTTAATGTGTTTTATAGGAAATTAAAAGATTTGCACTACTTTGCAAATTGATTTGTCTAATCCTTTCTCTTTTATTTGCACGCATAAACCCCCCCAAGGATGTCCTTGTCTAAGATTATAATGGCTATGCTGCTTCAACAACATTACACAACACTAATCGCATTAAAAATTGCCCTCTCTGGTCTTATTTCCATAACGTGCGTACGTTAAAATATGCCCTATTGTTCTGACGCAGCCAGGTGGAAGACTAGAAGAGTTACATTCACATTGTGAAGACGCTGTGGGTGTTGGAGGGTGATGAAGCCACAAAGTCCAACGGCTCCGCTGGCATGATTAGAGAGACAGGCAGGACACCAGCTCTGGGCCTCGTTACTCAAGCTCCATTAAGCTTCACGCTTAAATTAAACCCTAATACCTGTTGTCACGGTGATGCACAGGGATGCTAATGTTTATCTGGGCCACGGGGGCTGCAAACTGTCCCTGTGTGCAACACTGATGGCACCAACTATATGCACACACAATCAGCTCATCCACATTACGCCTTGTAGGTCGCGAGCACACACACAAAGCAAGCTGCTCTGAAAACACACAGCATAAATGCATATTCATCATTCATCAACAGAATAGCCTCCCAGGCTTGCACCTCTTTTTATTTTTCTGATGGCAATTTCACATTATGGTGTCATGTATGAATACATTTATGAATTTTGCTTTAAAGTCGGAAGTAATCACAACGAGTGACATTTTAGTGTCACACAGAACAAATCTGAATGATGAAAAAAAAGGAAAAAGATTCATAAATGAGTCACAAGCATACAGTTAGAGTTAAAGGCAGGCTCATACTTGTTCAAACAAGTTATTTAACTAGTTTAATTTAACTTTTACTCAAGTAGTAAAATTGTGAAAAGAACTGAAAAAGACTGAATGAAGACTTCAGTCGTTGATTTGATTCATCTGATCCGTTTACCAGGCTTTTTCCCACATCATGAAACCACCACTGCTGTGCTTTATGATGTAGAGGGTGTTCACAAGGGTCCAGGTGAGCTGTTTGCCTTTATCTGGATTATTAGATTAAAGAGCAAGTCACCCCCTACCAAAGTCTTACTCCACTCCCACCTTTTGTTTGAAAAATGCAACAAATGCTACTGCCTAGCAGACCGAGAAGGCGGAGCCGCTAACAAATACACACACACACATACAAGCTCACAACGACATTGTGACATCATATGGTACCAGCTAATGTTCTAGGGTACCTCTTAGCCAATAGCGATGGCAGATTTTAATTCAAATGCAGTGCAGAGTTTTTACCTGACAACGGCACAACACTGACATTTTTAGGCAGAAAATTCAAATTTTTAATAAAATGCACTAAAGTGCAAAACTATTGGCTACACATGTCTGCAGCATGATTAGACACGCATTTATGTAGTTTATCAGAAAAAAAAGTTGATTTGGGGGTGACTTGTTCTTCAAATAGTAAAGAGAAACCAGATAGTTTTTATTTGTTTTTAGCACCCTCTAGTGACTGTTTAGAAAAACCAAATGTATAGCATGTCTCCTCACTGTGCGTTCGACTTTTTTGACACCTTAAGTGTCTACAGGAGCGATTCATCACTAAATCAAACAAACAGCTGTGTTTATGATCTAAAAAAAGCAGGAAATGTGCTGGAAGCAGATACCAGCGCTGGTATGTCAACTCCAATTTTAGTCCAACAGGGACCAGACCGGCACTCTGAAGTTGCAAGCACAATATTCTGGCTGCAGAGGGTTGTGGGTGTCTCAGTGACATTTCATTAACCCTGTAAGGGTCATTTTAGCACATACTGGGTCATGATTTAAACACATGAAAAAGCTTAAGATTGACTTGCATGGAAGCTCCATATATGCCGCAGATTTGAAGTCATAAACTTATGGTCTTATGTGACTTGATACTGATGACAGTAAAAATAAATGAATAATGCAAACCAAATTTGTTTGAAAATTGGGTTAAAGTGATACAGGCCCAGAAGTAATTATCAAGACACCCATGAGCTGTAACAGTATAATCAGGATGACTCCTTTTGTGTCTTTTCTGTTAAATATTAGGTTTATTAAAGGGCAGCAAGAACAGTTAATAGATCATCAGCTCTGGCGAGTGATTTTAATTAAGCCTGGTGACCCGATACAAAGTGTGAGTAATTCATCACCCTCTCTCCAGAAATGATCAGAAGCTAAAACAACCTTTTTTGTGTGTGTGAACTTGACACTCATCTTGTAATTTGCAATCACTTTTTATTTAGACAGGAAAACAATCAACATGAAGATGCAAGACAAAAAAGAAAAAAGGATTCATGCAAATGAAGAGAAATCCAACTCACTTACAGATAATTTATAAAATGTGGTTTGAAGACACATAAATACAGGTCTTCCACCAACATGATGACAAGATGTTCTTTTTTTAATGACAAGATATTGTTGATGCCAGATAAAGTAACTTCCTGTCAAGTGTGCGATGAGAATACACTCTCTAGAGACTCAGTGAGAGACAATAATAAAATAAAATAAAATTAGAAAATGAAAATCATACTAGATATCTTCAGTACTCATTTTTTATTCATTAATTTTGGGGACGACGAGGCTGTTCTAAAGGGATCTAAAGGTATCGGTGTGCTGACCAATCACAGGCGTGTGCTGTTCGTAGTGTTCGACAGGGAGTTAAAAGTTTGGTCATTTCTCCTTCACCTTAAGCGAGCCTGCCATAGAGCGCTTGAGTCAGTGGAGTCAGGGTGTTTCATGTCTCCATACTGCCACAGGCATAGAAATATGGCTTTCTCTGAGATGTTATTATATTAAGCACTGTAAAAAAAATCAGAACAATATTGATTTTAATTTTATGATTTCTGTTCAGGTTTGTAGGATGACTGCAATCTATAGAACACTAGAACACGTGTGTTGGTATTTCAACTTAGAGGGACCATTTGAAATTTGGAGACAATTTTGAAAATAACAATTTTTGACAGTAAAAAGTCTTTCCCCATCTGAAAATAATTATAATCATTCTAAGTGTTAAAACTTAATATTAGGTTTAAGATTAAAGTTCATTTAGCCAGGGTTACCTTTCATTTGAGGGTCCTGACAAGTATGGATGCATGTGAGTGATCAACCAGTCTGTTTTATCAGAACTCGGTCTTTCATCTCTGCAGTGGGCCTGAACACAAATTGGGTGACGCTGACACCCAGGGGTCTCTGAACACATCAGCACCCGTCTTCACTACACACACACACACACACACGTGTGTGTGTGCGCGCACACACACACAAAAGGCATTCGCAAACACACATACACGTATAGATGCTCAGTCACTTTAATTCATACAGATATCATTGCTGCAGATGTCACATCCACTTTCATCAGCCTCATTTTCAGTCACTGAAAATTTCAGGACAATGCAGAATCTGTTGTTGCATACATTTTTGTGGCTGTCTACTTGGCAAAACAAATCTGTTTACCAGAGGTGTGGACTCAAGTCACATGACTTGGACTCGAGTCAGGCTCGAGTCATTATTTTAATGACTTCTGACTTGGCAAAATCTATAATTACGACAACTCAGACTTGAATGACAATGACTTGCAACTTGATTCGACTTACATCTGTTGACTTGATGATGACTTGAGCATATTTGATATTTTGGCACAAAAGTTGCACGGCATGGACAAAAATCATAAACCATTCTTCGTTCTGGTTTGATCCTGTTCTGCTAAATGCAGCAGCACCTTGTTTATAATCAGCTTCAGTTGCTCTTTCTGCTTGTTTGAGCAAATAAATGAAGCTTTAAGAAGCTTTATTTCTGGAATTTATTTATCATCATTGTAATTAAATTGAAGTTGGACAGATGACTTGATTGTGACTTGAAAATTCAAAGTTAAGGACTTGGACTTGACTTGGACTTTCAAATCATTGACATTGGACTCGACTTGGACTTGGTTGTCTTTGACTTGGACTTGACTCGAGACTTGACTGGAACAACTTGTGACTTACTTGTGACTTGCAAAGCAGTGACTTGGTCACACCTTTGCTGTTTACTTATGACTGTCTAGAATGCTACACCTCTCAAGATTGTGGTGTCTTCAAAAAATACAAAGAAACAGCTTTAACTGTAAAGCATGTACACTACAGCATGTGCCACTTCTGTCAGCCAAGAGAAACTGTTGATCCTGCAGAATCAACACAACAGAATAGTTCATGAGTGATTGAAACCTTTGAAACTAATTTCCATACTTACTTAATTACAGAGTAGTTTTTGAATTTTTGTTTTTAGTTTTAGGCTTATGACCGTGTCCCCAGGGGCACCCTGTGGGGGACGCTCCAGGAGTATGGGGTGGGTGGCTTTCTGTTAAGGGCCATTCAGTCCCTTTACCAGAGGAGCGTGAGTTTGGTCCGCATAGCCGGTAGTAAGTCGGACCTGTTCCCAGTGAGGGTTGGACTCCGCCAGGGCTGCCCTTTGTCACCGGTTCTGTTCATCACTTTTATGGACAGAATTTCTACGCGCAGCCGTGGTGTGGAGTGTGTCGAGTTTGGTGGCAGGAGAATCTCGTCTCTGCTTTTTGCGGATGATGTGGTCCTCCTAGCTTCATCCAGCTCTGACCTTCAGCTCTTGCTGGGTAGG
Organism: Nothobranchius furzeri; assembly: GCF_043380555.1. Lineage (NCBI taxonomy): Eukaryota > Metazoa > Chordata > Actinopteri > Cyprinodontiformes > Nothobranchiidae > Nothobranchius > Nothobranchius furzeri. Next base: position 67,978,781 of record NC_091745.1, read on the forward strand.
TTCGCGGCCGAATGTGAAGCGGCTGGGATGAGGATCAGCACCTCCAAATCTGAGACCATGGTTCTCGACCGGAAAAGGGTGGCTTGCCACCTCCGGGTCGGGGGAGAGGTCCTACCTCAAGTGGAGGAGTTTAAGTATCTCGGGGTCTTGTTCACGAGTGAGGGTAGGAGGGATCGGGAGATCGACAGGCGGATTGGTTCGGCGTCTGCAGTGATGCGGACGCTGAGCCGATCTGTCGTGGGGAAGAGGGAGCTGAGCCAGAAAGCCAGGCTCTCGATTTACCGGTCGATCTACGTCCCAATCCTCACCTATGGTCATGAGCTTTGGGTAATGACCGAAAGAACGAGATCGCGGATACAAGCGGCCGAAATGATTTTCCTCCGTAGGGTGGCCGGGCTCAGCCTTAGAGATAGGGTGAGGAGCTCGGACATTCGGGAGGGACTCGGAGTAGAACCGCTGCTCCTCCGGATCGAAAGGAGCCAGTTGAGGTGGTTTGGGCATCTGGTCAGGATGCCTCCTGGACGCCTCCCCGGGGAGGTGTTTCGGGCATGTCCTGCCGGCAGAAGGCCCCCGGGTCGACCCAGGACACGTTGGAGAGGTTACATCTCCAATCTGGTCCGGGAACGCCTTGGGGTCCTGCCGGAGGAGCTGGTGGACAAGGCCGGGGAGAGGACGGCCTGGAGCTCCCTAATTGGGATGCTGCCCCCGCGACCCGGACCCGGATAAGCGGAGGAAGACGAAGACGAAGAGAGTTTTTAGTTTATTCACTTTACACATACACATGTAATATTAAGTTGTTGAAAAACTATCTTGAGATACTTTTAGAGCCAACTGTTTCTAATTCATCGTTACTATTCGTAGCTCAAAGTTAGCCTGTAGCATTCTTCACCTGATATTGGAGTAAAACAAACAATTGCTTTGGTTACTTTGGGTTAATTTAACACCTGGGCTGCTCCTTTTGCTGGCTAACATATTGTCTACAACTCTGGAGCTTGTGGTTGGCCGTTGTCGAATTACAAATTGTGGAGTAACATCATTAGATGGCGCAGACTCGGCGACCCCACGGGCTCACAGATTGTAAACAAAGACTAAAGCCTGGTTTATCCTTCTCCGTGAGCTCCACAAGGGAGAGACGTACACGGAGTGTCGGAAAGGTTTTTCACATTTGAACTTCTGTTCAGGCAGTGTTGCAAAGCAATTCCCCTGCCAGGACAGCAGAGGGCGTAGCGCTGTTCTGTGGTATCCTACCACCATAACACTCATGTATCCAGTCTCCGATAGTGTATTTACTAATGTGTTTATATATTTCAGAGACTTTATATCACAGACAAATTTGTCCTTTGTTCTCCTCCACCTCTTCATGCGGTCGCCACCTCTAAACCCACATTTTCAGTTGTTTCCATCCACGTTAGCTCCATATTTTGTACTCTGTCAGTTACGGGTGAATAAATGTTTATATTTTCGGACTTTTTCCACGATGCGATCTTCAATCTGTTCTGGGTCTGCAGCTAAATATCTGTTTACTTTTTAACGGAGCTACAGCGGTGCTGGTGATGAATGTACAGGAAGAGGCGTCACATTGGATGGATGTTTAAAAATTTGGGCATGTCTCCATCACCCTCTGTGAGCTCGGCGGAGAGCCGTTGCTCCGACACATAATGGCGTTGCGTGTCTCTGCACCGACGCAGATGGAGAAGTACAAATCAGGCTTAAGTCCTTCTTTAGCCTTTTTAAAAGGAAAAAAGCTGACAACCCTCCAGCTGTCTGAGAAGAAAATTGGGTACAATGTAACCTTCCTCTTTGGTATGTTCTTACTGTGTCTAGTTTCTAATCAGAACATACTTTTCGGCACGGTCCTGCGCCTGGAGCGGGCGTGGGTGATACTTTTTAGATACTTTGTAGATACTTTTTTAGCCACAAATCAGAACATCCTGTATCTGAAAGAGACGTTGACATTTAACTTAACTTTAATTTATCTCTAATGAACCTTGTGTCTGAGTGTAGATAATGATTCACTCGTTAAATCCACAATTACTGATCGTACCATATTCATTTCAAACTTCAGTAATTCAAGCACAGATTAATCAACCATATTAATTCAAGCACAGATTAATCAACCGTATTAATTTAAGCACAGATTAATCAACCGTATTAATTTAAGCACAGATTAATCAAAACATTATTGATCATTTCGTATAACATTTGGTCATTCCATTTCACGATTGATTAACTCATATGAGCTGAAAATAGTCACTTTATTCAGAGGCATGAGGAATTCTGCGGTGTTTTCAGAAGAAGGTTTTGTTTGGGACCACGGGCTGACATCGTGTCCCTCCTGAAATGTCAACAAGGTTTGCAGAACCTTGTTGCTTGTTGGAAGGTAGAATGTAAAATCCACCTTAGAGAATGGAATTTATGTCTGCCGGTGACCGGTGGCATGTAGGTCAGTTTTTAGGTGAAAACGGACTATTGCTGGATGTTACAACATCAAATATATATAATCAGGAACTTGAAGCTTATGGATGCAGCTGAACATGTGTTTTATGTTTTTTATGTATGTGAGCCTGAAAAATTCAAGCACTGAAAGTTTAAAAGTGTCAGAAATGAAACTTTTTCCGTTTGGTTTTTAAAGATTTTTCTCGACAGGCTCCAAGTTAGATCTCTGTTCGTCCCAAAAACAGAATGGAAAAGCACTTTGGAAGAATACAGTTTGGGAGTTCAGCACACAAAGCCACCTGACTTTTCCGTGGTCGGCTCGGCATCAGGCTGACAGAGGGGAAGCGGAAGCCTCCATAAACTGGGTCGCGGAGGGTAAAACTGCCTGAGGGCAGCTTGGCTGACACCCCACATCTAAATCAGCACGTTAGGCACCAGTGCACGACAAAGAATTATGGGGGAAAAAATGCAAGAGAGGAGAAACTGCATGCATTATGTGTTTTAATATTCAGTGTTTGGAGAGTGGATGAGATCAGTGCAGTGGAGCTGAGCCATTTGGCTTCCCTTCAAAGCAACAGACGCATGAAGGGTACTTAACTACTAAAGTTCATGCAAGAGCTGCATTTTAGTTTCCAGATGAAACCCTACCTGAAGGTCATCACTCCACTCAACAGGAAGTTGAAGTTATACAAGCACACAAAACTGCAAAAGGGCATTGTTGTTTTTTTCACTTTTTGGCCTAAGCCTTTTTGAGAATTAGAGAAAATCAGTTTTACCAATTATTTAATCCATCTATCCATTTTCTATACTCGCTTGTCCACGCAGGACCGCAGGGGGCTGGTGCCTATCTCCAGTGATCTCTGAGCAAGTAGGCGGGCTACACCCTGTACAGGTTGCCAGCAATTAACTTAATTGTAAATTGAAATATATTTTCAGATTCAAAATGTAGCTCACATTTAGTCGTCAGTGGAAATGTCACACTAGTTGCTAAAAAAAACTTACTAAAATAAAGTATTTTATTGTATGTGTCTTGGATTGGTGCTTTTGTAAGTCCAGATACGTTTGTCATATGCAGCTCTTTAAATATCTACCAGTTTCAAAAGACGGAAATTGGAAGAAATCAGAAGATTCTCCTTTTAGCAGATCATCGGCCCTCATCTTCATTAGTGTCCTCTGTGTCAACCCTCTGCTTCTAGGAACTTTTTTTTCACGTTCCTCTTTTCTTTCTTCATGTCATCCAGCTTTTACACATGGCTCTACATGAGCTATCCATCTGTCTCTTCACACTTATTTCAATTATTTTTATTTAAATACCTCACTAACAATGTCAGCATTTTTAGTTCTGCCTCCAATTTATTTATTAGGGCATAAAATACTAACTCTTTGGATAATACATTTATGTAAAAATTTGTTAAAAATAAACAACATTTGCATCAATGCAGAAGGGTACCATCTAGAAGCAGAAAAATGTGTCGCACCTTAAAGATAAAATGATAAATCTTCAAAAAAGCTAGCTTAAGATGTTTTTTTTCATGCCTCAACAACATTCAAATACATTACAACTATATTGTGGAGTTAAAAATCAATAAACAAAAATTGATAAAGAAGTTCTGTCACATTTGTCTTAAAACCTCCGCCAATAACACGACTCAGTCCAGAAGCAGCCATTGGACCATCTGACTGTCTGTCTCAACGAACCGCCACACTTCCGCTCTTCCCTGGGTCCTCCACTCATTACAGACTCATGCATTTTGCAACAGAACCCCACTGGTGTGAGAACGTCAGCTCTGTCTTGTCAAATGCACCATGTAAGTTACTAAAAAAGTAACTTTAAATATTCAACCGAAAAAGAGGCGAGCTGAAGAAAACCTAGGGAAAACTGAACAAACGTGAGCAACAGTGAAGCAATCACAGCGAGATTCGTTACTGTCTGTGTGTGTGCGTGGATGAGCTGGACGGACTGCGCTCCCGGCCGGCTAGAATTTTGTGTGTAGGGAGGGGCGGGCGCTCTATGTGACTGGCCAATCACAGAGCGTGAAGACAGTCAGTTACCCAATGAGGATTTTCCTTCTGCACGATTACAGATATTTACCAGGTTTACTCGTTTCATGCTAGTATTAATCAAAAATACTTTATCCGTACCAGATACTCGTCTGAAACGAGTATCCGGCTCACCCTAGTAATCAGTAATGTTGAACAGTGTGAAGAAGGTCATTTGCACGTGTGCACACCATGCAGAACTGAATTCAAGGTAAAGGTAACCACCTCACATGTCTTTGCTCCATAACCAAAGCTTCCTATCTCTGAGAGGGCGTGTTCTGAGGTTTTGTTAAAACCAAAAACTCCTCAGTTCAACTCCAGTTCTTGAACCAACCAGATACTCTCCATGATGACGAGAGTCATCCCAGAGGACGAGGGTCGGCCGCCCGAAGCCTCACTAAGCTGTTCTGTCACGCCGATAGAATCGCTCCGAATAAACACCACCTGTAACCAGCTGACGCAAAACTCCTTCAGAGTTATTGATTTTGAGACGCAACTAGTTTCATCAGTCGTTGTGACCCGGAGACATCTCAGGACCGATTTGGTCGCACTAAGGTCCTTCTACCAACCTCGTGCTCGGAGGACATCATCTCCACCTGACCAGCACTCTCCTGAACTGGGTGAGGTAGACACTTTCCGACAGATGGCGTCTGTATGCTGTTCTCTCTAAGAAACAACTTAGTTAGCTGCAAAACAACTTTCCACCCAGAACGCGTTTCTCTCTCTGAAAGAAATCTTCTGAGATTCATCCACGAATCCAACACACGCATCCACTTTAGTTTCCATTCAGACACAGGTTTGCTCTTGATTCCAAGTTTAATATCAAAGCTGTTACAAATTATTATTTCTAAATTGTCATTTCTAAATTGTCATTTTTTAAATTGTCATCTTTAAATTGTTAGTAATAAATTCTTAACTTTTTAAGCCTGACTCTTCTTTGAAATCAACCACAGAATGGTAAATATTTGGTTATTGAATAAGCAAAGATTCCATTAAGTCTTCTGTTTAATAAATAAACTTTTGCTATTAATTTAACTATCTTAAATTAAATATTAATCTTTGGATTAAATATAGACCAAGCCCATTGGTGTATGAACTTCTATCAAATATAAATATACTGGATATTTATATATGATATAAGCTTCATTTGCTAACTTGTTTGATCTTCTTCAGAATCTAACAAAGCTGATAGCAAACAAAGTTAATTCTAGTATGTAGATTGTCTACGCTACATAATGATGTAGCAAACAGTGACCGGGGTTTTGTGCTCTCTCGTTTCCTCCGGTATCAGATGTGATCCACGGATGATAACCGGAGAGATGAATGGTCTGTGATCATGTTTGTGTTTCAATGCTAGCTTGTTCTGTAGATTTGCCAATGCAGCTTCAAGCCCATCTCCCTCCGTGATTACAGCTGGAAGCAACGCCTCTCATTCACAAATGCGCAACACATAGAGCTAAAACACATAGTTTTACAATCTTATATTATGCTGTTCATCCATATGTACATAGCGTTAAGGATTGGCCACACATATATTAAATGATCAACAAGATGTGATGATTCCATATAAATATGAAATATCAATCTGGTTGATCTTTGAATGTTTAATCAGGATACTTTAATTTCTTTTACTTATTCAGGGACCATAAACACACTACATATTAATTAAGTCATAGTCAAGCATATAGTTTATGAAATGAATTTATTTCTATTTTCCTAAACTAATGATTATACAAGACAAGGTATGAATGAAATTTTGGGATGGAAGCTACATGTTTTCTCTGAGAGGGTTTTTAATTCAGTTGGGCTGTATATTTTGATATGCTAGAGATTTGTTTATAAAACCATCCGACACAATTTGTGCCGAGTCTACGCACCCTTGTGTGGAGATCCTTGTGCAGATCCGGGGGGGTGGGGGGGTGGGTGGGTGGGGGGGGGGTGGGGGGGTCAGGAGGTTGAGATGGACACTGCCGATGGCGTGGACCTCTGGTATGGGAGCCCGTAGACAGTTCAGAACACGACCCTCCCAGTCTGAGTAATCTTCAGGCAACGGCAGGAAGCTGGATAGCCTATTTTGCATCTAAGGCTGTTTGGTGGCTCTTAAAAGAGCCGCTGTGTCTGTAATCATTTGCAAGTGTTGCATAGACGCTTTGACCTTGAGGTCAAAAGAGAGGATGGTCTCATAATGCTTGCATACCCAGTAGGCCTGGTCGGGAGGCAGCTGAAGACTGATTAGATCAGGAAATAAATCTGTTTAATCACCTTCCTTGTTTATAAACTTGTACAAATCAGAATTTGACATGTTTAAAAGGCATTACCAAAATACCTCAGAGAGTCACGTCTTAAGCCAGATACTGAGAGAGGTTACTCTTGATGAAGTGGAGATGTTTTTAACATTCATGTGAAGTGAATGTTAAACATTAATGATAATCTTCTTATAATGTGTATGAGTATACTGATTTTCCAGAGTTTTCCTCTTTCAGAAATTATGTATGATTTGTCAGAAATCCGTAAAAGTGATTATCTTATCATGTACTGTGATATAATATAAGCAATACGTCTTTTTTTTTTTTGCTAAGCACGCCCCCGCCCGGCAAAGCTTCGTCCAATAGGAAACTGAGCGCCGTCCAGAACTAACCAATAGCGTCACTTAAATGTTTCAAATTTAAGGAATACCTCGGCTGATGCAGAGTTGATGAACTTTTCACCAACAAATAATTCTCTAAAGTATAAATAAATGAGAACACAACATGACATGAGAATAATACTTGTAAAACAGCGTGTTTTAGCTCTGTTTGTCAGCTACAGAAGCACATTTATAAAACAGAAACATGAAGTCGTCGTCGTCGTCATCGTCGTCGTCTTCCTCCGCTTATCCGGTTCTGGGTCGCGGGGGCAGCATCTCAACTAGGGAGCTCCAAACCGTCCTCTCTCCGGCCTTCTCCACCAGCTCCTCCGGCAGGACCCCAAGGCGTTCCCGGACCAGATTGGAGATGTAACCTCTCCAACGTGTCCTGGGTCGACCCGGGGGCCTCCTACTGGCAGGACATGCCCGAAACACCTCCCCGGGGAGGCATCCAGGAGGCATCCTGACCAGATGCCCAACCCACCTCAACTGGCTCCTTTCGATCCGAAGGAGCAGCGGTTCTACTCTGAGTCCCTCCTGAATATCCGAGCTCCTCACCCTATCTCTAAGGCTGAGCCCGGTCACCCTACGGAGGAAATTATTTCGGCCGCTTGCATCCGCGATCTCATTCTTTCAGTCATTACCCAAAGCTCATGACCATAGATGAGGATTGGGGCATAGATCGACCGGTAAATGGAGAGCCTGGCTTTCTGGCTCAGCTCCCTCTTCACCACGACAGATCGGCTCAGCGTCCGCATCGCTGCAGATGCTGAACCAATCCGCCTGTCGATCTCCCGATCCCTCCTACCCTCACTCGTGAACAAGACCCCGAGATACTTAAACTCCTCCACTTGAGGTAGGACCTCTCCCCCGACTCGGAGTTGGCAAGCCACCCTTTTCTGGTCGAGAACCATGGTTTCAGATTTGGAGGTGCTGATCCTAATCCCAGCCGCTTCACACTTGGCCGCAAACCTACCTAGCAAGAGCTGAAGGTCAGAGCTGGATGAAGCTAGGAGGACCACATCATCTGCAAAAAGCAGAGACGAGATTCTCCTGCCACCAAACTCAACACACTCCTCACCATGGCTGCGCCTAGAAATTCTGTCCATATAGGTAATGAACAGAACCACTGACAAAGAGCAGCCCTGGCAGAGTCCAACCCTCACCGGGAACAGGTCCGGCTTACTACCGGCTATGCAGACCAAACTCACGCTCCTCTGGTAAAGGGACTGAATGGCCCTTAACAGAAAGCCACCCACCCCATGCTCCTGGAGCGTCCCCCACTGGGTGACCCTGGGGACATGGTCATAAGCCTTCTCCAAATCCACAAAACACATGTGGATTGGTTGGGCAAACTCCCATGCCCCCTCCATCACCCTTGCAAGGGTATAGAGCTGGTCCACAGTTCCACGGCCAGGACGAAAACCACATTGCTCCTCCTCAATCTGAGATTCAACTATCGATTGGACCCTCCTCTACAGTACCTTGGAGTAGACCTTTCCAGGGAGGCTGAGGAGTGTGATCCCCCTATAGTTGGAACACACCCTCAGGTCACCCTTCTTAAAGATGGGGACCACCACCCCGGTCTGCCACTCCACAGGAACTGCCCCCGATGACCACGTAATGTTGCAGAGACGTGTCAACCATGACAGCCCTACAACATCCATAGCCTTGAGATACCCAGGACGAACCTCATCCGCCCCCGGGGCTCCGCCGCTGTGTAGTTGTTTGACTACCTCAGCAACTTCTGCCCCCGAGATTGGACAGTCCATCCCCAGGTCTCCTGGCTCTGGTTCCTCCTCGGAATGCGCATAGGTGGCATTGAGGAGCTCCTCAAAGTATTCCTTCCACCGTCCGACTATAGCCTCAGTTGACGTCAGCAGCTCCCCATCCCCACTGTAAACAGTGTGAGCGAGTTGCTGCCTTCCTCTCCTGAGGCGCCGGACAGTTTGCCAGAACCTCTTTGGAGCCGATTGATAGTCTTTCTCCATGGCCTCACCAAACTCCTCCCACGCCCGAGATTTTGCCTCGGCAACTGCCACTGCTGCACCCCGCTTGGCTATCCGGTACCTGTCTGCTGCCTCCGGAGACCCACAGACCAGCCACGCCCTGTAGGCCTCCTTCTTCAGCCTGACGACTCCCCGAACCTCTGGTGTCCACCAGCGGGTACGGGGGTTGCCACCACGACTAGCACCGGCCACCTTGCGACCACAGCTAGCAACAGCCACCCCAACAATTGCAGAGTGGAACAAGGCCCACTCGGAGTCAATGTCCCCCACTGCTCTCGGGACACGGTCAAAGCTCTGCCGGAGGTGGGAGTTGAAGACCGTCTTAACAGGTTCTTCTGCCAGGTGTTCCCAGCAGACCCTCACTATGTGTTTGGGTCTGCCAGGTCTACGCGGCATCTTCCCCTGCCATCTGATCCAACTCACCACCAGGTGGTGATCAGTTGACAACTCCGCTCGTCTCTTCACTCGGGTGTCCAAAACATACGGCCGCAGATCAGATGATACGACTACAAAGTCTATCATCGACCTGCGACCTAGACTGCCCTGGTACCAAGTGTACCGATGGGCATCCTTATGTTCGAACATGGTGTTCGTTATGGCCAAACTGCGGCTTGCACAGAAGTCCAATAACGAAACACCACTCGAGTTCAGATCAGGCGGGCCATTCCTCCCAATCACACCCCTCCAGGTCAAGCTGTCATTGCCCACATGAGCACTGAAGTCCCCCAGCAGGACAATGGAGTCCCCTGATGGAGCACTATCTAGCACTCATCCCAGGGACTCCAAAAAGGGTGGGTACTCTGAACTGATATTTGGCCCATAAGCACAAACAACAGTCTGGACCTGTTCCCCGACACGAAGGCGCAGGGAAGCTACCCTCTCGTGCCCCGGGGTAAACCCCAACACACAGGCATAGAGTCTCGGGGCTAACAAAAAGCCAACCCCAGCCCTCTGCCTCTCACCCGGAGCAACTCCAGCAAAGGAGAGTGTCCAACCCCTCTCAAGGACTTGGGTTCCAGAGCCAATGCTAGATGGCTCGATGTGAGTCCGACTATATCTAGCTGGTACTGCTCAACCTCTGCCACAAGCTCCTGCGCCTTCCCCGCCAGCGAGGTGACGTTCCATGTCCCAAAAACCAGTTTTCTTGTCCGGGGATCGGACCGCCAAGGCTCGCACCTTGGTCTGCCACCCGATCCACATTGCACTGGACCCTTCATGTTCCTCCTGCGGGTGGTGGGTCCACAGTTGGATGAGCCCATGTATCCGGTTCGGGCTGGGCCCGGCCGGGCCCCGTGGGCGAAGGCCCGGCCACCAGGTGCTCGCTCACGGGCCACAACCCCAGGCCTGGCTCCAGGGTGGGACCCCGGTAACCCTCCGGGCGAGTACTCTGACTCTTTGACTTTACCTCCATGAAGGATCCTGTGAAGTTGCCGTCTTAAAAAAACAGAACAGCGTTTTTGTGTGATACGCTTGTCAGCCACTAGATGGTGGCATCGGATAAGAGAAATACTCCAGAAAGAAGCTTTAACTTGTTAAATCAAAAAATACCAATATGGTGGATCTGAAATGAATCATTGCAAGAAAAATATTAATTTTAACACATCCTTGATTAAATGCACAGATTATTCAACATTTTAGGATTGAAACATCTTGATCATTCAACACAGTTGATTATATCAACCTATAAGTTGTAAATTAGTTCATGCTTAAAGGAGGATGAACTTTATTTAGAGTGCAAAATGCAGGAGTCTCCGCATGAGGCCTTGAGCAAAGATATTATGGCTTCTTTGACTGGTTGCACATCGCATATCCCCGTTTCACTTTTTTGGAGGCCAGGCAGCTGTGATGCGACCCTGGATACGTGACGCAGTTTGTGGCTGCAAATTAAAAGTTTATTTCTGTTCATTTTGATTAAAACTTGACCAAAGGCTACAACATACATCTATTTCTAGATATAGAAATAAATTTACATACGTACATTTTTTTTAAAAACTTACTAGCTCACAGGGGCGGACTGGCCATTTATGAGTCCTGGGGAATCCCAAAACAGCCAGTGCCAGTGTTCACAATGGAACATTAAGTAAATTTTGTTACAAATAATAAAAAAAAAAAGTTATTTTCCTCTGAATGCCTAAACACACACACATTGGCACAAGCCAGTCCGTCCCATTCAACGTAACAGAACAGAGAGGGAGGGATGTATTTGGAAATGAGGTCAGTATCAATTCTTCTTGCACATTCCTCTGTCGCTGTCTAACCTTTAGAGAATCTTGCCGACACTCAGATTTACTCTCAGTGAGAGTAAATCCTAGACGGCAGGCAACACACACACACACACACACACACACACACACTCGTGTGTGTGCAAAAGCAAAGTAATACCTTACACACACTCACACAAAGAGTCAATTTTCTGTCTGATTATCTTCAACACACACGGGACACAGGCAGAGCATCACACACACACACACACACACACACACACACACACACACACACACACACACACACACACACACACACACACACACATACACACACACACACACACTACTGTTCTTGCACTATCACTTATAAATGTGCATATGGAAGATTTCTTTAGTTGTCTCAGTTTTGCACAAATACATCATGCAGATTTGCATACAGAGAGAAAGAGAGAGAGAGAGAGAGAGAGAGAGAGAGAGAGAGAGAGAGAGAGAGAGAGAGAGAGAGAGAGAGAGAGAGAGAGAGAGAGTGAGAGAGATCTCCATCCCCCTGAACTTTTGGGATCTGTGGACATAAAGCTGACTGGATGTGACGTGAGGTGTGCAGATTCAGCAGAACTGTTTTTCTGCAGACGGTTGATGTGAACCTGCAGCAGCTGTCAGATCTCTGTCAAAAACTGTCACAGTGTTCTTTTTTCTTCAAGCTGTGCCTCTCACCTCACACACTCTCCACCCTGCCTCTCCCTACAGGAGTTGTCAAACCTCAGCCTCACCCTCTGTGTGGACCACAAAACAAAAAGAAAAAAAAGTGTCATTGCTGCACCAGATAGTTTTTTACAGTCCTTTTATTGACGACTAGATCATGTATTTAGTTGAGAGCCTGGGATGCTTTTATTTCACAGATAGTGTTTAACATTTTTGCAATGACTTTATTTTTGGGGTCACGTCATTGTCTTTTATATCTTTTGTAATGAGAATAGTTGGAGAAAAACTGTGTTAAAATCATATTTTGAGCACAAAGCATTCAGGTGAAGGGAGTCAAGGAGATTAAATATATTAGATGCTGATCAGAATTGGTGGCGCATCTTTTTAAAATTAAAATAAACAGAGTTTGGAGGTTTCAGGCTTTATTTAGTCACATATAAGACACTGATAGACTGCACTTCAATAATTCTATCTTCCTTCATCTTCATCTCAAGAAACAGATAGAACTCATCGTATTGGCAGTGGCACCCCCAAGGGGTGGCCAGGGGTGGCCAGGGTCATCCCTAGAAAATTGCAAGCCACCCCACTGGCCACACCACACCAGTTTAATGTATCATATTAATTCTCCCACAAATGATAACTTCCTGTTCTTTAATCAGACATAAAACAAAGCCCAATAAAAACGAGTAAATATATAACCAGAATAAAGAAAGTATCTATGTTTCTTCTGCTCACCATTTTTAAAACAAAAGTTTAAATCTCTATAGTTTTTGTGAAGACAGCAATTAAAGTGTTTTTAAAAATTCTACAATAAAGTTTAAAATAACATTTCTCATAACTGTTTGAAATGTATTGTTCAGAATAAATTGTGTTCTATAAATATGAAGTGAGTTGGATGAATATTGTTCATTTTTATCATGAAAAAAATAAAGGAGCATACAATACATCGCCACATGCTAAACTCTCAGAGTCACCACATGGTCCAGTCTGGAGTGTCACCCCCAACATTTTCTCTGTTCCCATCTGGCCACCCCTATGAAAATGATCTGGGGACGCCACTGCTTATTGGTTGCACTGGACCAGTTCCAGAAGATTTACATTTTCTTGCTGTGTTTTTGCTACAAACATTTCCAGCTTTTAATAATAATTTCTTCTTGGAATATTTAGGATACAAAATCAAAATTTACATGGAAAACATTTTCATAACACAAATGGACTTTAAATAAAAATAAATGCAATATCTTTGTGATGTAAGGGTTTTTGCTTTTCTTTCTTCCTTGTTAGCATTAGGATTTATTTCCCTTTTAACAACAGTCGTGTCCCCACTATACAAGTTCCAGGAACTTTCTGGGAAGGGTAAATTGGCCAGGTCCTCTCAGCTGTTATGTCTCCGTACAAAATCAGCCCTTTCAGGACTTTGCTAAGACGTCAGCACATCACAAACACTTCGGCAGTGAGTGATGTCACTGATCAGTGCCAAAAAAAAGTGTCCACGGACGTTAATAACATTAAATTTTTTATCCTGTCCACGTATGTCATAAATAAATCAAGTTGGAGGACCAGGAGAGTGGTTGTGATATGTAAAATGTGATGCTTTTTACAGTTTTCTGAGACACCAGGTCAGTGACCTAGTGGTATGACTGCATACCCTCAGACTAGAAGATTCTGGGTTCAAATCCATGGTCGGGTCATACCAAAGACTTTAAAAATGGGATCCAGTGTGACAATTAGTTGGACTTAAACTTCAACTTTAACAAATCCTCATTAATAGCATTTTCTACAGTAGCTTAAAATAGATTGTGACATATCATTCTGGGATGCAGTCAGACAAACAAGCAGGCATTTAATAATGTTTCCTATGGGTCTGAGTTGCTCCAGTCTGGCTAAAGTTCTCCTAAAGATGTTCTAACAGCAAGGAACTTAGCTCTGCTCCTGAGGGAGGTGCTAACTGGACTCTAGATAACCAGATTGGATGTCGGAGGAGACTTTTTAATCCCTTTTCCAAAGCTGGGTAACGTCCACCACCCCATGAAACAGCTGGAAAGGGAAACTGGCTACTCTAAAAAAGCAAAGTGATGGTAGTTTATATGTGGAAGAGCAGATTTTAGCTGTGGGGAGCAGATCAAGAAGAGCACGTATATTTGTTCCTTACATTTTCCCAGAGGGACAGGTCCTACATCCAAGAATGACCAGCCGGTCCTGGCAAGACGTGGAGTTAACAAGGAGGCAGAGGTTTAATGGAGGGGTCCTACCAAACTGCGTGTTTACCCAAACATGCAAGAAAAAGGCTTTTGACCAGAGGTGGGTGGTATTCAAAAAGTAGGGACAAAAATAACAACCTGAGAGTTATAAAACTACCTTGAGAAAATGTTACTTGAGCACTGTGAGTTACTTATTTTTATATTACTCAAGAAGAAGCAGTGATAGGAATAATGGCTTTCAAAGGAATACTATGCAACTTTTTTGTAATTAAAAAAACAATTTGAGCCAGTATATGCTAAAATGACCCTTTACAGGGTTAATGAAAGGTCATTCAGACCCCCCACCGCTGACCACTGGAGCTGACATACCTGGTGCTGCAGTCTGTTTCCAGCATGTTTCATGCATGATTTAGATCAGGGGTCGGGAACCTTTTTGGCTGAGAGAGAGTCATGAAAGCCAAATATTTTGAAATGTATTTCCCTGAGAGCCATATACATTTTTTAAACACTGAATACAACTAAATGCGTGTAATTTTAAATAAGACCAACATTTTCAGAGTGTAATATGTCTCTAATTATTTTTAATAACATTGATATTGTGAAGCAAACCAATTATAAATAAAGTACTGCTTACCATTAATGCAACTTCTGGTGCTGCATGGTTTTGCTGATGGCCTTGTAGTCGGGTTGATACGCGATAATAATAATAATAATAATAATACATTTTATTTCAAAGCACCTTTCAGGACACCCAAGGTCACTTTACACAAAACACGTAATAAAATACAATAAAACAATAATAAAACCCAAAGAAGAAAAAACAGAGAGAAACATTTCAATAAAATCAGAGGTTGTAGGCAGATTTAAACATGTGTGTTTTGAGTTTTGTTTTGAAAAGGGTAAAACTGTCGACGTTCCTGATGTCTGGGGGAAGTGAGTTCCAGAGTCGAGGAGCAGAGCGGCTGAAAGCTCTGCTCCCCATGGTAGCAAGACGGGCAGAAGGAACCGCAAGATGGATGGAAGAAGAAGATCTGAGTGAACGGGACGGGGTGTGAATACTTATGAGGTTAAGCGATGAGGTTAAGCTTCATGTAGGCGTTGAGGCTTCCATCCGTTAAACGCCATTGTAGGTTGGTTTTGATGTTTTTCAGATGTGAGAATGACTGCTCACATGCATGTATGGCATGATAAGTAAATTATACATATAAGTAGACAAAATAAATCTGAATAAATTAAAAATTCCATCAAGTAGCCTAGAAAAGTCAATAGTAATCCAACGTAATCTGTTTTCAATGGTACACCCTCTCTGCATTGACACTGAAGAGAGAGAAGATTTATCCAATATGGCGGCGACGCCGCCACGCTCTCCGGGGCCCAATGGGGTGTTTACAGATTCATGTCTATGGCAGCAGCAAGCAAGCTGACATTTGTTGGATGGTAGCCGTAAAGGACTGGAGTTGGTGACCTTTACCAGCTATAGTTTTGCTCTCCGGTATCACCTGGGCGAGATGTTGACTTTTCTCTTTACATGGTCCAGTTCAGGAGAGGACTCAAACATTTGTCATCATTTACAGGAACTGATGTTTGTTCACCAGTTTGTTTTGGCAGATTTAAGCTTATGCAAATACCATTTAGGCAAGTAATGAGTAACAGAAAAGTATCATATTATCAAATAAAGTTATACTTATTATTTTATACCAGTTAATGAGACAAAAAAATCCATACCTGATTCAGTAAAATGATCGCATGACAGCTTTTATTACATGGTTCTGCATTTTGTTCAACTTTGACACTTTTTAACACCTGTTTTCATTTACTAAATACAGAGAAACAAAGTTAAGACAAATGATCTGAGTTTCAGACAGAAAACTAGTTTTTAACAGAGAGAGGGGGATGCTGTCGCAGAACAAAATATTTTATTCTTCCAGAAATTGAAGTGATAGGTACTCTTGAGTGTCATCTCCAAGGATAGACTTAAGGAAAGGAACCATTTTAAACAGATTAATGTGAAAATCTCTGGACTCAGCACTGGACTCAACCAGACTATGTGGATAGTGGCACAGATTGTGCGTCCCCCAGCTGACCACTCCAATCTGGAAAAATCAAACAAACAAACATGCTTTCAGTTATAAACAATACGAATATTGCTTAATTTATTTCAGTAAACATTCACCACAACATCAAACTAGTGTCTGGTTACCTGTATGGTGCGATGCTGATAGGTCTTGAACACAGCGCCTCCACCATCACCTGTCACAGCAGATTCACACATGCAAGGTTACTAAACACAACCCTTGATGTTTTATTTGTTAAAATATTAAATATTAATATGGCAAAGAGATCACACCTGCGCAAGTAATGTGATCTCTGTGTTTATTCCAACCACCGGTGCACAGGAAGTTATCAGTCACAGCCACCTTTGGATCTTTTGCTGTTATCTGTGACATATTCAGCACCTTTTGGATGCACGAGTCTCTCTGTGTTGGGTTAGAAAAATTGATACAACAAATTTAGTCTCGACACAAAAGTCTGGCACAAAAGTCTAAGAAAAAGAAAAAAAAAACTCACACACTCTCCAAGCTTGGCAAAGGCAATTTTTTCAGCTACTAAGGGCGGATGTTTGGTCAGAAAACTGAGTCTTTCGAGATGTTTGTTTAACAAAAGCTCCTCTGTTAGATTAGCAGACAACAAACAACGTTGTTTTTTTTACAATAATGACTTGTTCATGACATGAAATGTACAAAGTATGTAAGAATCTCTAGCTACTCATCAGTGTTTGTGAAATAAACTGTGAGAATCTGCTGCAAAACACACATACATGGTCTTTGTGCAGAGTAAGTCAATGCTAAAGCCTGGTTTATGCTTCTCCGTCAGCTCTGCAAGGGACAGACACGCACGGATTGACGGAAGCGTTTTGCTCTCATACCATACTCTCATACATCTCCGTCTCCTGAGGAGTGTTGCAAAGCAATTGCCCGGCAGGACAACAGAGGGCGTAGCACTGTTCTGTGGTATCCTGTCAGGTATCGGTCCAAGATCGTGTGTTTATATTGTGTTTTTTGTGTATATAAGAGACTTTTAACACGGACATATTTGTCTCTCATTCTCCTCCACCTCTTCATGCGCTCCCCACCTCTAAACCCACGTTTCCTGTCATTTCCGTCCACAAATAAAACGCTTGCTGCGCATCTTTTCACTTCTCCAGTCACGGGAGAATTAAACGTTCATATTTTTAGAGTTTTTTCGCGAGGTATTCTTCAAGCTTCTCCGTGTCTGCCGCTTGTTATCCTCGGCTCTCTTTACAATGGCGGCGCTGTAAACAACAGCGGCGTCCTGACCAATCACAAGCTTGCGTAATCCGTCTCGTTCGACGGATGTTTAAAAAAGTGGGCTCGACTCCGTACGTACTTGCGTGCCCTACGCATGGACGGATAATGGCGTTGCGTGTCTCTGCACTGACGCAGACGGAGAAGCATAAATCAGGCTTAAAGAGAGAGAGAGAGAGAGAGAGAGAGAGAGAGAGAGAGAGAGAGAGAGAGAGAGAGAGAGAGAGAGAGTTTGCATCACAGCTGGTGATGTGCTGTTATTTTATGTAAAGCAAGTTTCCTTATTTATACTTTTTAAACTACTTTGTTAATAATCGTTGGACCTCCTTGGAGGACTTGATGCACCTTGTTGCTTGCATGTTGATTTACCAACCAGCTTCAGAGCATCGCTTGTTCCTTGGGTACAAGGTATGCAAATGGGTCTGCAAAAATAGTTATGATTATGTTAAGAGATTAAGAGTTTCATTAAAGCAGAAATGTAAATATGTCATTCGTTCCATGTGTTAAATAAAGGAGTTGTTAGATACAAGCTTACCTCGTGGAAGCTGAGATTTGAACAGATTCCTCCAGTCGGATGAGAGCCACATCATAGTCATAAAATTGAGGAACTCCTTCTCTCTCTTTTGCTCTCGGATTAAAGTTCGGGTGTATCGTGAATTTTCGTACTTTTTTCTCTGTGAAAATAGAATCGTACAATAGCTGTTGCCACCAACACCTGAGCACATTTTATTATCAAAGTCAATTCAGAAATCTGTTTTAATTCAGTACTATAAAAGGAAGGTAAGATCTTTTGTGGTGGGTTTCTGTAGAAGGTTGGAAACACTTGGTGGTGGTTAGGAGCAATAAAGAGCTTTGATTGGATGGAGTAGCTGATGTGTAGCCCAAGTTGGACGGACGAGGAAGAGGACAATGGCCACAAGCTGCAGCTCTATTTGGCGATCAGTGGGAATCTGGATGTTCCCAGAGCATCCTGGAACATGAGAGGTGCTCTGGCATTCTTCTTTGTTGTTCCCCTCTCTTCCCACAAGTGTGTTATCAGTAGCTTGGGCTGATTCTGCAGTTGACGTTATAAGACAAGATCAGATAAGATAAGATAAGATAAGATAAGATAAGATAAGATACCGTAAATATTTTTTGTCACTGTCATTGTTGCCAGGAATAAAGACATTGCAGTCAACTCACAAGCATGAAAAAAAAGATAAAACCAGAAAAAATATATTTACTTATTTGAAAAATAATGGGCTGTGCAGTGGCGCAGTGGTTAGAGCTGTTGCCTTGCAGCAGGAAGGTCCTGGGTTCGCTTCCCAGCCTGGGATCTTTCTGCATGGAGTTTGCATGTTCTCCATGTACATGCGTGGGTTCTCTCCGGGTACTCCGGCTTCCTCCCACAGTCCAAAAACATGACTGTTAGGTTTATTGGTCTGTCTAAATTGTCCTTAGGTGTGAGTGTGTGCATGGTTGTTTGTCCTGTGTGTCTCTGTGTTGCCCTGCAATGGACTGGCTCTCTGTCCTACCCCGCCTACTTGCCCGTTGACTGCTGGAGATAGGCACCAGCGCCCCCTGCGACCCTACGAGGACAAGCGGGTTCAGAAGATGGATGGATGGATATTTGAAAAATATTATAAAAAAGATTGCACTCTGTACTGTTAGTTGACCCGTGATCAATGTGCTCATCTGGATTGATCCTTGTGAGTTCAGAGCCACAAATGCTTTGGATTAAAGCTGTTCCTAAGACGGTTTGGCCTCGCTTTAATGGCTCTGTATCTTTTCACCGATGACAAAAGGTGGATGAGGCACTGCCCAGGGTGTGATGGGTTCAAATGTCTGTTGCTCCTCTGCAGCAACGGGAAATATAGATATCTTCCAGGGAGGGGAGGGTACAACCAATTGTTCTCTCACTCTGTCACTCTTTCTATTTATGTATACCCTCTGCATTTATGTATATATATATATATATATATATATATATATATATATATATATATATATATGAGATAAGATAAGATAAGATAATCCTGTGGGAAATTTGCATTATCACAGCCGAAAGTGGACTAAAAGTTTGCCATTTTTTACCTGTACTGTCCACTTTCTGCCATGATAATGCAAATTTCCCACAGGATTATCTTATCTTATCTTATCTTATCTTATCATCTTATCTTATCTTATCTTATCTTATCTTCTTATAAGAACCAATCTCAGTTTCACCATATGAGTAAGGCAATTTATAGAGCAGTTTCCTAAATTTGTTTCTGTGAAATTATAATCTGACCATAATAATGTACCAAGTGCGTTGAGGTATAACAGCCAACATAAGTCTATTCTTAGCCCATCAATGCACTACAAAATGCAACTGCAAACCAGGGCTCAAAGTCAACAACGAGATTCAGGGAAAAGCCATTCCACTCATATCCATGGCATAACTTTCAACAGATGAGGTTCTAGTGACCCAACATATCAGCAGACATATTTTTCCTCTGCCTGGTCTTTAACAACCTCTTCCTGTCTCATCCTTGGTCTGATATTGCCGTACATTTAACACCAGTCATTACCTCTGCTATGTGATCCGTCATCAATTTCAACAACCACATCTTTGGGTTCCAGAGAAAAGAGGCAGGCAGCACCAGTCAACACAAAGTCAGGTGACACCAGAGAGCCGAGGCATCTCATTCCCTTGGGAAGAGTCTGGTTATGAGCCAATCATTTTCCACAGTAAATATGCAGTTCAACACACTGAATATAAAAACAGATGATTTCAAGGCCTTGTTAACTGTAATAATATTCCACAAATGAGTTAAGTTTAATAAAATAACTTCACCTTTTTTAACACAAATGCTACCCATGGATATCTTCTCAGGCTGCTGGCTTTGTCCTGAGTGGCGTCAGATTCTTGGTAAAGACCACACAACTCTCCGACTTCATTTTCATCTGCATAGAAAACTCAAAATGTTAATAACAAAGTTGTAATTCTCCACAAAAATTACCTCAAAAAACTTTATATAAACAACTAAATTCATATCAGAATCCAGTCGGGTGAAGTCTGTTAAAATCAAATAAATGTAGTGAACTGTGTTGCCAGATTGGGTGGTTTTCTACACAATAAGGGGTTTTTGTTTAGAATTTTGCAGGCAAAATGAGCTTTGGATGGGCAGATATAATTTGGAGTCAATGTGGCAGTTTTAAGCTAGCGTCACTGAAACACATTTCAACCAATCTGTCATTATTCTAAGTTAATAGCCATGACCCATGACCTTTCTGCCAGGGAGTTCACAACAAAGAAATAAATGCCCCATTAAAGGAAACTGTAAAGGGAAATCTTGGACAAAACACACCTGTATCTAATGTTCTCCTCAAAAAATCTTTATTTGAAGTTCAAACTTGCATCCAAAATGCAAACGGAGGAGTGAACACTGATTTGCTCTGGTTACTGGCTAGTTGGACTGTAGATTACTGAATCATGCAGTTAAATTGCTGGGTGCAAAATGCTACTATCATGGTCAAACAATTAACATTCCAGTATTTTGATTGGGCCGGTTTTTCTTGTCGTGGTGGTTTTTGAAAGATTTTTTTGGTCTGGAAAACTGACTCTGAAGGCCCGTTTGTGATGTCTGAACTTCTGGGAGGGGAAATTGAGTGGGCGGGAGATACGATGTCTCCATACAAATTCAGCTCTTTCAGGACTTTGCACGAGCGTCAACCTATCACAACTACTTTGGCAGTGAGTGATGTCACTGGTCAGTGCCAAAAAGGATAAATTATTCACAGTTGTATAGTGCCTTTCAGAGTTAGAGGACTCCAAAGCACCTTGCTCCACACTGTAATATTCATCCATTTACACACGCATTCAGATGCTGATGGTGATGAACTGCAAAAAGCATCTACAGTAACATTAAAAGTTTTAATCTGTCAAAGAACACCATCATTTAGTTCATTAGGAGGCTGAGAGCAGCTGCGTGATGTAAAACGTGGCATTCGGTGGCCAGAAAAAGCTTAATTTTTTATGGCGCTCTGTGAGAGAAACCCTGTGAAGGACGTTGTTGAGGGGGGAAGTTTTCTGGTGTTGGGAGTTCAGCAATTTTACAGCAGCGCAATCAGTGTTTATTTTCTTTTGCTTCCGTTCGGCTTCACAAGCAACTCTTCTAACTTTTCTAATGCTGCATGGTTGTTTTGGACAGCGTCTGCTGATGTAATTTCCTACTGAGTTTCAACCAGTCAGCGTGAGTTAGCCAAAAGTTCCACTCAGCAACTCAGCCGGGCCATTGGAAGTACCTACCCATCTTCAGATAATCCAAAAATTCCCCAAAACGCCATGGAAGTTGACATTTGACCCATCCGGTGAAGTGGAGACACTAAGGGGAAATGTTGGTCTGAATTTTCTGAAGCCAACGATGAAATGAAAAGTTGTGGTTGCAGTTCCACCCTCATCAGTCAGAAACGAACAAATTCTCATCGACTCCTATCTTAAAAATGCCAATCCCACAGCATTCATTCCAGAGCCATTTACCTGGCTCTTTCGAACAAAGCGGATGGAGCTTCGTTGGGGGCGGGGGTTAAGTCACGCTTCCTGGACGCTTACTGGAAAACAAGATTAACGCTTCTCTAGAAGGACTCAGCTCTCATTGTTGACTTATAAGATTGTTCAAAAGATTTGTTCCCTTCATGAACATCACATCACTATCACGCAGGAGAAGCACGCCTTATCTGGCACAACTGGTGTTAGATCAGAAAACGGTATTAGTCAAAGTTGCATTACAGAAGAAACTTGCACAGCCCCCACCATGCTGTGCAAGTACAGCCCACAGCATCAAAATCGTCCATGAATAACTAAATGTGTTTCGTATCCAAAACAGCTTACCAATGAAGCGATCAAAGGCCTCTTCTAACCCAGAGAGGTTTTTCATCCGGAAGTAATGCTGGCCGCCTGTTCCTACAGTGAGGCGCTG